>NC_045542.1:7535782-7885782 GCF_009769535.1 Thamnophis elegans
TCCTGCTTTAATATCATCAGCCACAGTATCCTTCTGGATCAACTTTCTGTATTGGGTCACTGACACAGCAATTCTGTTCCAACTTGACTGGCCATTGTGAGAATATTAGGCTGGGAGATTATTGCTTTCCATCTGCATGAAACCACTGTGAGAAAACATCTGAGGATGTGGATTGAGCTTTTATTCATATACAAATGACACTTAGCCTTACTTTCCTTTTAATCTAAACTGAGGCAAAGACGAACACTTGGAATGGATATGAAAGGCCTGAGAAGGAATGTAAATTAAATCCTCATCCTAATATGGGGAATGTTGCCCTCCTTCCTGCTGGAAGTTGATAGACATTTTATGAGACTCCAACAAAGTTGGAAAGCTTGCCCTTGAACAGAGGTCCTGTATATGATCCAGGGGTGGGTTTCTCGCCCCGCTCCAACCGGTTCAGTTGGAACAGGGCCGGCGGCGTCCTCGTGCACGTGTGCAGTGCACGCATGCGTACTAGCGCCTGTGCGATGCTCCAGCTGCTCCTGGAGGATCACGCAGACGCTGTATGCGTTCTGCGCATGCGTGGAAGCGCAGAACTCGTCAAAACCGGGTAAGAAATGCGGGCGGACAGGTGGATCCTTTGGCGTTCCCGGAAGTTACTTACTTCCGGGTTCGCCGACAAACCGGTTCGCGGGGACCGCTGCGAACCGCCTGAAACCCACCCCTGATATGATCCCTGGAAGCATATCTTGACTACACCACCAAGTTTTGGGGATATGATTATTTGAAAAATCAGGATTCTATTTCCTATTATTTTGAGGCAGTGAATTCACAAAAATGATTGAATAAGCTCCAAAACAGTCTAAACATCATAGTAAATAGTTTTTTTAAAAAAATCTAATTCCATTTAGCAGGAGAAGAAAACATGGGAAAAAAATGGAAAAGCCAAGTTTCATCCATGAGTCCTTGGCACTTTGCACAATTGGTGCATGCATTGGGCTTCCAGACTCCTGCATCAGAAGTTGTTTACTTCTGCTCTACAAAAAACATACAGTATGTGGGTTTAGGTAATAGCGTTTCTATTAGGCTCTAGACAGGAGAAATGATCCACCTTTGTCTCTTAGAAATATAATTAGTAGTCTAGCTGCTTGACAGTGAGATGGGTGGCATATGCATTTAATTAATTTAATTAATAAATAAAAGCAGGTATTACTGTAACTATTACTTACATTGAGTGGAGAAATCCTACACATTAAATGCATGTATATTTTTACGTCATATTTAAGTTATCCCAGAAAAATTGTGCATTGACTTGCAGCTGTGAAGCAGAGATCAAAAGTGTTGCCTCAGGAAAATACAGGCATGCATTCATATCTCATACAATACTAGACAACTACTTCTAATCTGTTATGAAATTTCCCTCTGTAGAAGAGAAGAGTTTAGTGATAAAATAGGTGTTTTGCCTAGATAAGTTCCTTTGTTAACTTTAAGGCATTTTCTATGCTGGATCTTTGTTGTTTTGTAGACACACTGTGTGCTTTGTTTTTTTTTTAATTAAAAATCTGCCAGGGGAAGGGTTCACATATTTGAGAATGCAGCCCAATATTCACTGTACTTAGAATAAAATTAGTACAGTGTATAATTTATAAAAAGGATTTGATAAACTATTGTTTTAATGTTTGTGGTTATAACAAAAGTATCTGCCATAAATGTCTATTAGATTCTCAATCATCTAGGTCAAAGGTGTTTTTCAAAAGGCAATTGGACTTTCTTAGTTTTTCCTTGAAAATATACAAAAAAATATACAATAGCAGAGTTGGAAGGGACCTTGGAGGTCTTCTAGTCCAACCCCCTGCCTAGGCAGGGAACCCTGGACCATTTCAGGCAAATGGCTATCCAACATCTTCTTAAAGACTTCCAGTGTTAGGGCATTCACAACTTTTGGAGGCAAGCTATTCCACTGATTAATTGTTCTAACTGTCAGGAAATTTCTCCTCAGTTTTAAGTTGCTTCTCTCCTTGATTAGTTTCCACCCATTGCTTTTTGTTCTGCCCTCAGGTGCTTTGAAGAATAGTTTGACTCCCTCTTCTTTGTGGCAACCCCTGAGATATTGGAACACTGCTATCATGTCTCCCCTAGTCTGTCTTTTCATTAAACTAGACATACCCAGTTCCTGCAACTTCATATGTTTTAGCTTCCAGTCCTCTAATCATCTTTGTTGCTCTTCTCTGCACTCTTTCTAGAGTGTCCACATCTTTTTTACATCGTGGCCAAAACTGAATGCAGGATTCCAAGTGTGGCCTTACCAAGGCATTATAAAGTGGTATTAACACTTCACGTGATCTTGATTCTATCACTCTGCGTATGTAGCCTAAATGTTTCACTTCAGTTTAGAACTGAAGAAACGTCTTGGATGAAACACAAAATATTTTCAAGGGAAAAACTAAGAAAGTTCAGTTATCTTTTGAAAAGCACATTCGGGACTACCTGCCATAAACCACCTATAGAATGACAAGAACATGTGCACCGCAATAACCATGCAAGAATAATGCTGCTTTATGTAGGAAACTCATTTTTGAGGAACATTCAATGCATTCAGTTTCTAGTTTTGATTTATGCTTTCTTTGTGCATTATTTGATTGCACAGCTGTATATGTGCAGAAGTGAAAAAATACCCTAAAAATAACAATAGCAGCAATCGAATTCTTGCCTTTAAATATAGTATCTCTCCATTCCACCTGAGGACAAAGGAAAAGATACACGAAGTATTGAACAGCATCTACAACTTTAAACTATTCTCATTGGTAAGTAGTGTAATATCATGACCCATGAACATACATCACACATAGTACAAGGAAATGGCAATAATTAAAATAATGAAGAACTTGTGGGAAATGAAATAAATAGGGGAAATAGCATCAGAAAAACTGTTTGGGGAATATATACCATGTGCTATACAAGTGAGTTAAATGTTATTGATTGGAAGGAATACTGGTATAGATTGGTCCCTGGGCTTTTCTTATTAAAAGAATATCTGACAGCTGGGCTGGAAGAAGATAATGCTGGCTGAACTAAAATGCACTGAACAGGAGGAACTTTCCACAGACATACGTAACTCTCGGGTTTGTGCAATTAAACTTCTGCATACTTTTACTCAAGATTTTTAAAAAATGTGGTGTCTCACAGAGGGTGGGAAAGAGAAGAGAAACATAAGAAGTACTAATAGCCTCTGCTCTAAGGTGAGAAGATAATAGTACAAGACGACAATAAAAGACAATAAGATGCCAAAACAGCAGAAGGAAAGGAATAGTGCATACAACATTATTTAACGTGTTTGTTATAGACCAACCTGGTCCATATGAGCATAGTAGTTCTTTGGGGATGTTTCTAAGGAAATTAGGTAATATTCAGCAGCATTTTTCCAATGCAAACACAAAAAGCAGAATTTCATATATAGCCATGGCTATGAAAGGTTCAGTGGTCCAGACAGGAATGGAGCAAGGTGACTGAAACTCAGCACTATCAATTTTAGATGAATTTCACAATGATTCGTTAGGAAACACTCAAAAACCACAACTACTACACTAGTTGTAGAGGACAGAGTTTGAACCAATACAGGTTATTAGCACCTCTTGATGATGTAAGATTGACAAAGATGTTGCAGAGGTGAGAACAAAGCTTTTTTTATACCTGAAGGTATGGAAGATAGTGAGACAATTGATGCCCTTAGGGATTGCCAGTATCAGAACCTAAGTCTGTTCCTGTTGTCTCCCACTCATCTGGCTGGACTCAGCTTTTTGGGGGCAAGGAAGTGGTTGATATTGTTAATTTCAAAGCATCAGAATGAAGGAAAATTAATGGAGATAAATGCACTTTTGTGTGGTCAGGATTACAGTGGAGGGACATGGGAGAAGGAAATGGAGGATTGAAAGAACTGTAAGATGTACAGTCTATATAAGACTGAATAGATGGGATAGACTCAAGAAAAAGACCAGAAAAAATTGCATGGAGAGGAATTGATAACAGTTACATGTGAGTCAACTGAATGATACAGCATTCAAGATTTTAAAAAGTACACATAATTTGTTTTTTGATCTCTTTGGCCTATAATTGGCATAAGAGCAAAAGTATTCTGACAATTTAAAGCATCATAGTGAGTGAGTAATGAAACACAGACTGATTGTATACAGTCTATTGTGTATTTTTAATACTTTAATATTTTAAGTATTCTCAGGAGACTATTTGGTGTAGTGGTTAAGACAACAGGCTAGAAATTGGGAGGCTGGGAAACTCACAGTTCTAGTTCTGCCTTAGGCACAAAGCCACTTCCTCTCAGTCCTAGAATGGAGGCATTGGCAAACCTCTTTTGAAATTTTGCCAAGAAATTTACAGAGAAGTTGTCAGGAGTGAAAAAATGAATTGAGTGTATACACAAGTGGGGGTGGGATCCTTGAAGATGTATTCTGATACAGCTACAAATCAGTAGTCCCTTATTCTCCAACTCCAGCATTGAATTGAATTGAATTGAATAAGTTTATTTATAGGCCACCCTTTTCCCTGAGGGGACTCAGGGCGGCTTACAACTTATGTAGGAAGGGGAAACATACAATGACATATAGGACAATACATAATTAAAAGAATAGAGCAACATTCATCATTCGGGCGGGGATGGATTATAATCTTTAACCCCAGGCCTGACGGGCTAGCCAAGTCTTGAGGGCTGTGCGGAAGGTCTGGAGGGTGGTGAGGGTACGAATCTCCACGGGGAGATCGTTCCAAAGGGTCGGAGCTGCTACTGAAAAGGCTCTCCTCCGCGTAGTTGCCAGTCAACACTGACTGGCAGATGGAACTCGGAGGAGGCCCAATCTATGCGATCTAATGGGTCGCGAGGAGGTAATTGGCAGGAGGCGGTCTCTCAAGTACCCAGATCCACTACCATGAAGGGCTTTGTATGTGGTAAGTAGCACCTTGAAGCGCACCCGGAGGATAGGTGTTATGTGGGCGAACCGAGGTGCACCCACAATCACTCGCGCGGCCGCATTCTGGACTAGCTGAAGTCGCCGGATGCTCTTCAAGGGCAGCCCCATGTAGAGCATGTTGCAGTATTCCAGCCTAGAGGTCACAAGGGCCCGAGTGACTGTTGTGAGAGCCTCCCGGTTCAGGTAGGGTCGCAACTGGCGCACCGGGCGAACCTGGGCAAATGCATTTCTGTTCTCACACCAGGGAATGAGTTCCAGCAGGCACTACTGCCGGTTTGCTTGTGTGCGCGCTTGATGCACACTATAAATGTATGCACAGTGCAATTAAAATTGTTCTGCGCATGCGTAGAACTGAAAAACAAGATGGTGGTGCCAATGGCGCCACCCAGGGAACCAGTTCAGGGGCATGGCAGGCCTGGTTCCAGCAACCCAGGCCGCCAAACCACTACCGGTTGGGCTGAACCGGGCCAAACTGGTAGGAACCCACCACTATCTCACACCCTTTAAAACTGAAACATCTAAGTAAGCTTATTCTCAAGGAAGTCTCAAGCAGTTATAGCAAAAGAAACTAGGAAAGATAGATTTAACTTTCTGCCAACATTTTGCTGTTATCCTTACCAGAGAGTGAAATGACATTAATAACTCAGAAAATACCATATCGGAGAGTTAGGGTTGGTGATTGCAGAGTCCAATGGCCCAGGTAATTATGGGTTTGTCTATGTAACACCATTATGATGGGAGCTGCACTCAATGCCAGCTTGCTTCCAGATATAACTTACAGTGATGATTGTTACCTTCAAAACTCTCTATGTCTCCAGGATATTTTGGTGACCACTTTGTTTAAACTAAAACTACCCATCCAATAACATCTATGAGAAAAGATTGAAGGTTCTACTATTGAGGAAATGCCATTTTAAGTGCCCTTGGGCTTGAACCTTCCCTATGATGGCCCCTCTCCTTTGGAATAGTTGACCCCTGGATACATGAACCACTTTCTCTGTAAGATAGCTGTGAAAATGGCTCTATAAGACATTTGGAGACGGGCAATATGCTACGGTACCATGAATGATGGCGTATTAGACTGATTAGTTATAATTTTATCATTGAATAATCTTTATTTTCTGCTACTACCATAAGCCAATCATAAACTCCAGAAATGAACTAAGTTATAACAACAATAATTGTAATCATGATAATCTCAAGAAAAATGCAAGCAGAACAGGCTTTAAGGCCTCCATTCCTAGATAACACCTCTCAAAGCAATTTAATTTTTAAATGGCAGTTTGAAAAATCAACTATATAAGCAAACATAACAATTATTGTGGACATTAACCAGTACATGAGAATTGAATTGATATTCAAATATTCAAAACATCGAAAACTAAATTGATGTCAGGATAGTTATGAAAAATACATACAAACATGTTTGGCTAAAAGGCAATATTAAATTGGAATATTAGATAAAAGTCTTGCTCAGGCTACACAGATACAGCAAGAAAAAATTAAAATTAAAATCTAGATAATATAAACTTTGAATAGCAGTATAAAGGATAAATGCTATACAAATACTTATACACCCACATATTCTCACACATAAACAAACATGAAAATAGACATGTATTTCATCAATAAAAGAAAATTATCCAAAAGAAATTTAAAATTTTTACAGACCACTGTCAAACCTGAAAAAAATGTGGTACAAGAGCTTTCACCCCAAAGCCAATGGTTAATGCTGAACCTGTATAAGCATTAGTCGAGTTCATGACTGTTACGTTTTCCTACATTATTCCCTTCATCTCTTTGGGCCAGTGGGATCTGCTCCGCTTTACAACTTTTCTATTTAAGATCTCTTGACTTGCATAGCAACTTTTTTCAATGGTATCCCCAATGTTATGGGATGAGCTCTGCAGGAAAGCCCATACACTATTTTATTGCCTACCTAGGCCAATTTTTTTAATTCCAACTTTTAGAATTAAATTAAATTACTGTTGTATTCTTCCTCTTTTTTCTTATAAAATCTTGTGTTTATTCTATACTATTATCACAGAATTAATTAAACAAATGTCACATTGACTGTTTTTATTACAGTTGATTTTTCTCCTGCATGTGCCACTAGCATGTGATAGCATTTAGAATCTTGCAAATTAACAAGTGTGAAACAATCATTTAAGTGCTTATTGTTAATATGTGAATATGTTGAAGCAAAAACCTGTTTATACTGAGGCTGTAATACAATATATTTCTTGCTTCTATTTGCTTTTTTAAAAAATGTTTATGTCTTAGTTCCCCCCCCCACCCCAAAAGATGAAGTTTGATTTCATAGCATTATTTCACTTTACAGGGGTGAAGAGCATCTCAAATCTTTGGAGATTTACAGAATCCAATTAATTATTTAATCCTCTGAGGGATTTTCCAGAGGCAACAGCCAGTGATCTGTGGATGTCCTTGTTGATCTATGGAATAGGGAAACAGAATAGGCTACAAATACAATTGCCTCTAAGTACTGTACATTCTCTGGCATGAGAACAGACTTGCCCAAGGCACTCACAAAAAAGTAAGTTTAAAAACATTACAATATTCTTCCCTTCCTATTCATCTCTGGGTAGACTTCTAGGAACAACTTGGAACGGGAATGGTTAATTTACCAAACAAATCTCTCTGAGCTCTGATTAATAAAATTTCAAATATGGAACTATGTATGGTTAGAATAGGAAGGTCATGCTTATATTTCTTAACTGCTTTCTATGTAAAAGAGAGGAAGTTTGTTTCTTATGAAGGACCAGCAGCCTGCACCCATTTATTGTTTTGGAAATAGCTGATAGACTTCTTACCAATCTGATAACCAATTTTACAGTATCCAGTATCTAATTATGGAAGAATAAAATCAGGAAAGGCTTGTTTTTAGTAGTCATAATGTATAATTATGGATGAATTCATCTATTCAAATGTACCTAATTATTACCTACTATGGTAGTGATTATAACAAATAAAATACATTTTACAGTATACTATTAACATAAATCTGAAAATGGTTGATATGTATTGTTTTTTAAAAATATCTAATCAGGCAAGTCAGATGCAAAATATGGCTAGATGAACGAGTCCTACTCTATTGTAAGGTTACATTAACATTACATTTGTCTGAAAGTATAAATCTCCCACATCACTTTTAACAGCATGACCAATTAGGTCAGGTCCTTCCTAAATCTCTTTCTTTGATATTTAAACAATTGTGGCTCCTCCTTCTCTTTTCTGATCATTCCCTATGCAACATCATTTTCCTTCATCCCTCCAGGTCATTCCCACCTATTATTACAGGTAGCACTTTACTTATGGTTGAAGTTGGCACTGGAATTTCTATCATGAAGTCAGTGCAATCATAAGGTGAATCATCACATAACTGGACCAGGTTTTATAATTTTTACAATGGTCATTAAATGGTTAAATGAATCAAATGGTCACTAAGCAAATCAACTTTCTCTACAGACTTTGTTTATTGGAAGTCAGCTAGGAAGGTCACAAATTGTGATCACATGGCCACATGACGCTGCACCTGTTGTAAATGTGAGGAACTACCAAGTGCCAGAATTGCAGTCATGTGGCTGTTTAGGAGATGTGAGATTTTGAGGACAGGCTGTAACTTACTTTTTCTAAGGCTGCCATAACTTTGAACCATCAGTAAACAAACAGTTGTAAGAGAAAGGACTATATATACATCTAAAACCTAGAGTAGGAGTCTTTTTTAACAGATATCTATATTGACTGGTACACTTTAGTGCAGTTCTGAATGATTCTTTATTATATATAATAAAATGTTACTGTGGTCTGGTTCTGTACAACACCCACAGTTCATTGGAGTTGGGTAGTTATATCACTTTTAAATAAATAAATAATATAGCATCATATAATGTAATAATAGCTAACAATAAAAATACTTGTGTTCATAATTTTGCATCCCCTTTGCCAACTTGCAATTTGCAAATTTGTTTTCTTCAGTGCTAGAAGAGGTTCATTTGATATTTTTAGCTTTTTGTACTGGAAGAGGGATAAACTCTTAGTTATCCATCCATATATTATTTTGAAATATTAATGTACTATGTTTTTAACATTCTTTCCTTCTGAAAGGATCTAAAATTGTTATGGAAATATAGTGAATGGCTTTGGAGAAAATGCACTAGAAAGTACTTCTCTAATATGCTTTCCCATTTTTTAAATCAAGGTTTTCACTGTTAAAATGTTTTTTAAGAATATTAATTTGGACTTATGGAAATCATTTCTCCTTCCACATCTGTCCAATAAAGGTTTTAATCAGCCTGGGTCAATTCAAAAATAGGATGTAGGGAAAACTTAGATTAAGAAATCTAAGATAATTAATAAAGGCCCCTGCCATCACTGTTTCACCATAAAATATGCAGTCTTTGACAACCACTATTGCTACAGGATCAAACTTCAAAAATTCAAGATTGTTTGATGCACTATACTTCACAGTTCTTCCCCCTATAGAGTTTGCCGTGCAGAACGTGCTCATTTTATTAGTTAGGAAGTTATATGCACTGATCTTAACAATGTTAAATCCCACATGTCATCCTCTTGCCCAATCACTCAGTTTCAAACAATCTTTCTATCTTGTACTAATATTTGCACTATTTATTTATAAATTTTCTTCGCCATTTCAAGCTGTATAAAATGTTGCTGTTAATGTGGTAATATTTCATTCAGGTAACATTAAGCAGTTTTTGGGTTTTTTAAATAAAATCTAAGGCTTCAATGTTAAGACTGAAGCATTTCTGAGTAGGTTTATTTGATGCTAAATTCTGCAATTTGCTCAAGATTTCATCGGATAGAACTGTGATGCCAATGAATGAATTACATTTTAAATCCTCATATTTTAACCTGTTTTAGTCACATATTCTACATCAATCAGGAAAAAGAGAGGAAATCATAGACCACTTTCCCTTATAGATCTTACACTATCAATCCAGATTTGATTTGATTTTTCTATTGAAGACACAGCAGACAGACTCCTTGTCTTCTTGCTTGATTGAAAACTCAAAGAAACGACACTACCATGCTGCAAATGGAAGAAAAAACATTTGTACTTCTGACTAAAAGAATAACTATTGAAGGGGCTAACCAAACCATTTATGGCTCTGCTTTAATCCATTTCTATGCAGGTCTATTTATCAATATTATTTTGAAACTGAATATTCAAGCTGGCTCAATAATTGACCCTGGTTCTGACCCAGTTCACAACTTGGGGATCCTCCTGGACTCATGTCTCTTGCTCAAAGATCAGGTTGCTCTGTTTTCTTTTTTTAGTCTATTTTATTGTTCTGTTTGTTTTGTTTAAACTTCCTATTTATTTATTTTTAAGGTATAAGCCACCTATAGTAGCCCTATGGCGAGATGCACAGCAAATAAATGTAATTTAATAATATTAAGTGAGGTTTCCTAGATATATTAATCTGTATAGGTATGTAAGTCAACAATTATAATGGACTAATAATGCCATTTATTGCAATGCTAGTTTATTAGAGAGAACAACTGAATTAAAATATTTGTAATGAATCTGCCTCAAAAAAAAAAAAAAACCAACCTTGGGGGTTATGGCTATAAAAGGAGGCTGGAAAGAGTGACAGAAAGAAGCTGTTTAATCTTTACTATTTTGGTTGATTTTTTTTGCTCTAAAATCAATCTATATGCTTTTATTCTTCCTGTGCGCTTCTAAATACATAACTATAATACACATCTGGTCATCTGAAAGATGAAAGTAGCTCTTCTGGTAGTGAATTTTGAATGGAAAACAATAGGCAAGAAGAGCTTAAGGGCTTTTTTTTTTTGCTTTTGCTTTTGCTACTCCCTGTTGAAAACATCAATTTTCCAATAATTAAAACTTAGTAAATCCTAATAGTTGTACAGTAATGAAAGTGGGAATCTAATAAGTATTGAACCTTGATACTAGTATAGAACAATAAAAAGGGCT
Source organism: Thamnophis elegans (assembly GCF_009769535.1). Taxonomy (NCBI): domain Eukaryota; kingdom Metazoa; phylum Chordata; class Lepidosauria; order Squamata; family Natricidae; genus Thamnophis; species Thamnophis elegans. The sequence continues at coordinate 7,546,727 of NC_045542.1, forward strand.
GGAACTATTTACAGAGACAGAAATATAACAGTTGGAATACCTAGTTTGCTAAAGATTTCTGCTGCTATATCCATCCCTTCTGTCATCCTTTTTAAACTCCTTGAGAGTCTCTCTATTGCAGATGGGTGACCTCTTGCTTTCACTCGACAGCCAGAGGCAGCTGGAAGTTCTCTAGACCTGTTAAATCAATACCTTAGAAATAGTCTGTGTCCCTTTTAGACTACATGTACTTGTTCTTTCAAAGGAACTCTTTGGTTGTAGGAATAGACAATTACTAGAGGAAGCCTGCTTTTGTGGTTGCACTACATCTGGGCTTTGATACCTGCTCCCCAAGGGAGCTGTCCAGTGTTCTGATCTCCCGCAACTATGTGATTCTGCTATTCAATGCTGCCAGTATCCCTCCAAGGTTTCAGTTATTACTGTTAAAAAACAGACTTCGTTTTCACCTTGCACAACCTGGCAAACTCTACAATACTACCCAAGGCAACAGATGTTAGGCATCATCAAAACAGCAAAGTAGAGAGAAGATAATTACAATATGGGCAATGGAACCCAAACTATCCATACTCTGTTCATTTCAATGTATCAGGAGTAGGAGAACTTCTCCGTGGAATAGCCATCTTGCTTAAATAATCAGAGTGGATGTCTATTTGGATTTCCTACTGGAACTGCCTTTACACATTTTAATGGCTGCTTGTGTCATTAGAGCAATCATCCAATACAGAACTCGAAAACACAAATTATATACTAAATAAGAGATATTTTGGACTGCTGCCAAGGTTTCTGACCATTAGCCATGCTGGCTGGAGCGAAAGGTAATTACCATCCATAACATTTGAAAGGTACTAATTTGCCTACTTGTATACTAAATTGATAGGATGAACGTAGTAATACCTCCCCAAAGAAAAAGAAAAACTGAAACATAACATTATCGGAGAAATGTAACACTCCCAAAACAAAAATATTCTGCTGAAAAAAGATTCGTATATCATTTGTAATGTAGTAGCAACTGCACATTTATTTTATCAAATAGCAAGAATAAAAAATGGGATTTTTAAATTAAAACACAATGAGGTGAAGTTCACTGAAGCAATTAGAAAAGCCAAGGTAGAACTGTTTTTTTAAACCCAAAAATCTGATTTCTAACAAAAATAATAACAATATTAGTTGTAAGATGAACAAACATCAAATATAATATCATATATCCTACTTACAAGTTTTAATCAATTGAATTCATGTTTTACCCTTTTAAATCAATGGAATTCATTTTTTGGTAAATATGTGGTGGATTGTATTAGTAGGCACCACCATCATTAGGACAAAAAACCAGGGAACTGACCCAATCCAGATAACTGGGTAACTTGTTTGAAAAACTATAATATATAAATTGCATTTTTATATGCAGATATAGACTTGTCAAGTTTAGTCATTAATCAAATTGATTAAAATGGAAAAATGGCCTTGATACAAATTTGTGAATCAATATTTCTGCCATTAACATACATAATAATAATTTACATTCTGGCTCTTTTATTTTGAATTTCTTTTATGAAAAATTAATTGAAAGGCTTAAAAAAATTAAGAATATTACTCACCTGAGAATAAAAAGTGGGGAAACTTCTTAGTAAATTGATTACATTTTTATTTTTAAAGGAATGTTTAACTAGATTCTATCACTATCAACAAGAATTCTTTTTTTTTTTTGGCATAGAAAATACATTTTCATATTAGCACACTTGCCAGTTAAAGGTTAGTCCATCTTGCTGTAATATAGGTTTAATATAACAGGCTATGCATTACATGCTGCCTTATTTGTAAATCTACAAAATGCAGGTCTTCTCCATTCACTGATTTAACTTTTACAGACTCAAATGAAACCTGAAATCGTTTACTAATGCACTGTTAGAAAATAAAATTAGAAAATAAAATAATGTGATTGAGTTTGTAATATAAATAGGTTATAGTATTTTCTTCACATAATTGCTATTTCTGTTAGTGTACCAAGTTTGAATTCTGGTGTGTATTGTAGTATATTTTTGTTGGACTGCACTTTGATTGCTAGATTTTGTTCTTTTTGGGATGATTGGATTTGAAGAACGAACTTTCATATACTATACTATCAATAATAGATTCCTTGTTTTGGTTCATTTTTTTCTACATTTTAGTTATTATTTTTATCTTACCTTGCAGGATAACAAATCTTTCAAAGTGATTTATAAGCAATGTTAAGAATTTAAAATAAAACACAATTAAAATTATTTTTTTTAAAAAAATCCCTGTAGATCTGTTGAAATTTGTGGGGGAAATGGGGTGAGAGAATCTAGCTGAATAGATTTCCCCCTGCCTTACTATTTCTTTCTGTATGGATCCTTTCCATAGAGAAGATGTAACATATTTCTCAAGAGGCTAAATATTCATCTTTTACATGTCTGTGGCTGTAGGAATTCTATAATCTTCAGTCCTTTTCTTTCTTATATTTCCAAGCATGCATAAGCTCCTTAAAAATAATTTGCATACTCAGACTTTGTAATTAAGTCAATTTAGAGAAACAAAAATATTTTATTTTCTCCTTTCACTGAATTATAGATTATATAATTATAAATTATGAAAACTAATGTATGCCCGATAATTGAAAACATATATAATTGATCAAATTAAAAAGGTGGCATTAAATGTTCTATGGCATGTCATTTGAGTAACTAACTCTATTTGCTATTGCTATTTATAAATTAGCACACTTTATTGCTAGTATTATTTATAATCTTTCAGAAGATATTAACAAAGATACTGTTTGGGTTTAGAAGTTTTAATTTTGTTACATATAGTTTTACAGTACAACTATACTGCATTCTCCTAGCACCCATATAAACCCCAATGTTAGATTGTAATACTCAGTGCTTAGAGGGTCAATGGAGAACTGAGGGAAAAATACTGTAAGAAATTAAGGTTGTACAATAACTTGATCAAAAAGCATTACATGAATATTTACTTGCTTATTTTATACCAAAATTCATCAAATATTTCAAATTTTATAGTGAATCAGACATCTGATTTTCATTTTTCAGAAATGCAACATTTATACTATCAATGGAATATCATATATTTCCCATGTATGTATGCATTTCAGTCTCATTAAATTGATAAGATTATTTTGATAGGACATAAAACAAATTGGAAGATTTTGACTTTATGATCTGTAAAACATACACTACAACCAATATATTTATTTTATACAAGTATAAGGTATGCAGCCTGGAGAGAAGGATATCCAAATGTTTAAGAAAAAATATCTGACCATTTTAAGTTTTTTAAGGAGATTTTGAGGAAAAATAGTATAAACACTTAACAAATTGATAATTTATTGTCATCAAAAGAAAATTCTTCCATTTCTAAATTAAAATTAACTAAACTAATTCTTATATTTGAAAGTTTTCAGGCACATATATTAAACCACCTTTGAATATTACAATGGGAATGATATTCAATTATTTTTAAAACAATACAATTTTTTCCTACTTTTTCACTAGCAAAAATTAAAGTATGTTGCGAGGATGCAGAAATTTTAGTATAGACTGTAGCAATCAATATATTTTTAACTCTTGTTTGCATTTTGAAAAATAGATCGAATATTATTTTATAATTTAAATTCCAGTGTACACAATATATTTCATTATAAAATAGTAAAACAAAAAACTTCAAAATAGTAAATTAAATTTTGGTATAAAGCTACTCTGAATTAAAATATTACAGCATATTGAAAGCATAACAATGCAGAAAACAATAGAAAAATAGTAATAAACTGCTTCAGTGTCCATCTATTGTTACTATCTTACAATATCAGAAATGAATAAAGACTCTCATAATCCTTTAAAATACAGTTGTGATATTTTTTCATAGTATTTCATATCCATGCATCAGTATATATGAGCATCTTTCTAGAAGCACTTTTGTTTTAATTTTAGTGAAGCATGGTAGAAAACAAAATTATGTAATCTGCTTTTATGAGCTTTGATGTACTATGCTATTCTAACCATGCTATATGAAATTTTTATTTAACTAGAATTATGATTTAATGTATTAAGATTTTAACCTAATTTAAACCTATCAAGAATTAGGATATATTTATTTCAAATGTTGTATTTCCCAATCAGCTCTTTTTTTAAAGGCACCAATAACATAATGGTAGATTCTATTCTATGGCCCAAATAATATAATTATCACAATTTCAAAGTCCATATAATTATCATTTTCTAGTGATTGTAGCTCTGCAGAACCACAATACATGGAACTACAAAATATTCACTCAGAGCTAAATCGTAGTGGAGCTTACTTCCAAATTTAAATAATAATGGGATTCCAAGGGATTGGAATCTTAAAGTATTGCATTTCATGCTAAAAGTTGAATCTAAAAAACCCCCATTATTTGTAAAAACCCATGGTTGCATATTAGGTGGTTGTATGAATGGAGCCTTTAGAAGGGGAATAACTCCATTGAATCCTAAAAAAATAATTTCTGATAGGAGTATAATATATATCACATTTTTTTCAGAATTAACTCTTTTTCAACACTGAAAATTGTTCATCGACATAAATATGTTTCCTTAAATTCTCAACAATTTTTCTGAATTATGAACATGTTGGAATTCTGAGGCTTTTTCTGAAAACTAGACATACAATATACTTGGCATCTTAAATGTGTTATAATGATTTAATAAAATTACATTTTTAAAAAGGATATACCATCTCTGATGATACTGTGAAAAAGTTGTTTATTTCAATCAAAGAATAAAATTAAGCAATTGTGTATTATATGGTTGCAGCTACTAGAATTCATAATAAAATATTAAAAGACCACAAACAAGACCAGTATAGAACAAACAGTCAAAATCATAGAATTATGCCATATGTGAAACACCTACCTACATCTTTCATGTACAAACTATCCCTGCGTGAATATTAGCTGAATTGTTACTGCTTTCTTTTACTTTTCCCAATCAGTTGTAGTTTTTTACATTTCTAATTTATTCTTTTTATAACATACAGTATTTGATTTTTTATAAACTGCTCTTGTACACAAATTATACACATGTCTGAGAAAAAGAAACAACTAGTTAATTGATCATCACTGTTTTAATAATATATTTTTCTTTGGTTTGAAATATTTTAGAATTCTTGTGGTTTTTAAAGTTTTCATTTCATAAATATTGTAAACATTCTTAGATTTTCATTATTCATACATTAATATTGTATTTAATTGGTGGATGTTTATAACTTTTTAAAAATAAAATATTATGCTTGTTATTTGTAAATGTAAATGTAACATATGCAATTGCAGTTCCTTGTATTAATAAAACCTCTATATTTTTACTATGTTAGGCATATATATTGTCTTCCAGTTTAGATTTCTATTCTGTCTTCTTCGGATTGGAAGCAGCTTTCTTTTGGTCCAGATATGGATTGTCCCCTATTTATATATGGGTGTCTGAGAATGGTAAGCAAAGCACCCATTACCCTTCAAGTGCAGGGACTTTTTATAATAAGCATTCTGTTATCTAAAATGACAAATCTAGATATTACTTTTTAATGAAAAGAATATATAAGGATTTTTTTACAAATGAATGTGTATTTAAATCCCTTTTATCTGCATGTATCTTTTTAGATCTGAATATGATCTAAAATATAGATAACTTTTGCTAATGTAGGAAAGGAAATTAAAAGATAAGACCATGTGTGAATTTTGACAATTGTACAACAAAGTTACAGAGTTCATCTCAGCTTTTTCCTTTACTTATGTCATCATTAAGGTTTGGCAATACATGCTGGTACCATGGAATGTATTATCTCCTAGTTGTTGCTACTAAGACTTTACCAATTTACCAATTTTTATAATTTAATGAAATTGTACTATTCCCATGAAATCTTGCAAGATATTGGATGAAAAAACTCAAATTCTGAGAGAACTGATTGTTCAAAATTTAAAGTAGTTGTAGGTTTTTTTTTTTACCCTATATCAGAGATTATCTCTTGTACCATATGGAGCACTATTGAGAGAAAGAATTATTGCATTACAGATATGGGAAAAACAAACTGTCCTTGTCCCAATACTCTTAGCTTTTCTAAATATATCTACATACAAAAAAGATACCAACTTTATTATTATATGGGAAGATTAATTTAAGAGAAATAGCTAGAAGTTGAAACAGGTACAACAAAAAGTCTTGTGGCACATTAAAGATTAATATATATAATTACCATCAACAGGGAAGTATTCACAAAAGCATTTTTCAATTCATTTTTATTATGAATGTAGTTAGGATAAAAACCCTCTGAACTCAATGAAACCTCTATTAAAATTTGCATCATACAATATTTAGTACTTGATTGTGAAATACCTTTGGATTAAAATGACATGTTCATATAAAGCACTTAAGCAAATTAAAATCAAAGTTTGAGGTATATGTAAGATATACCTCAATAGATTAGAGATTACCTCAATGTATTAGAGATCACTGACAGTGAGTCACATGGGTTTATGTAAAAATAGAGGCTGAAGTAATATAACTCCAGGTTTGGAAAGAAAAATAATCTATAGGATTTGAAAATATACGATGCTGTATTAATGTATATGAGATTAAGTTGTACCTGCCTTTTTTTTTTTTTAGCAATGTTTGTATATGTTGTGTGATGCATCCAGTGTGTCTGTTGACCACATATATTGCTGGAAAGGTCTCTCCTATAGAAGTCTTGTCATATATGTGTTATAAAAATCTTGTAGAAAAACCTCAGGTGGTGTTGGACACAAGAGAACCAGCAAACAAAGAAAATTATTATTGGCAAATGAATAACATGGGACAAAATAAAAGAAACAATAATATTTATTTTTCTGCAAACTAGTGGCAGAAAGTCTATTGTAAACTCTAATAAATACAGGTAATCCTCAATTTATGATCATTTATTTAATGGTCATTCACAATTATGAGAGTGTTGAAAAAAGAGACATAACTCATCCTTGCACTTATGGTCATTGCAATGTCTCCATAGTCACATGATCAAAATTCAGGTACTTGGCAACTAGTATATATTTACAACAGTTGCAGCATCTGGCGGTGGCATGTGATCACTATTTGTGACCTTGGGGGGGGAGGGCTTCTCACAAACAAAGCCAATAGGGGAAGTTGGATTCAGTTAATGACCATGTGATTTGCTTAATGACTGTGGCAAAAAGTTATAAAATCAAGCGCAACTCATCAGTTGCATTGTTTAGTGAGGTGCTAGTCCCATCAGTGAGAAGGATAGCATATAAATTAAATAAATAAACTATCACTAATTTTGTTCAAGAATTTTGCATAAAATATATAGAATTCTCCTATGTGATTGCAGATCTCTTCTCTGTTTTGAATCTCTACCCACAACATGATCTAATCAAGGATCCCAGTTTCTTTCTATTTGGATTTGCTATGTAGTGCATGTATTGCTTTAGCAAGAAGCAGAAGCTAATAAGTTGATGATATGCATGGCATGTCAAGAATGTGGGAGTTATAACTTCCTGCTGTTTTCTGCACCTTTTTCTTTTTGGCGTTATTTTCTGCCTACATTTCTTATCAAAGTGAGACTCAGATAACTTTCATAACCTATCTACTGGGCCTGATAATCCTGTTATATTGGAAGAGTGTAGTAGTGTTCAGCACAGCTAGCAGCTCCTACAACCTGGAAGAAGGTCAGAAACCATGCTTTTGGGATTTATATGAGCAGAGTGTTATAATTAATCCATGTTTATGTTATGAAAAGAATTCTTGATTAGATCTTAGTTATAGCACACATGCATGTTTAAAATAAATTCACCATAATTAGACGTGTTTAATTCAGCCTGAGCGCAATTGGATGCAATAGGATGACTAGAAAAGCTCCAGTGGAGCTTAATCCCAAATAAACTTGAACCAACTTCTGAAATGATGCAGCTGTATAGGACTGTATTCTACAAGCAAACTCAGTGTCCAACTATACCAGTTATAAAACTTGTGCCAGTGGAGCTACTGAGCAGCAGAATAATTTGAATCATGCAACTGTATAAATTGTATGGTTTAAGTTTGATATAGTGTTGTGTCAATCCAGCCCTGCTGGTTTGTAAACTGTATTTTTAAAATTATCGTGCAAATCCAGCTAAATGTGGTTTAAAGAAACCACTATTAATTCTTTAGCATGTGAGATTCCAAATGTCCTGTTTGTAGTTTAATGTTTTCATAAACCTAGCTAATGGGCTTGTAAACAGTGCTCTATGGTTAGTGTGTGGTATAAATGAAGGCTTTGGGTTTTTTTAAAAACAAGCTATGCTTAAGAAAGCCAACAGTAGTATTTTCTGTTTAGTTATCAAATGCCAAATGGTTGAAACATATTGTTATAAAATCAAAAAAATCGATACACTTGTATACATATACATATACACTTGTATCAATTTTTGATTTTATAACTAATATGTTTCAACCATTTAGCATGTTCACTAGAAGAATAAATTTATCTTTTTATGAGTACCTTAAATATTTTTAATAGTACAGAATATGGCAAGGACAATTACAACAAATTTTCTGTTTTTAAAGATATAATACTTTTTTTAAACCTCTGAAATGTTGATATACACAGATTGTCCTCCTTTTTTTTGCCTCATCTATAACTGCAGTATGGAGGGTTTTGTTTTTTTTCCCAATATAACACGCAAACATGAGAAGGCCCAACTGAAACCAGCATTTTACTCGCAGAGGTTGGATTCAGCACGTAAGAATCTGATTCTTCAGCTGTTTCCTTTATCAGACTTGCAAGCTGGAATAATAGGGCGGGCAGATGAAACCTTATGCAGACTTATTTCCTACCCATTACTATTTAATACAGGGGTTTTAAGATAACCTTCGTGTGACAATGGGATGATATTATGAGGCCGCATAGTGGAATTGACACTGTTGTTTTTTAAAGGTATTAGATAGCCCCGCATTTATGTAAATATATATACACATATATATAGCCTACAATGGAATGAAATAAACACTTTTGTACCAAACCAAGAAAGCTGCTTTATCCCTTCATGTAAAGTTGCCCGGAGTCATTCTGAAGGGGAAGGTTTTAGTTATTTTGTAATCAGGACCAATTAGGTAGTTATTTGAGAATCATGACCTTGGATACACTGCCCTGATGGGACTGCCTTCTCGGTATAAAGTATTTCTTTTCAACGCTAAAAAACGAAGAACTTTAGGAGCTCACAGCGGAGAAACTACTGAAGCAGTTTAAAAAAAAACCGTTAGACCCGTTACATTTCAAAATCCTTAAGCCCGCGATTCCGTACCATCTTTTTGTCCAGTGACTGATAAGCCAACGGGCCTATCGACAGACAAACAACCCGCACGGTCCAATCAGAAACAGAGCGAGCATTTATCCCCTGCCCACTTCGTATCGTTGTAACTGACAGCGCTTCCCGCCAATTCTAACGGCCGCCAAGAGCAGGGCAGCCTCGCCCGTGTAGAGAAACACCGGCCAATCGTTTCGTGATGGAGACATGAGTGATGGGCCCCGACATCCAATTGCAGCGAGGTGGGCGGAGCCTGGCTGTCCGGGTTTCCTCTCCGGCTCGGTTTTCCCCCTCCCCCCCCCGCGGGTTCTTCGCTGCGAAGAAAATGGCGGCGGCGCCGAGCGGAGATGAAGAGAGACTGTGAGTGACCCGAGGAAAGGGGGTGGGGAAGACCTGGGCCGGACCATGAAATCCCTTGCATGGGGGCCTTAGACGGGACCATTTGAAGCAGTTCCGAGGGTGGAGAGGATGCGCGACCGTGATGCGGCCGTTGGTTTCTTTCCGCTCGTGGGTTCCCCTCCCCTTTTCTCCTGCGCGCCCAGGGCCCCTGAGTGCGTCACAGCAATCCCCTCTGCCCAGCAATGGGAGGGGCTGCTCCTCCTGCCTAAGAGGGGAGGAGGAGTGGGTGAGGGAGACATGGGCGTGCCCCCTGAAGAGAGGGGGGGGTGGGCTTAAGGTCAGAGGTGACTCGCTGTTCCTTGATGCTCTGTGGCTGATGTCAGCTCCCCCGGGTTTACTCTTCGTGGTGCTGACCATCTTTCCCAGCCTCTAGGCCCCAAGCTATGTGTGGTCCATGCAGCTTTACCTTCCTGCAAGCTGATCCCACCAACTTCCTTGGGTGTCTTTTTCTCAAGATTGGTTCCTGATATCGGGAACATTTGGTAATATGCTTTTGGGGGGAAGGCTCTTCTCCTTCCGGGCAGCTCCATTATACTGAATGCATGCAAAAGGCAAAGAAACTGGACAAAGTTAGCATGCTATTCTCCATGGGCTGCGCTGCAAGGGAGGGTTGGGTTCCATTGTGCTCCCCTGGGAGTGGAAAGTGCTGTCTTTGCCCTCCTTTTTTCCAGGTTGTGCAGCAGGAAAAATTGGGCCTCATCCCTAGCTTATGGTGGCCTCTCATAGATAGAAGGATACGGGCAAATGAGCCAAGGTGGGCTGTTTGTGCATGGACAGCAACCTTTTTGCCTGCTCATTTGATACAGAGTCACAATGGGATGGAAGTTAGCTAGTGTAAATAGCAGAAGGTGAGGTGAAGAAGCAGAGATGGAAACTCATCTGGTTTTGGATCTTTGGGTGCAAGGAGAAATGTTGAGCATGCATGACCATTCAACTAGATAGGTAACTAAATGGGATTAGCAACCTTCACTTTTTGCAATTGTCACTCGTCCCATCCTGATAGATAATTAAGAGTAGGGATAGTAGTTTCCATCTCTTCTTAAGGTTTACAGATAGTCCTCGACTTACAACAATTCTTCCCAAAATTTATATTGTTAAGTGAGACATTTGTTAAGTTAAATTGCCCCATTTCACGACCTTTCTTGCCACAGTTGTTAAGTGAATCGCTGCGCTTGTTAAGTTTTGAAGTTTCCAAGATGAATAAAATTTGTATGCCGCCCACTCCCATTGGGACTCTGGGCGGCTCACAACAAGACAAAGAAACATTTAAAATTTAAAAATAGAAAATACAATATTAAAATTCCATATCATCCATTCCATCTAAGCGGGGCTGGATATCAATCAACAGCCCCAGGCCTGCCGGAACAGCCAGGTATTGACGGCTTTATGGAAGGCCGGGAGAGTGGTAAGGGTCCAGATCTCTACGGGTAGATCGTTCCACAGGGCCGGCGCAACAACAGAGAAGGCCCTCCCCCGGGGGCGGCCAGCCGGCATTGTCCGGTTGACGGCACCCGGAGGAGGCCCAACCTGTGCGATCTTAAGTTAATAACATGGTTGTAAAGTGAATCTGGCTTCTCCATTGACTTTCCTTGTCAGAAGGTCGCAAAAGGTGATCGCACGACCCTAGAACACTGTAACCGTCATAAATATGAGCCAGTTACCGAGTATCTGAATTTTGGTCATGTGACTATGAGGAGGCTGCAACAGTTATAAGTGTGAAAAACGGTCGTAAGTCACTTTTCAGTTCCATTGTAACTTCAAACGGTCACTAAATAAATGGTTGTAAGTCAAGGACTACCTATATTGAATTATCAGAGAGAGACTTTTCATCCTAATAAAAAGAGCGGTAAGAAAGGGAAGATGGTAGTGCTCTTTAGAGGAGCAGTATTTGTGCGTTCACTTCCGTTCCAGCCACTCCTTTACTTGGCAAGAATAATTAAACGTGATAGTTAGAAATAACAATCACTATTCTGATTAATATCTAGTGTTCACAGTAAAGAACCTGTTTTTACTCTTCTACTGCTCTTTGGTTATTTCAATGTGGAGGATTAGGTGAAGGGTGATTGCTCAGAATCCATCAAAGAACAAAAAACTAGTACTGCTCTTAGAGTCAACTTCAACTTTTTCCTCCTTCCTTTTTCTGTCTGGAGAATTACAATAGGATGATCTGATACTTAATTGCATACCTTTGCTCTCATCTATTTGTAGCAATTTTTCTGCTGTGCTCCATTGATGCTCACTTTCCACTTTCATTTCAGCTTTGTTGTTATTAATCTTCTAATGCACATTCTTCAATCTGGTATTTTCAAAACAACATTAGGGATCAGTAACCTTGTTATGTAGTGGTTATCTTCATGAAATTTTGTGCATTGCTTAAACTGCCAAATGCGTTTTGTTTTAAACGTTTTAATAAAAATTCTCCAAATCATAACAATATCTTATTTTAGTTAATTCTGTTATTTATATAATTTGAAGGTTCCTAAGTGCCATCTAGTGATGTTGTAGATGTCATGCCTATGAGCCCTGTTGATGATCTTTGGACTAAATTACCATTATCTCAGCATAGGAAATGCTAGATGAGAATTGTAATTGGACATTTGCAAAGAGTTCTCTCTGGAAAAAGATGCTTTATAGTTGTGGCATTTTCACCAGTTATTTAATTTTCTGCTACCAACTATTTTGTGTGATCTTAGTACTATCTTATCAGTTACAACAATTGTTTACTACATTGTAACACTTCTGTCCCAAGTAATCTATAACACTAAATGTCTGATCTTGTTTATTTGATAGTCGTTTGTGATTCTAATGCATGTATGATCTACCCCTTATTATCCCATTACCCAAACTAGAATTTAATTTCAGAATCCTAGCCATCAGCATATGAAAATCAAGTACTATATTACCTATATCTTCCTTATCATAAACATCGGTTTCGAGCGCTTATTGCATTCTTGTTTTACAGCTTTTATTCCTTCAGCAAAAATATATTTTTGACAATTTTATGCCAATGTGGGTGAATTTATGTGAGTTCCTGGAATAGTATTATAATTTGCCACCTTTAGTTGTGGTCTTAGGTGGCATTAAGGACTATAAAGCATTCTAAAAATGTAGCCCCTTTTCTATTTGTTATGGTTATTTATCAAACATATGTTAGCTAACATGGTTATTTATGCTTCATCTGCATTATTATTTGAGAAAGTTACTAATTTTCAGCATGTGACAATGGCAAAGTCTTAAAGAGGTTTACAGAAAATTATTAAAATCTAAATTTAGTATAGTAACATTAGAATTATAACTTGAGTTATAGCTAAACTATGCAGTTAGGAAAACAGCAATTTGATAACATTAAATAAAATATTTAAAATGCCTCAGGAAACAGTATTTCAATTTGGCTCAAAAGAAAAAGAACCATGGTGAAATAAAATATCACTTGTAAGAACATTCTAAAGTTTGAATGCCACCAACCAGATGCCGATAACTATTAGGTATCTGGTATTTATATATTTATTTATTTAATTCATAAATAAACTAGCCATCTCATAAATAACCCTGGGTGACCAACTTTTAAAATGGAATACAGTAAACATAACACAATATATAGTTTATTTTGAAAAATTGGCAATTTATTGTTATTTTAGAGACATATTAGTTTGTTTCAGCAAGAATAAATAGAGTGTAGGTTTTCATCAACGGAATGAAACGCGGTGGCTCAGTGGCTAAGAAAGGTCAGCAGGGACTTCCTGGGGGCGTGGCCTGTTGCCGAGGAGGGCTCCACCGAGCTCCTCAGAGATCTGGTCTGTATATCTAAATAAGATCATAGATAGCACCCCTTTTTGGCTAAGAAAGGGGCAGGGAGGATAGCTCTGTAGACTAGGGTCTATTCGTAAGCCACAGCCTTCTTCTTTTTTTGGCTGTGGAAGAGATTAGATCCAGCCGAAGCGGAGCTTTTATCTCCGGCCATTTCTTCTCAGCTGCCCTTTTTTTTTTTTTGGCAGCCCCAGACAGGCTAGCCCCCCCCAGGACAAAACAAAGTTTTTTCAAGCTAGATTTGATACGGGAGGGTACCACCCCTGTGAGATTTATGCTTTTATTACTATCTTAAATACCAGCACCATTCGTCTTAAAGACTTCTTTGTTTAAATAGACTTTAAAATGGCGATTTCTCTCCGTGGATGAACTGGATGTACTTAGCCGGGTTTATCTTCCTGCAGACCGCTCCTTAACAAAATAAACTCTTTATCTTTGGAAATAGAGGGGAGTGAAGCACTGCTTACTTGTTTATTTATTATGGCACCCAGATCAAAGAAGCGTCTTGCTACAAATGTGTCTAAAGAATTTAAAGAATCTTTTTTGGAAACACAGCCTTTGTCTCCTACGCCCTCTACTGGAGAAGTTTTAACACAGGAATATCTCTTTAAAATCTTTAATGCCTTTAAGCAAGAACTTAAGGAATTTGTATTGCAACTTTATGATGATCTAAAATCTAAAGTTAATCAAATGAAGGCGAATACGTTTGCAGCCGTGTCTGCCCTGTCAGATTACTCTGCTGAAATAGAGAACAAATTGGAAAGTCTGGAGAAGGCTAATTTTAATTTGACTACCAATATTCAAATTTTACAAGAAAAAATTAGAAATAACGAAGAACAGCTTATGATGCTAAATTTTGATAGGAAGGCATTTTCAATAAGAGTCAGAGGATTCCGTGAAAAGGAACAAGAGAATTTGAAACAGACCTTTGCTGAAGCCTTCAGCCATGCGCTGGGAAGCCCGGGACTTAACTTTGATTGGCAGATTCGGAAAATCTATCGCCAGAACTCATTGATAGCGGAACAGCGACAGCTCCCGAGGGACATAATTATACATTTCTCTACAAAAGAATCTAGAAACGCGATTGTGCAAAAGTTTCATAATAACAGTCTCCGAGTTGATGACCAAGACGTGATTGTCTTCAAAGATATACCTTTCCACATGTTGAAAGCAAGAAGGGAATACACTTTTTTAACTAAAGAGCTTAGGAGTCAACAGATTCGATACAGATGGGAGGCCCCTGCCGGCATCACGGTTACATTTGAGAATCAAAGATTTCGTCTTAACTCTGTTTCGGAGGCTCAAGATTTCTATTCTAGGATTCTGAAGGCGGGACTTCCTGACGCGCTTGGAAGAGAGGAGAGACAAGCGGAAGGAGAAAGCAAACGGCTGGCCATGCGGCTGCAAGATGGAGGGGGCAGCCCCTCCTCCCTCGGAGAAGCAGAAGAACGCAGATCGAGAATTTAGATACTTCAAAAGACTTCCTAAAGTTGAGGACTGAATGGGGGTTTGAGACCTCTCTCCGGTAGAAAAAGTGGACTAATTTTTATCAGAAGGGAAAGCTGGGTGAAACTACTTTGAGCTAGATTCTAAAGTAACGTTAGCATAAATTTGATAGTGGTTAAAAGAATGCGGAATGATCTATGTTGTTTAAACTTTGTTAGATGGGACTATTTTAAAATAGAAGGTTAACTGACTCTTGCTGAAAGTATTATTTGAATATGATCCATGCTATTTAACTTTTATTTGAAGGGAAAGTTGGTTGTAATAGTTCTGAGTTACTTTTCAAATAAACGTTAGTATAAATTTGATAGTGGTAAATATTAGACAAGCAAGAGATGAGGGTAAAATGCATGTGGAATGAACTACGTTATTTGTGGTAAATATCAGACAAGCAAGGGAAGAGGGCAAAATTTACGTTGTTTAAAGCTTATTAGAACAGGAAGCCGCTTGGGATTATTTTAAGATAACTGTAAAAAGAATGCGGAATGATTTATGTTGTTTAAACTTTGTTAGAAGCGACTACCTTAAAATAGAAGGTTAACTGATTCTTGCTGAAAGTATTATTGGAATATGTGGAATGATTCATGCTACAAATCGCTCTGAGTTATATTTTAAACAAATGGTAGTATAAATTTGATAGTGGTAAATATCAGACAAGTGGGGGATGAGGGTAAAATACATGTGGAATGAACTAAGTTATTTAAATCCTATTAGAAGGGGAAGTCGGTTGGAATTATCTTAAGATAGAAATTGATTCCTGCGTAAAGTAATATCTGATCTACGCTGCTTAACTTTACTAAGAAGGGGAAATCTGGTTAGATTATTTTGAATTACTGTTTGAAAAAGGGGTAAAGAAAGATCATTTACGCTGTTTAAATTTTACTAGAAGGGAAAGTTTGATTACTTGTCTGTAAAGTTATATTTGAATATATGGCATGAATCACGCTGCTTAAATCTTATTGGAAAGGATCATGAGGTTTAGGAAGGGAACGGGAGAGCCTACAGAAGGTCGGGGTAAATAGCAAAGAAGTAAGAGATGAGAATAAAATATAGATAGAATGATTTATACTATTTAAGCATAGATAAAGATGGGGGGCTGAGATCAACACAAAGAGTGGTTTCTTTTTTTCTTTTTTCTCTTTTCTCTTTTCTTTTTTTTCCTTTTTTTTTTCTTTCTCTGCTTTTCTTTTTTTTTTTTTTTGATATATTACTTTTATTTTTTTAATCCATATGTATACAAGATATTTTAGATAGAAGGTAGTGCCAGGTGTGGGCCCTGGGAAGTCGGGAGGATTAGGGATGGGGATTGTGGGGGGTGGGGTGGGGGGGTGTTAACATAGTCTTAATAAGAACAAGAATGTATTTATATACGGTGGTCCTTTTTTTATTATTATTATTATTATTATTTTTTTTTCCTTGGTTCATTTTACTTTTATCAGATCAAACAACACTCGAATAAAGGCATACACCAAGGAGGGAGGTAGAGGGAAGGAAGAGGGAGGAGTAAGGAAGGAGTAAGGGGAATGTAAGGAGTAAGGGGAATGTAAGGAGGGTGTCTGGGGAGTAAGGGGAGAAGGAAGGTTTGAGGGGAAAGGGAAGTAGGAGGGGAGTGTTAGAGGGAGAAAGGAAAGTTGGAGGGGGTAGATGGGGTGTATGGAGGATGCAAGGGTTAGGTGGGGTTGTGAATGATGAGTTGTGTTTCCTTTTTACTTGTTCGTTTTATTCCCTTTTTTCTTTTTTTTTTTTTTCTTTTCTTATAGTAAATACCCTGTATATAAATGATTGCAAATGGAATGTGAAAATTGAATAAAATATTTTACACACGAAAGGTCAGCAGGTTGGCTGTTCGAATCCCTAGTGCCGCGGAACAGAGTGAGCTCTGGTTACTTGTCCCAGCTTCTGCCAACCTAGCAGTTCGAAAGCATGTAAAAATGCAAGTAGAAAAATAGGGACCACCTTTGGTGGGAAGGTAACAGTGTTATGTGCGCCTTTGGCATTTAATCATGCCGGCCACATGACCATGGAGACGTCTTTGGACAGCGCTGGCTCTTCGGCTTTGAAACGGAGATGAGCACTGCCCCTAGAGTTGGGAACAACTAGCACTTATGTGTAAGGGAAACCTTTACCTTTTACCTTTCATCAACTAAAGTTTGCAATAATGCTGTTAAAAGTCATGCATTTTAAACTAAAACATTTAATGGTGCTAAATTTTTATTTAATTTTATTTTCCATGGACTATTGATTCAATCATACAGTTGTTAATCATTTATCTGAAAAATGGCCAAATTATTGCATGTTTATAATCTATGACATCTTTCCTGGAATGCTCAGAAATCATGCTTTTGAATTTAGAATTCAAAATGTCATTTGAATTACATTGTTACGAAACAGGGAAGTAATTCCCCTCCCATTTTCAACAGGAAAATGCTAAAAAGTGGGATTAACCTATAATTTTTTTCCAAAGCTATCCTCTGAAAATCCTGGCCTGGTTTATTAAAGTAACATCATTGCCGCCTTCAGCCACTTCCAAAAATTCACTTCAACAAAAGTTCCTCCTTGAGGTAGATTGGGCTATGAGATAGTATCAGCCAGTGAGCTTCTATGTCTTTTAAGTTCTTCATTCTAGTCCAGGGTTGAGAGAGCCACTGTTCTTATATAGATCCTAATCCTTAGAAATCATATATATACAGAAGTAGTAATCCCGATATAATATTTCCTGCGATAGCATGCTGTAAGAATTAATTTGTTGCTCATTTATGGTATACATAGTTCTGTAAGCTATATATATGCCTTTTACCGGAAGAGCTGCTTATTTACACTAAAAATCATGAGTTTTTATGAGATAGTGTGAATTAACAGACCAGTTTTCTCTCACTAGTTGTTTTCTTAATGCCGTGTTTCAAAATGAGATAGATTGTTCTTTTGTGGTTGTTACATCTTTTCATAGGTTCAACTGCTACATGAATAATCTTTTTTGCCATTCCACTATAGCAGATTGGGAGAGAATGAACAGAACACAGAATATATTGATAAGAGATTTGAAATATACCAAATGAATTGCCTTCATTCCAAATTAATCTATACAAATATTAATCATTGGCACACATTTTTTTCCCTGACTTTAATAAAACTGTGTCTGAGCAGAGCCAGGATAAAACATAACCTATGTTTTGACTGAATTTACACATCATGCTAAGTAGATCATGTCAACCTTGCTTTTAGGACTTTACTCAATTATGATAAAATATTTCAGCATTTAATGTTACATTTAAATCAATTTAGTATAATGTTCCTTTGAATATAGTTAGACTCTATTCCACCTGGAAGGATGTGTATTTCCTAAAAATTCAAACCAACTTTTTGGTGTTTATATTTTGATTTTTTAAAAAAAAAATCCAATAAGGATAATGACTAGAAATAGTGAAGCTTTAATAATGTAGTTATAGTTGTGGTCACTAAGGTGAGAATTATTTAGGACAGTATTGAGTGTTTTTTTGTTAGGAGTGCCCTAAACTATGCATTAAGGGTGTTACCAAACCAATACTTTTACACCAACTCTCCCAATGCTCAATCTTTCATAACATTTAGAAGAATTTTGGGTTGATTTTTTTTTTATAAAGAATGATATTTCTATTTATATACATTTATCCATTTTTGTTTATATCACCCATCCATATCAAGAATCTGAAACTCCCAACAGGTTAAACAGAATATATTGCTTAATTCATCTCCTGGTGTAGTTCAAATCTAGTAATCTCTTTTGCAAAGTGACCCATCTGTTTCCCTGATGGAAATGTCATCAAGTGCTACTTATATATGAATTTATTGCATTTTATGTGCTTCTCCAATCCAGCAAGGATCTTACATTCTATTCTTATGGTAAAATAAAATAATAAAAACAAGCAACAGCATGATAACTATCATCTTAAAACTATTCCAAAGAACTGGAGCTGTAATAGAAAAGGCTCAACTCATTGGTCTCTATAGATGATTAAATGAAGGGATGTGGAGTGAACCTTATTGTATAGGCAGAATGAATTGGGAGTAGATAGCTTTGTAGATATCTGGATCCGAAGACATATGATTTTTGGCATCAGTTGATATTTCAGGAGAGTCCTCTGTGGATTAAGTACTTGCAATCTCAGAATACTTGTTCTTAGGCAGTCTGGAAAAATCCAGATTGTGAACCTCAGACACAAAGTTGCTGGATAGCTTTTGACAAACTATTCTCTCTATTCTAGTTCACTGTCTGGAAGGATTGCTGGATATATTGAAAGAAGCATTAAGTGAAATAATGTGGCCAAGCACATGTAATACTAAATAGTATAATGTATAAATGTATGCTAAATTGATCACGTGGTTAAGGGTGACCTTAGGTCAGTCATTCTCTCTCAGGCCAATCCATCTCAAAGAGTTGTTGTGGAGAATATAGGAGGAAGGTTATTGGATATGTTTGCCACCTTGAGATAGTTGTAAAAATAAAAAAAACTATTAAGATCCCAAATGTAATTTGGCAAGCAAACTCTGCTTTTATATAATAAAGGTATGATTCAATATATGTGGTCATGCAGGTTGCCTATTCCTGATGTATAAGTATTATGGCCTTCACTATTCACTCACTCTTAATCATGATTATATTTGCTAAGGACTCAAGTATCAAAACCGTGATTAACATATCAGAATTTGTTTGTATTTTTCATATTTCTACACTTCATGAATACATTTTAATATAGTAGGGTAGACGCTTGTCTCCCAAGAGTGATTTACTCTTAAAGCAGACCTAGTAGCAAGGTGATTTTTTTATGTTTATAGGTGAATATGCATATATATCCTTTTTTTTTCAAAGATAGTGACATGATTTCAATAAATGGACTTTCAGATTACTCCAGAGCAGCCTAACAACTCAGTGTTGACTTCAAGTTCCCTGATTTTACACAGATCAGATTACAAACAATACTTTGATTCATTTAAACTGTTAAATGTTTAAAATTCCTTTTAATTTCTTATGCAAAAAAGAAAGGATAAGAAAGAAAAATATGTGAAAAAATGTCATTACATGCCAAAATATGTCATCTAATTCTTAAAACATTAAACTTTATCAATGCAAAATAATATTATCACTTTCCATTTTGTTGGTAGAATACCAGTTCACGAAAATAAATGAGATTAGATCTATAATCCATGATTGTAAACATTTAGTAAAACATGAAGTAAATCTGTCCTGTCAGTATTAAATATTTCCTTGCTACCTCCCATACACAATAAATTCATATTTCATATAAAATGTTATACACTCCAAAAACACATTTATATCCTTAAACTAGAATGAACATTGTAATATTATATTAACTTGTGATATTAAAATAGAGTATTAATTGAGTAAGACTGTATGAAATGGGTAAGTATTCCCTTATCCATAGATAGAATATTGTAATTGGAAACTACTATTTTTGAACATTTTCTGAAGAATATAATAGATACAGAAAAAAAGCTTTTGTTGAAATTGTCTTCTTAAAGTCATATGGGGTATAATTAATATTTTTTCAAATGTTTTGTCATTGATAATGTAGGCTATTCTAGTTCCTTTATTCCATTGTTCTTAAAAATAATATGCATTTTAGTAATAAACTTTACAAGTTTATAAATTTTTTATGAAGGTTTGAATGTAAGTACTGGTTCTGGAATTTTAAGTGCAGCCACTGCATCTCACCAAACTGCATTTAAGAGGTATTTTAATTGAATACATTGCTATTTTCTGTTTTACATAGTCTAAATTCCTCAAGTAATAACTGAAATAGCTTGAAAATTTTATTTGTGTAATAAATTAATTTAGAGTAGTGCTACTGTTAGCAGCCCATGTCTTCTAATTCTCTCTCCCACATTCCAGCAAACTTAACTATTTTTAGACTGGGATTATTTCAGAGTGTAAATATGTTGTATGAATTGGGGGATGAAATTATACTTTCATCCCAACATTTTCTAAATATGCCTTCTAGCTTTTAATTCACTATATCACTGTACCTAAAATTGGAATTGAGCTCCTATTTGACATTACTGGGATCACTTAATTATTTTATTATTGTACATGTAATGGATTTTGATTTGATCACTTGCATTCCAAAGGGAAATCAAGACACATTCTGCACAGCATAAAATTGAAAATCTGAGAAATTAAATTCCTTTTGCTTTACAATAACTGTAATTTAAGTTTAAAAAAAACTAAGAGGCATATTCTTGCCATAAGTAAATTCTTAATATTTCATGAATCTGTTGAAAAAGTTTAGAAGTATTGACATAGAAAGTATCACCAAGTAAATGCAGCCAGGAAGCAATATTCATTTTAATTAAATTACATTTTTGTATAAATTCATAGGGAGTCTTAACAATCTGTTTGTACTGATTACCATGTGTGATTTAAAAAAAACTTTAGATAAGTATACAGTGAATGAAGAAAGTTTCTTTGAAATGATTATTTGCCAAAATTTAAAGGAATTCACTTAAAACCACTTTTATTATGTTTCAACAGAGAGTAAAGCCTTTGGGAGTTAATATCTTAGAGTTTAGCCCAATTCACTACATAACCTGAGACATTTCTGAACTGCTGAATAATATAGCTTTGATGTATCATGATTAATACTAAAATATTATCTTACATCTGCATATATTTCAGGCTTATTTCCAACCATAATTATATACCAAATGTTTGTTTAATAAGTTAAAGGCTTCCAGTACCAAATTAAAGATAAATCTTGAGAATTCTTACCAGGCAGTGGTAAATTTATTTAGGATGTTCTATGACTACTCCACTTGATATTTATAAGACTCCTTATAAAATTGTTTACTGAAGGAGGGGAGTGTAATTTGCCCCAGATGCATAACTGTTTCAATATTTTGAATATCACACATATGCAACATTTAAACAATGGGATGGAACATTGTATTCAGCATTTAAAAAGCTACGTAAATCCAAAAAAGTGAAAAGTTAAGTAAATTCACAAATTAGTGCTTTAACTTAACAAGTGTCCAAAAGAAACGTTATACCTGCTGATTAAAATTAAGTGGATTACCTTTAGGATGGGAATTTCAGTGTTTCATTACAAAATTATGGCCCTATTTTATATTCCCAGTATTTTATTCAGTGAATAAAAAACCATGCACATCTCATTATATTTAGGAGGAATATAGGAAAGCTTATTTCATAGATTTCAAAGGAGTTTAAAGTCAAAAAAGGATATTTGGGATTTTAATTCAATCTTTATTAACATGGCTCAGAAGTAAATGAAATATCATAGATGCAGTTAAGGTGTAACTTATTATTTCATAAAATGGGATCATTTTATCAGAAAGGTGGTAATTTAATTTTTAGGATCCCTTTGTCATCAATTTGTTAATATGGCTATGTTATATTACCTCTTTGAATGTTGTGGGGTGGGAAAGATTTACATTTGAGTGTGTTTTTTAATTAAATGACACACCAACTTATTCAGTATGGATGGTAAAATATTGATCCATCCGATGAATGTTATGATTTGTGAATAATTGGCGAGGTCCCACTTATTTGTACATTAGTGCTTTTATTTCCCCCCCTCTATGAACATGCAGTTGCATTAAAAAAAGAGAAGACACTTAATGAATATTGAAATTTCTTTTGATTGCAAAGAGGAAATGGGTAATTAAAGGGTTAGCAGTTAATAAGTAAGAGGAAATGATTAATGAAAGGGCATATTTCAAACTACTGACCTTTACTAATTTAAAAATGAATGGGGGCTGATTGGGTTCTGAATAAAACTATAATATTCAGCAAAGAAAGTGAATATACTGCTCTACTTAGCAAATTTTTTAATTTAGAGTTTTATTTCTTAAATGAAAGCATTTTGGCTTTTGTGGGTTGCTAACATGGGATGTTTATGGGTTCTTTAGAGGGGTGCACAAAATTTGTGTTGCTTTTCAGGATAGTTCCATCTATTCTACAATATTATAATAGTTCAGCTGGAATTTACTAAAATAAATAGTGACATACTGATTAAAAAGATAGCTAGGTGCTAGATGTCTCTAGTATTCTGCTGAAGGCACACGTGTGCATAATTCAGCTGAGACTTTACATTATTGATTTTACTTCAGGGATCTGTTCTAATACACTTATTATGCTTGTTTGCTTATTGCTTTTTCTACTTGTTTACACTATGATGCTTTAATGCTTTTTAAACCAAAAAACCCTGCAAGGCTTACAAGTAACAATAAAAAGCCTTAATTATTTGGTTTTTTTTAAGCAAAATAATTTGTAGCAGTCTGTGTTTATGCTGGACAGCTTAATTATGATGTGAAGAGAAGGTCATTTAAATGTTATTGCTTGTCCCTGAAAGGTTCAAATGGAAGGAGGTGGTAGATTTGACTTCTAATTTAAAACAGTCCTACTGGGTTGTTTTGACACCTCTGCCTGCATGCGTGACGCATGTTTCTTGTGTTCACTTCTATAGTGCTAAGCTCAAGAAGGGCATACCAACATTTAGAAGATTGTTCTTTTGGAACCTGGGACTTTTAAGAGGTTGCAACTGAGAAAATGGCTTTAGGTTATTGCTGGGAAATATTCCATGTGTCTAAAATTTTGATCTTGGTCATAAACACAAAAAAATGTAGACTTTCTCTGTTGCCAGCTTGGGCAGGTGTGAAATGTAAACATTGATTCTGGTGCCTAGTGAGAATTAGTATAGTGTCATTGAAACAGCCAAACTAGATATGAGATAGAATTTTTTGCATTGAAATACTATGAATTACTATCAAAAAGGTTAGAAATTTCTTTTTAAGACATTTCCTTAATTTTTTAAAAAAACTTTCATTTAACACTTTCATCAAGTATTTGAATTACTGGATTTCTTTTGGTTGGGAGAACTAATGTCTACCATAAGAGACTTACATTTTCAACATGCTCTTTTTAAAATCACATTTTCTATGGGATTTGGATTATAGGTAGTACTTACTTATCTATGAACAACTCCTTTGCTAAGCAACACAGTCGTAAAATGAAATGACATAAGGTCATGCTGACTTGCCCCAGTTCTGGCTGTGGCCATTAAGCGAATCACTGTGGATTATTAAGCATTGCATCATGTGACCATAATTTGCAACTTCCTCTCAGCTTTCCCATTGACTCTGCTTTTCGGATACTTGTGGAAGTTGCAAAAGATGATGATGTGACTGTAGAACTTGGCAATTATTGTAAGAGTGTATCAGTTGTCAAAAGCCTGAATCACAAACATATGACCATTGGGACACTGTGATGGCTGCATCTTTGAGGATTGGTTGTAATTCCCTTTTCTTCAGTACCATTGTAACTTTAAAAAACAACAGTTGCTTAATGTGTAGTCAGTAAGCAAGAACTACCAGCATTTGGTGCTTAAATGAGAGTTTTTCCATCTATTTTTATTTTATTTTTAAAGTGGAACATACTCCAATTTAGACTACTTAGGCATATAAAAATTAACTGTTTCTTTTTTTTAAAAAGAAATCTATAATTCACTTATGCTAGCTGGAAAGATACAGGCAGTCCTTCACTTAACGACCATCATTGAGCATGGAATTATGTTTGTGTGATGTCTGTAAAGCAGATCACCACATGACCATGCCCAATTGTATAACCTTGTATAAGTGGTTGTTAAGCTATGTTCATTATGAGGTGCTTTTTGCCAGAAACCGAAAGTAAATACCATATTTTTCAAATATAAGACGTACCTTTTTCCTTCAAAAAAAAAAGGCTGAAAATCTGGGTGCAAGAAATGAGTCAAAAACGGGCCATTTTTTGCTCAATGTTGCCCCCCCCCCCAGCCTCCAGGAACACTCTATAGGCCTTCTAAAGGCTATTCATGCCCTTTTTTTGAAAAAAAAGGGCCCCTTTTTGTGAGGTCTGCAGAGTGCAAAAACTGTTTTTTAAAAATTTGCCTCTTCAAAATCTTGGTGTGTCTTATACTCCGGTGCATCTTATACTCTGAAAAATACGGTGCCAGTTTCCAGCAAAAATGCCTTAAACTGTGATCACATGACTGCGGAACACTGCAAATGACTGTAAATGCAAGCTGGTTGCTGAGTGGCCAAAATGCAGTCATGTAACATTGGAATTTTGAATCTGGGTCATAAGTAGCTTTTGCTGGTTCGTTGTAACTTTGAAACTTTGAACTTTGAATAGGCTCAAGTTCTACCTGTATTCAAAGGAAGGGGTGGGACACCTAGTCTTTTGTATATACATACAAATATTTTGAACTGAACATGGCTGCAGGAACCAGATTACAGTTTATATGCTTCAGGATTCTAATACAGCTTTGTATAGACAAACTGACAAGAATTGCAGTAGCTGAATTCTGTGAAGTTAAAGGATAATCTGGTGATAGCACAGAACATGTTCATAGCATGGATCATTGTAGTCAGGCTGTTCATGTCTAGGAAAGCCTGAAGTTGAAAAGCCATTTGAAGCTGCCAAAGTGTTCTGAAGCCACGTTGGGCCATAGTAAGGACTTGAGAAACGTAAGTTCTGGGAACTACTTACATCAGTTACCGATATACTAGGTAACCATTAACATTTCTTTTCAGGCTTAGTTCAAAAATTGTAATATCAGAATAACATTGACCAGGATATTCTGGAATGATTGTTCAGATAACAGATGCTGTTCTCAAGTGAGCCTGTAATACTAAGCTTATGTAACATTATTTATGGTGAGCATACATTTGTTTAAAGAAAAAGCATTGCCTCTGGAATGTTTGGATAGAAATTAGTTTCCTGTCTGGGGCTAAATACTATAGTAGAAAAAACTTATACTTGCAAAAATGAGTAGTGGGGATGCAATACTGAATTAGCGAGCCATTTTAACAATGTAGAGTTGGAAGTTCAAACAGAAGAAAGCAAAGCCAGGGCTAGATTTATCTGTTATCATGGTTATGCCTTATCTTTATATTTACATCAAAGTTTCTAGCCACAGTGATTCAGCCTTTTATTACTATGGGTTTGGATTACTACATGAATTCTGCATAGAGCTACCTCTAAAGACTGTATAGCAACTTATATAAAAATGGTGACTCATTATATCAGCAAACAAAGGGGCTATAATCATATAATTTCTCTTTTGCAGTCTCTTCATTGACTGTCAGTAGATTTCTAAGTGTAGTTTGCTGGTTTTGACTTATAAAGCTCTACATGGCGTAGCACTAATGTACTTACAGGGACACTTTTTCTGCACAGAAGCAGCCCACCTGAATGGCCCAGTGCACACATGTTACCAACATTTTTTAATAGTCTCCCAAATACATGAAATGGAAAGGGTGAGGGCTCACAAACTGTTTTCAGTTGCAGCCCCCATATTATAGAGTACCTCCCTCTAGAAATCATATTAAGAGCATCATTGTTGGTTTTCTGGAAGCTATTAAAGACCGAGCTGTTTGAGAAGGCCTTTGGGAAGTGAATAATCACCATCGTGCCTATTGTATTATTGCAGATTTGTGTTTTGAGTCTGGTAGTATAAAACTGTAATAAATATATGTAAAAATATGATATGGTGATTGAGTATCCAGTGGTAGAGGCATTTAGTCAGCTCTGCAAAGAATTTTTCTCTGCTTGATAAGGACAATTTCCAAAGTCCTGAGTAAGAAGTTGGACGCACAAAAATGGTAACGAATGGATCAAAGGATCCATATATACTACAGGGCAGTGTAACCTAAAGATCATATAGGTGCTTATTTTACTGAATATTTCTTATTTGAAGTCCACAGTGTTGCAGAGATTACAGTGGCATGCTTCCTTTGCATAGGATCAGATTTTGTGTTTTTTTTCTTACGCTCATCTGCAAACTTCTGCATAAAATGCTCTACAGGAAGTTCATTTGAAACGGGTGATGTGTTTTGAAGTGAATAATGATAGTACACTTTCAATATTAGTTATACAGTTTGCTTAAGGTGAACATAGTGCTATTTTCTTGAATGTAGTTGGTCAGAAGAAATCTTTATCAGTGGTTTCTGTCACTGATGTTATATTTTTATAGTGCATCCTTTGAATCACTAGAATAGTAGCTAATAGTTGTTATTGAGGTTGGGAGAGGAGGAAGAAATGCTTAAAAGGAAATTGTAAAGCTGGCTGTGCAAGAGTGCTTGATAAATCAGGCTTTCAGTTGGTTTTGGCAGCATAGTGTGGATTGTATTTTTACAAGCTGACTAGATCCTTAACAATTTCTCCTCTGTATTGTGTACCAAGCTTTCAGTCTTGGTGTCTGTTTACTGAAAGGATCATATTATTGTACCATCTTTATCTCTCTGTTCCCCCACCTTCTTTTGCATCCTTTCTTTCTGAATACCCACAGTTATAAATGAGTGGAAGAGATCCATTCATTTTAGTAATACCCTATACAGTAAAACGTGCATGTTGGAAATCTTAACCTTGCATCTGAATAACATTATTTATTTATTTATTTATTCATTAATTAATTCACTCATTCATTCATTTAGCATATGGCATATCATATATGGACCAGCAATATATATTAATATTTTACCTAGGTTAGTAAAACACAATAAAATATAAATGTTAAAAAATCTATGTTCTATGGTATTGATTGCAGGAGGGTCCAGGAACGGGATTCTCATGTCCTAATCTGCCCAGAGACTGAGTCATAACTTTACCCACGTCTTTCTGATCTTCTTTCCATTCATATCTTATTTTCCATTCCAATTCCTACCCTTCCTGGACCCTCCTAATTCAATCCTGTGAGTAAAAACTGTAGTGGCTAAAATTGTGTGAGGCAATTTCTGAGACTCTCAGAAGCCGAGGGCTGCTACAGCGGCTTGGCTGGCCACATGGAGGGCAAAGAAGCTGCACAACACTCGGCGGCTATCCGGAAGTCAAGTCATCGACTGCAAAGAGCCTGCTGTTCATCACAGAGAGTGGCTGCCTTTTTCCCTGACGGGCTGAAGCTCCATTCATCGGTGGAACAGCATTTGAGCACGAAAAGTGCCATGCATTTACCAATAGCCATTTTGGAGGCACAACTTGGCTGGCTCACACAAAATTCGCTCCAGCACACCCTAGCACTGTTTTTGGGAAGGGACCGAATAGCAGAGCACCTCGCCATCTTTCCTGAAGTGCCCCCTGGCCCAGTTTCGGCTTTCCGGGGGCTGCAACGATCTGACCAGTGTTATAGTTACAATGAACTATGAGTAGAAGGGGCCCAAAATGGCGGACGCTTCACTATCAAGGGAGCCAGTTCCATCTTCTTCAGCCTCATCTAGGAGCAAAAGCTTCAGCAAGGCAGCTAAATCCAAACAGCAGGAGGAAAGTCTTTCCAGCCGGACTTCCAGAGCTACTGAAAGGGATAAGAGGAGGAGGCAGAAGGCTCTTGAGAAGCAAGTACCTGGGGCGGAACAGCAGAGGAAGAGACCTAGTTGTCATCAGTCAGTAAGCCAAATCATTTGTCCACCCATCAATGATCCTGCCTCTCCATAGGAGTCTGGATCAGAGCCAGGAATCCCCTGAAAAGGCGAGCTCCCTTTCCCCTCTCTCCACGAGAGATCCAGGGGAATTTCAGGGGGGACCCCTTTGAGTGCACAGCTCCTGTGACCTGGAATCAGGAGCAATCTAGGCTTTGGTTGACTCCACAGGTACCTCTTGCACCCACAGCGACTAACCTTGGGCCTGAGCCTTAGCCCATGCCTGAGTTACCAGAACATCAGCGATTACTTATATCCCAAGACATTTATCATGGCATTGCATCGGGCCTTCAACAACGAAACCCAAGGTTACCACCAGCCCTGCCTATGCAGGTGGCTCCAAGACAACCTCTGGCACAACCAGGTTAATCCCAATAGCGCAGGCCTAGATGCCATTCACCATCCATCGCTAGCAAGGGATCCATTTGGAGTGAGGAGGACCAAAGAGAAAATGATGTATCAGATGACGAAGGCCTGCTGCCAGATCCCCTCCCAAATTTATGGGGCTTCCCCCCCCCAATTTATTTAGATCCTTGCTCCACAAAGCCAGAACCACCACTAAGCTGAGATCAGCCCCCTTAGCTTTGGCGCAACCTGCTACTGCTCAGGCACAGGATGGGGGACTCTCCAACCTTTCTGGGTTTACAGACTGGCACCGGGGGTGCGGAAAGGGGATGGTTCTGTGTGAATGGTGGGGGCATGCTCCTGCCATTTGCACAAATGGAGCATGTATGCATGCGTTCACCTGCTGCTCATTCACGGGGGAATACGCACCTTCGCTCGCTGCTTCAGGTGACCCACAGTGGGCTGTGACCCAGAGGTTGTGAGGCCCTGTTGTAGGAGTGTGTCTTGTTCAATTTTACTCCAAAGTACTTTGGATGGGAATCATAAGTTGTTGCTTAAGTAGAGTTTTGGGGGTTCATATGCTAGCTTGTTATTAAGGTGGAAACAAATAGTTATTTTGCTGATGCTAGGAATGAGCCTCCAGTCAGTGAAGAATTCTCCCAAGATTTTAAGATCTTTGGATAGGAGGCTGTCAGCCACCTCCATGTGTTTTTCTTCACTGCTATGGCCAAATCATTAGTGAATCCAAATTTGAGTCCCCTAGTTGCTGGCATATCTGTTATTTATAAGTTGAATTTTGTAGGTACTATTCTAGACCTTGAAGAGCTATCATTAACAAAATATCTGTAATTACAATAATTAAAAAGAACTAGAAGAAATGCAACTGTTACCAATATTGGGATTGTCTGAGAGAAAGTAACCCTAGTTTCAACGTCAGTGAAAACTGCAGATAGTCTGGCTTCAGTTAATAAGTTGCTGTAAAACACATGTCAATTCAATATGCTATACTTTGATTTTAGTCAATTAAGTAGTGTTGAGCTGGTCTACTCTTTCTATCTTAAATCTGTCTTTTTAATGAATAGACACGTTATAGTTGGAACTATTGGAGTGATTTACAGAATAATTTAGCTTTCCTCAGTGGAACAAAATTGTAACTCATATTAAACTGTATTGTATTCAAAAGGTTTGAGATTTCTGTGGTGTGGGTCAGGAATTAAAGGCTTCATCATCTTTTGAAGCAGCAACTATGTTCTGAAGACACCCTTTGTAGAGTAATTATTCTTGATTTTTTAAAAGTAATTTGGAATCAATTCTATACTTTACTTCCTTGGCTGAGGAACAGTAGGATTTGACAGATCCCTGGTATGCTGAGAGTTCACAATACTTTACCAACAGAAATAAAGGTATGTGTACTGTGTTTCCCCGAAAATAAGAGAGGGTCTTATTTTCTTTTTACCCACAAAATATGGCTTGGGCCTTATTATCAGGGGAGGGCTTATTGTTTTGGGGTTGCCGGGTGGCTGCTCTCTTGCGAGCGGGCTTCCGAAGAGCCGGGCACAGCCTCAGGGACGAACGGCTGTGTTGCGCTGTCACAGCAGCGCAGCACAGCAGCCATGAAGCAACAACACTCAGGAGCAGCCACCTGGCAAACCCCCTTTCCAGCCGTCCACAGTGCCATTCACTGCCCTAGGGATATCGCCAAGCCGTGTGAGTGCCTATTCACCGCCACCCGGCTCTCGCAGCTTGGCGCCTTCGAAATGCCAGTGAATGGCGCTCTGCACGGCTGGAGAGGGGGGTTATATGAACGGCAGCTGGTCCACAACCATAGAGCGTATGCCCAGAGCGGCCACTGCCGGAAGACTCAGTTTGGAAGCCGCCGAAAAAGCCATGTGGCGGCGGTGGTAGCGGATGTGCTCTTCCTTTGCAGAGAGAGCTGGGCCAGGGCATCATGAGGCTGGGAGGCGCGTGAGCGAGAGCGGAACAGTCACTCACGTAACCTCCCTCTCCAGCCGTGCAGAGCTCCATTCACTGGCATTTTGAAGGTGCCAAGCCGCGGGAGACGGACGGTGGCGAACAGATGCTCACGCGGCTTGGCGATACCTCTAAGTCAGTGAATGGTGCTGTGCCTGGCTGGAAAGGGAGTTTGCCGGGTGGCTGCTAGTGAGCTTGGTTGCTTCATGGCTGCTGTGTTGTACTGCTGCAACAGGGCAACACATCCATTCGCCCATGAGGCTGTGCCCGGCTCTTTGGGAGCTCGCTTGCAAGAGAGAAGCCGCCCGGCAACCCCCCTCTTCAGCTGGACACAGCGCTGCTCACCAACCTAGTGGTATCCCGAAGGCGCCAAGCAAAGCAATTACCTTTGCTTCTCCCCCGGTTCCCGCAGTTTGGCAACTTCAGGATACCGCTAGGTTGGTGAGCGGCACTCTGCCTGGCTGGAGGTGGGGGTGTGTGTGTCCAGGGGGCTTATTTGCGGGGGAGGGTTTATATTTTTGCCCACCAGAAAAATGTGGCATGGCCTTATTATCAGGATATGTCGTATTTTCGGGGAAACATGGTACTACTATACTGATTTTAAATTCTTTGCTATATGGAAGTTAAAGTTTATTAGTTGTAAAGTAATACTGTTATCCTTATGTGTATGTGTGTCACTATTACTTTGCAGACAGTTCAAAACTATAGATGGCATGTGCTTTACAAATAGGTTTATTGTGCTAAAGATGTTTCAGATTTTTATGTGAAAAACCTAGATTGCTTTGTAATATTTTACAGACATATGTTTCAAAATTAAAGTGCATTTGGGAACAAATAAAACCCTCAAACCAATGTAGCTGAAAAAGTGTATTTTTGCTTTTGTTACAGCATTCATGAGTTGAACTGAAGTGAATCTATTGTTTCTTTCCTGGGCTTTCTTCTATGGCTGCAAATGCAGGCAGAAGCTACAGAAAGTATTATTTCAAATTCCCATTATTTCCTATGACAGAAGACACAGAATAACCAGTATTTCGTTCTGGTGGAATCCAACCCACTCAGTTCGGATGTAAAGATTCAAGGATTTTATTCTGTACCAAAATCATAAGAATACTGTTTGTGTCATATATTTTCTTACAGCTTAGTGGAGAATCACACTGCACACTGTCTGCATTATGCTCTGCTTTTCCTGAGACAATGCTATACTTGCTTTGTGTTTAGCACAGGAAATGTCTTTCTCTCACTATCTTAAATTAAAAGGATTTTTTTTAGAAAAATTGAACTCATGTAAACCACTATTCCATCTTCATAGAGATAATGGGAAATGGTAGAAATTATAATTCAGTAACCAATCACATTGCACCACGATCATTATATAACTCACACATGGGGGAGACTGACAGGGCCTGCGACAAGAATGTGCAGATATTTGCACAGTTGCAATTCATAAAAGTGAGTTTTGACATGGTTAAACTAGTTAAAGGACAATTGAACATCTTTTTCAGGGAGGGGGAAACCTGTCCAGAGATTCACAACTTCCTTGGAATATGAGCACTTTGTTAACAGATAACTAGTAATAGCTAATAGCTAAATAACTAGTAATAGTTAGTTAGTGAGGCTGGCAGTGCCTAAATTTGATAAATAAAATAAGAAATAACTTTTTTTGTTTATTTTTGTACTTTTGAGTCAGCTTTTGACTAGTTGGTGACTTCCCAGAGTATTCTGCGCAGTTTTTCTTGGCAAGGTTTTTGGGAAGTGGTTTGCCATTGCTATCTTCCTAGGCCTGACACAGTGACTGGCCTAAGTTCACCCAGCTAGTTACCTCTCCAAGGAGGGATTAGAATTCACCATCTCCCAGTTTATAACCTTAAGCACTGGCTCTAATGCCTTGTGATTAGAGACATGAATGCACAAGATCTCCAAATTCTGTTTGTCTCCTACAATAGAGACAAATTTGAACAGAACACCCCAAAAAATAAAGACAAATTCAGGAATCGGTGATACTTTCCTAGAATCTCTTGTTCTCCTAAAAAACCTTAAATAAGATTTAAAAATTGTTGAAGACGGGAGATACAAAGTTCTTCAAATCTGACATTATTTGAGTATGAAACTGGGTCTTTCAGAATACTTTGATCCTGAAGATCTTGCAATATTATTTGGCTTTTGAGGGAAAACAAAAATAAGAAATATTTGATTCTTGAAGGAATATAGAGTATAGTATCTGCTATTGCAGATAGCTCTCATGAGTTTTCATGACCCAATTCCACTGTTGTTTTGGTCAGAAGTGAATATTGTCATTTGCTTGAACTGCATTTACTCTCACATTCTGTTCTGGGAGACCATGCAGAAGAAAAAACAGGTGGATGAGCTAACTGTCTAGGCACTGCTGGTTGAATGTTGAGTCCATGGTCACGACCGTAGCACACCCATACAGCTCTCATACTCTTTCATTACAGAGTATCCTTTTCTACTCCCAATGAATGGTGAGATCTGAGTTCTCAGGTCACTCACATCATTTCCTCCATTCTTTGTACATTTTTCTGAATATTCAGGCCCAAATGCTGCTGCATGTGACAAAAGCTCATTGCTGTCTCTCAGCATCTTCCCAAAGCATAGACAGGATTAATTTTATATCCTATTCTGTGCAGACCAGGCAGGAAGCTCTCTTCATAGCCAATAACCATGATTACCAACGATGCCTTGAATATGCCAGTCTGCAAGCAGTTATGTTGAAAGGTGGGTGGATGAAGATGATGTGTAGAATGGGCAATGAATCTTGTGGAATTGCAAGGCTAGCTGACGGTGTGACCAACCATAATAATGTATTAAACATTTTATGCCACCCAACTTGGGTGAATTACAGTCATTAAAACATTTAGAAACAACAACAGGAAAAACAAAAGACAAAACCAGCCTAAGACAGAACAATGGCAAAATGTTTCAACCAACACTCATGCAATTCATCTTCATTGATACTTACCTATTCTTGATCTTCCTTGCCCTTTTCTCCACCATTTCTGCTCTTATTACAATTTCTTTCATTTCCGTTTCTTTTTTTTCCCTTCTGCGCGTCCTTTATCCAAAGTGTATTCTTGTGTTTCTTTGGGTTGTCCAAACTGCACTATTTCTTCCCTAACAGGTGTTGGCTGGTTCATTGTAGTCTCTCCATTGATGGATTGGTAAAAAGTTTTTGGTTTGACTGAAATTGGAGATCCTGCCTATAGTATGCAATCCAAGCTTTGTATCTGCTGATTTTTTTGGCTATGACTATTATTTGCTGCTTTATTATTTCCAGTGCTCCCTTAATCTTCTTTTAATCTTCTTCTTTTAATCTTCTTCTAATTAAGAGCCAAGGTGGCGCAGTGGTTAGGGTGCAGTACTGCAGGCCACTTCAGCTGACTGTTATCTGCAGTTCAGCGGTTCTAATCTCACCGGCTCAAGGTTGACTCAGCCTTCCATCCTTCCGAGGTGGGTGAAATGAGGACCCAGACTGTGGGTGGGCAATATGCTGACTCTGTAAACCGCTTAGGGAGGGCTGAAAGCCCTATGAAGCGGTATATAAGTCTAACTGCTATTGCTATTGTCTCTAGTTGATACTTCTTGATCAGATACAGTATACTTTGGTCTTCATCTTCAGCTTATTTTCTTTCATCCGCTCTAGCTTGTTTGTATCTGTTATTATTTTCTTTAAGAATTATTTACTGAATTTGAATTTCAAGGTCCATATATGTGAATGGTTCCCACCAGCTTGAACTCCTCTTACATAGTTTTACTTTGTCCTTTATCACTGTATCTTGGAAATTATTTAATATGCCACATTGAATTTGTTTCATCTCTTTTTTCGTAGCTAACGGATTGCTTTTAAGACTCAGGAAGTTTTACTCTGATACAGTTGTCTATTTTGATCATACTAAAAGCTATCAAGGATATTTCCTTTTCAGGGATAGCAGGAGAAGACCAGTCTTCCAATTCCTCATTGAAGTGATGGAGAGTGTCCTTAGTGATTAGCTTGCCTTCTAATAAGTGGTTGTGCTCGCCCTGGCAGCCATTTTGTGATTAGGGAAAATCTATATTGCAATTATTTGGCAAACACACTCACAATATGCAGAACTCTCAAAATGTCAAATGTTTTCTCAGCATAAAAAGGTTACCTGCTCGCATTCCAGAACAGTGCTACTGTCAATGTATAGAGGTGGCTTTCTTCACTTCAAGTTTATCAGGGGAAGGTTCAAGAAGTTATGCATTGTTTTGTTATGATAAATTTTCTTTTTTGTGTATCTGTTGTGCTTCAAACTGATGTTTACAAGGTGCATTAGGGAATCCAAACTGTTCCTATATAGATGTCTAGGGAATGTCTGTAGCATAATTGTTCCTTGATTGAATCACTGAGGCTGATGAAGTCAGAACATTCATCCAGTTGGGCTTATGGATGAATTGGGCATCATTGTCAAGAAAACTTTTTTTTTTAATTTAGGAAGCTGTTGGAAGGACATTTACCTTTGCACTTCTGATGTTTATCTGCCTCTCTCCCACTTTACAAACCCTTTTTTTCTTCTGAAAGAGAATCAGATAGCTCACTTTTCTGTAAAATAAATAATAGAAAGGCAGAACATATAAAGAATATGGGATTAAATAACTTTAGCATTAAATTATAAAAAGAGGTATTTTTCCTTTTTTAAGAAAAAGTAACATCGATTTGCAAGAATTTGTGTACACAAAAGCACAGGTAGAATTCTATAGCTTGAGGCTAATTTGTTCCCTTTTTCTTTCCTCATCAGTAAAAGACAGGGCTGAGCTGGAGTGCTTCCCGGGACTCCACAGCTTTGCACCACAATATTAGAGCTTCCGGAGTAGTAGCTTTCTGCTGTTAGGGCTTCCTGAGATGCTGTAGCTTTGTGCTGCACTTTTGGAGATTCCTGGGCTGGGGCATTTTTGCACCATGCTGCTGGGTCATGCTGATGCAGCTGAAACTTTCAGGACAGTTGTAGTTTTGCTCTACTGCTTGGAGGCTGTTCGCAGCCCTAGTGCTGTGGTGTGCCAAGAAGTGTCTGAGCTGCAAGGTTCAAGAGCTGCTTGCTGCCTCACAGGAAAGGGTGCGGGTGACCAGAAAGAGAGTAGGGGAATAGGCAGCTGGGAGGCATTGGAGGGGAGGCAGTCTCCTAGTTTAGAAGAACCGAGACCCTGGGCTGGGAGAGATTAAGCTCAAAATGGCTTGGCTTGTGGTGGGTCCTCACGTAATGATCAATGGACTTTGCCTAATGATGGCAGTGGGGAGTCCTGGTATTGTCGTCACGAAATGATGTGAAGACCTGACTGTTGCACTTTATGTCCAGTTTGCTTAGCGATGAGAATAGTAATAGTCATAAGTCTGGGACTACCTGTATAAAAAGATTTTGATTAGTTACAAATTACAAATTCACTAGTACTTTGCTAGCTTTTTAAAAAGAGAATGAGTGGTTTAGCATGCTGCAGACTTATTTTCGGGCCACTCAAAATCATACTGAATCACTTTTTGTTTTGGAGATTTTAGCAAGCATATATAGTACAGTGAAACCTGTCATCACACTTGGTAGCTTGGTTTTTATGAAAAGCAATAATGGTTCACAGGAAATTTCTGGGCTTTTCTACATGTACACAGAATACACATACATTTACACATTATACCCATTACTTTTTTATATAAATCAATCTCTGAAGTGTGCTTTCTACCTAATCATAGCGTTACTTTGATTTCTCAGTGAAAATATTCTAAAATTACAGCAGTTTCATTTTCCCTTCCTGAATTATAGGATTTCATTTTGTCAATCAGTTCCATTTTTCTACAGTTGATAACCGTAAAAGAAACCAATTAATTGTGTCAGAAGTATCATGTCTAAAAATTAGAGTGGGATATGTACAGTTTATGAATACACTGACAACATTTACCAGATGAATAAAATATTAGCATTCAGTTACATTAGAAAGGGAAAGAGGTTTTTTTTTAAAAAAAAATGCCAGCAGTATTTCATACAATTTCAGAGTCAATTAAAATGCAGCTATTTCTGTGTAATTCTGGTATTTTCTGAAATATATGCATGTGTAGGTTAATATTTCCACTCTTTCTTTGGACATTTTTAAATATAGATTTCTGCTAATCAAGTCACATAGCCAGCAAATGAACAAGTATTTTTGTGACTGATCATTCCTGTAATTTCCATCATCTTAATTTCAAACCAAAATAAAATGTGTCATTAACAAAACATTACTTATTTTGCACTTCACACACTGTTATATCAACAACGGGAAACAGATTGAGAAAGTTTATGGATTCCCAAACCTTCTAACTATAAATCTTAGGATGCTAAGAGTACCGAAGCATATGAAGAATGGTAAGAAATTACAATAGTTACAGAAATTGCTTAGATGACAAGGCACATACATGAGGAAGAGAAGATAAATTTTGAATGGAGGGGATGATGAAGTTTAATATGATGATCTAGGACAGCCTTTTTTAAACCTTTTGAGCCTGGAGAAACCCTTGAAATATTTTTCAGGTCCTTGGGAACCCATGCACACTCAAGCTCAAATATAAGTCAGAAGTTTTAAATTATATTTGTTTAATTCACTTTGTTCCCCAATTCCATCTTTTCCTTTCTTGCCCCCCCTTTCCATCTCCTCTCTCAAGGACCCCTTTACAAGACTATGAGGGTGGGTGGGGTTGATGCGTTGTAACCTCCGACATCCCTCCCCTAATATTTGAACTCTTCAATTTCTCCTGGTACCCTGATGCCAAAGCTTCCTCCAACACCACTATTTTTCCTTTCCCCACTACCTCCCCACTACTTTGTAGATGTTTTCTGTTACTATTGTTGCTACTGATGGAGGCCCTCCAAACCACTGCACCTACACAAAATCAGGTATGCGCTGGCAAGGATGACCATGGCACATAGGCTCGGTGGCTCTCGTGCACCTACTTTCACCATCTGTTGCTCCTCACTCTTCAGCAATCCCTGCCTGGGTTCTATGCACACTCTGGTAGATCAACTCTGTATTGGAGGTTGGAAGTTTTTTTGCTTTGTTTTTTATAATAAATCAAGTTTCCCCAGAGTCCTGGGTTGGCACAAAAACACAGCTGAGGACAAAACATAGAGTTTAGAGGTGGGTTCCTACCAGTTTGCACCTATTCGGTAGAACCGGTTAGTCAAATCTACCGGTTAGAAGAGGTTCCACCAGTGGACCCAGAAAGCAGGCCACACCTACAGAAGAGGTTCCAAAAATTTTTGAAACCCACCACTGGTCCTTGGATATGATTATTCTACACTATCATGCTCATATTTATAAAACTCAGTGCCTCTGTGAAAGGTAAAGATGACTACTGCGTTTGTGGTGCAATCAGAACATTGCGTGTGTTGAAGTTGTTTTAACACAAACCAAAGATGCCTTTTAAAAAACAAGTTGACATCCTATTCTTATGCATGCCAGTGCTGTGTGTGAGGTAATTTAAGGTGGTTCTGACAAGTGTCGTCGGCATCTTCATATCCGGTCACATGGGCGGCAAGCCACTCCCATCCGGTCACATGGGCGGCAAGCCACTCCCACAAAGGAGGCCACACCCGCAGAGTAGGTTCGAACAATTTTTGAAACCCACCACTGGTAGAGTTGTAAATAGGCACTTATATTGTGTTGATCTTTTTTGCTGACACTTTTGTATGGTCCTTGCTGTAGTCTTTTGTAATCATTGACTGGTCATTGAAAAATCAGAACAAATGTATTGCTTACTGAACAATTATATGAAATACTATATGCATGTCTTTTTCTATATCTGTACATTTTTAAATGTGAAGTGAAACAATCAAGGCACATGCCTGCATTTAGCTTCAACCTACCGTACATCTCAATCTGCAGTAGCTATGTCTCATTATCCCAGTATGATATAATGGGTCTTAACACTTGTAGATTTAATCATACCCAGAATAAATCTTCCTGAAAAGGAATGAAAAGCATATATGAGAATAGCATTGATTTTTGCATATGAGTAAGTGCACTATTTTTAAATTAAATAATGGATAATCCTTTTTATTCAAGCATAAAGGAGTGCAGTATTTAGTTAAGGATAGTAATTTGTATGGAATAAAAATGAATTTGTTTAGAAAGCACTAGATAGTATGATCTTCAACTTACAAGGCAAAAACTTCAGAGAACATTATAAACCAGAAAACAAAATGTGACTCTAGTCAGGAAACTATAGCTTGAGTTTTAAGACCAATTTATTTGCTGAAAAAAAAGTTTTACACATGAAGTTAATGGGAAATTAGACATAGCTGCTTTAAAAATCATCTACAGTAATATTTGAGTTCTATAGAAATATAAAATGGAAGAAAAATAAAAATGGGCCATGTTTTGCTGTTCAAAAAAGTTAACTTGAATAGATATTTAGAAGTCCTAAGTATTTTTTTTCCCCGCAACATAGAAAATGATTAGGAAAATGATTGCCCACCAAAAAGATTTCTAAAAATATATAGGAAAAAATGTTCCATTTATAGAAGCAGCTCATTACACTTCCTATAATACAGAAGATAAGCTATAAGTACATTCATGTTTGTAAGGACAGTAATAGATTTATCCTTCTAAGAGAGATTGACACTGGGTTTCAACGAGAAGGAAAGACTTGGACCTTCTTCACCAATGGAGTTTATTCCTCTTCTTCTCCATTGAATCGATGGGAGAGTCCAGGTTGGGTGACTCTTCTCTGCTAGCTCTATTGACTGAGTTGAAATTCTGAGTACACACCTCCCTGGTAACGCTTCCCAGTTTCTCAATTCAGTCTCAGCTCTTTCAGATACTTTTTCAACACCCAGAGCTTCTGAGTTAAAAGTTTTAATTTCATTCCCTGGTTAGTGCTTGGTGACTTCAGAGGATTTCGGAGACATTGAAAAGCCATGGCGTGACCGTTTGGCTGTTGAGCAGAGGCTACTGAGATAGAAGTACTCTAAAAGGATCATAGGGACGATCCAAGTGGCCAGATGGCCTTGTACCACTCACATTTATAATGCGACTTGGAAGAATTTTAGTGATTGATGCGCTAAGGCCATTTAGACCCCACCTTAGCCTCGATGGCAGATGTGCTGGAATTTTTGCAGAAAGGCCTGGAGAAGGGGCTATCCCTGAAAACTTTGCAGCGACAGGTCGCAGCTATCAGTTCTGAGGGTTGGGGGTTTAGATTCTCTTGCTCACCACCCCAGGGTACGGGCGTTCCTAAGGGGCGCATCCAATTTGAAGCCCCCAGCGGTACACTGCTATCACATCTGGGACTTACCCTGGGTATTGCAGGACCTTACCACGGCACCATTTGAACCATTGAGGGAGACCAGCCTACATCTCCTCTTGTATAAGGTGGCCTTCCTGGCGGTCATGTCTGCCAGATGGATATCAGAGTTGGTGGCATTATCTGACATGTCTGATTCCCTGTGCTGCTAAGAAGGTCTCGAATTGCATGGCCATGAATTGGGGCCTGTTGTCAGAGACCAGGACGTCGGGCAGGCCGTATGTGGAGAAAAGTCTCTGTAGTACCTTGATGACAGCTTCTGCTGTAGTGGAGGTCATCAGGATTACCTCTAGCCATTTTGAGTAGGCGTCTACAACTACGAGGAATGTCTGGCCATGAACTGGGCCAGCAAAATCAATGTGCACCCTAGATCACGGTGCTTGTCAGAGTCAGCGGGAAGAGTCAAGCAGAGAATTAGTTTGGAATCTACCTTGGACTTTGAACTTTATCTAATCTGGCATCTGAGAAGATTCCTATGTTATATTCACAAACAATAAGATAGCTAATTGAAATCTTCCTGTGTGGATCTGATTGTTCGCATCTGAAAGGTTTAAGTTGAGGACTACCTGTAGTATTGTAAATACAATTCTTATTCCCACATCTCTTGCCCATGAATAAGTAGGTAAATCTGCACATATCCACATTTTGTCACTCCAGTAAGTAGAGTAGGATTTAACTGCAATCAGAGATGGAAGTGGGGTGGGGGTGGGGAATCAGTGTCCCCTCTTCTTTTCACCCCCTCTCCCATTTGAGGCTCCCATTTCCTTTTCTCTGTATGTACATAATAATTGTACATTGTTGGTTCTGGTTTCCTTGCTATAGGAGTTAAAGTTTTAAATAAGCCAGGTGGGACCTAAGATCGACACGTAAGATTTGTATGTGTTTCTACTGTGCCAGAATTCAGTCAAATCAAAGATGATATGGAATTAACTATAACCTGCCCCCTGGGTTTTTGCCAATCTAAATAATTTACCCTGGACAATTTGCATACAGTAACGCCCGAGGATAACTATTTTGGTCAGAAAACTATTATGGAAGATAATAACTATAGTTATTATAACTATAACCCTGATTCATTTTATTTCAGTAATGGATTTACATTATCATTTTTTGGTGGTAATACACACATTGGTGAAATTGGATATTATTAATAATCAATCTTGAAAATATTTTAATTTTGGTTCTGTCTAATATAAAATAGGAAAGAAACCATTATTCACGAACCTTTCTTTTATTTGTTTTGTTTTTAAGACAGTTACCTTTAACTGTTCCTGAAATTCATCAGCTGAATAAGTATTTGTGGTAAAAGATTAAAGAAGCATTCATTAAGTCAGGAAGGAAAGAAGCTTTGGAATATGCAGACATACACAAATAAACACATGTATTAGGATCTTCTGTAGATGCGTTTATGTAGAAAGACAGACTTGTGCCAACTTTTGAACTATAAGTTGAATCTCTACTAATTTTGAAGCACAAAATTAGTCTTTCTTCTTTGCTCCTTCCTTGAATATTTGTTCAAGACCAGGTCAGATCTTCTGAACTGTGTTCACTTTCAAACCTGAATGAAATGTTTCTCTCCTCCAATTTTAATTCCAATGTCCTTCCTTTCTTCTGTTTTGACTAATGATGTCGGCAATATGACAAGTGGAATATTTACATGTTTAAAAAGCAAAAATAGCATTTGGTATATTCGGCAGCGTTTCTTCCTATTATGACTACTTATCATTTCAGTGAAGTTTGAAGACATTTAGTCAATGCTCTGTTTACATCTTTGTTTTGTTAAAGCAAAATGTGATTATACATGGTCCATAACTGATGTTAGAGATGTCCTAATTACCAAAGTATGCGCTTGCTCTAATTTTGGAATTTTCCACCTCTCGCAGCAGTGAAATGAAACTGCTGCTTTCTTTATTCTCTCAGTCTTGAATTTTAAGAGAAAGGACATAAAAAGTAGAGTGTATTTTTCTCCTTTGTTTTGTAGCATGAATTCAATAGTGTGTGTGTATGTGTGTTTGAGTGTGAATTGCACTTGAGCAGCTAATTGGGCTCCCACTCTCTCTCTCTTTCTCTCTCTGCCTATACAGTAATGCTATCAAACCATTCAGCAGTTTCAAAAGACTAGCAGGGCTTCTGTTGCACTAATCACTCCAGGCATTCAGCAATCATGAATTCGGCTTATAAATCATGAGTCAAAAAGTACACTGGCATGTTGTATTAATAATAATAATAATATCCGTAGACGCTATATTAAGCATGCATTTTGCAGTATTTAGAACTCAGAACTTTGTTTGTAAATCTTTGTTGTTAATAATAGCTGAAAAATATGCAAATACATTCGCTTTGCAAGCAATTTAATGTATTATTCATCATTGTTGATTATTGCATATATGGTTTATAAACAAAATGGCCATGTTGCATTAACAAATATTAAAAAGTATTGGTGATGAAATAGAACATTTAAGTGACATGCTTAGGCAACGTGCTCTACATGGGGCAGCCCTTGAAGAGCATTTGGAGACTTCAGCTTGTCCAGAATGCAGCCGCGCGAGCGATTGTGGGTGCACCTCGGTTCACCCACGTAACACCTATCCTCCGTGAGCTGCACTGGCTGCCTATTGGTCTTCGGATACGCTTCAAGGCGCTAGTCATCACTTATAAAGCCCTTCATGGTATTGGACCTGGGTACTTGAGAGACCGCCTGCTGCCAATCACTTCCACTAGACCGATTAGATCCCACAGATTAGGCCTCCTCCGAATTCCATCCGCCAGCCAATGCCGACTGGCGACTACCCGGAGGAGAGCCGCCTCTGTGGCTGCTCCGACCCTCTGGAACGAGCTCTCTGTGGAGATTCGAACTCTCACCACCCTCCAGGCCTTCCGCAAAGCCCTTAAAACCTGGCTGTTCCGACAAGCCTGGGGCTAAAGAGCTGTTGCCCCCCTCCTCGAATGGTATGACTGTTGTGTGCTTTTAAATTATGTATTGTTATGTTCGTCTTTTTTATTCCCTGTCTGTACCCCCCTTCCCTGATTGAATTGTGAGCCGCCCTGAGTCCCCTTCGGGGAAAAGGGCGGCATATAAATGTAATAAATCCAAATCCAATCCAAATCCAGTATTTGATCATTTGATCATGTTTTCTGGCTAGAGGGGAGTTAAACCCAATTTGAATGAAAAGCTGCACCTCCGGTATATTTCTTGCAGGCTTACAAGCTGCAGTAATTTTTCAAAACAAATCATCAATATAATTAATGATGTATATTCTGTAAGAAGCATCAAAACCCAGCAAATTATAACCCAGCAAGTTATATTTTATCTACTACTGGTGTAAAAGTCAGCCACTGCAGATGTTTTTGTTTGTTTATTCTAAGTATATGCACAGGTGCTGAGTTGCTATGGCTGCTATGAACTTTTGGCCCTTTACAATTTGTGGGAAACCACCAGGTTTCCTATCAATCTCCTGCAGGCTGCCCACAAAAAAAAATATGTTTTACATACTTTGGTGTCAATGAATTGTGATGGCATTGAGCATTATAGACTGAATTTCATTATGATCATGTCTTTTTGAATCAAAAGTCATTTTGCAGAGCCGAAAACTCCCATTTTATGGTGTTTTTCCAACAATCATTATCTACATTAATTCTTGAGTTGGGTACAAGCCTATTTATGGAATTTCTTATCGCTTAGACAGTTTTATACAAAAGAATAGCTATCCAGAAGGTATTCATTTCATAATTATATATACCCACAGAGGTTTTAAATTTGTGATACATGAACAGTAGTCTGTACTTTTTAAACAGAGTAGTTTAAAAAAGTAGTCTGTAATATGGAGGTGAAAGAAATTAAACTCTGTCTTGTATTTTTGGGATGCCTTAGTATTTTGGATTCTAGACATTAACTTAACACTTGTGGTTAAGTTACTTGCAATGTATTGCAGGAGTGTGAATTTGGCTATAAAGTATCCTGAGACAGGAAATTTTGATAACATTATCTTTTATTTGCTTATGCTTTATTGTGCTGGTTCCTTTACTTACAAAATAGTTTTGGTACTTTTTAAAGAGTTTGATTCTATATCCAGATGTGCATATCATCTTTCCTCTCCCCCCAACCTCTAGTGCAAGAATACTTGTGGTTAATCAAGGTCAGATTGTCTCGCCTTGACTATGTTTCTGCGGACCTGCCTTTACATCCCTTTTGAAAGATCTACACTTTCAGAATGTATGATAGCAATATAGATAGAAATCTCCATAAATATATACATGAAATAGAAACATAGCATTTCCATTCAAAAAGAAGAAAAAGGAAATCTGTATTTCAGATTGAATTAAAATGTAAATTTGTGGCACAGAATATTCCTATAGGTAGTCTTAAATTTATGACCATTTGTTCAGTAACCATTCAAAATTACAACGGTTCTGAACAATGGAACATATTATTTGAATTTGAAGTTGCAGCATCCCCATGATCA
Organism: Thamnophis elegans; assembly: GCF_009769535.1. NCBI lineage: Eukaryota > Metazoa > Chordata > Lepidosauria > Squamata > Natricidae > Thamnophis > Thamnophis elegans. Next base: position 7,591,311 of record NC_045542.1, read on the forward strand.
CTTGATGAAAAATTGGGCACTTGGCAATCTGCCCGCCTTTAAAACTAACCACAGGGATGCAGTACTGTCCCACCCGCCTATATATCTTCTCACTCTTCTAGGTCCCAGAGGCCTTGGGCCTCTTCCCCGCCCTGTCACATCTTGCTTACCTCTTCTGAAAATGCAATATGTGACCTTCCTGCACAACAACTTTGCACCATCCCAGATGCCATTCAATTTATGCATTTTTGAAAATCTCACTCTTCTGGGAAGTCATGGGAATGGTGCCCACCTCCAGGATAGTGTAAAGTGGCTCTGTACGATGGCTGTGTGACACATTGGCTGGGTGCTCTTTCAGAAAGGCAATCTTTGGAAACCGCCTTTCCAAAAGAGTTCCCAGCCAATCATTCTTGCATTTTCTCCAAATTGCACCCAACTAGGAATGGTTCCTGCTTCCAAAATAATGCCCACTTCCAGGATGGTGCAAGGTGGACTCTCGGAAGCCTGTGCATTGCATTGGTTGGGTGTTCTTTTGGAAAGGTAATATTCAGAAGCTGTAACTGGAGTAAAATGTGACAAGGCACGGTGAGATAGGGCTCAAGACTGGGGCTTCTGTGGGGCAGAAAGCAAGGCCAGGCAGAGGGGGAGCTGTACAAGGGGTGCTTCAGAGGGGGCAGGCCTTGAGAGGCCTGGCACAGCCATGGGTGAGTGGGTTTTTTTTGTTTTTTTTTGCTGCAGTGTGGACTTGTAACTGCCCTCCCAGGGCCTCCCCCACCCCTGAGGCAACCTGTATTCTGCTTAAGAGTTCAAATGGTTACTTAATGACTGTGTCATTCCCCTATCGGAGCCTGTTTCTATGGAGAAAGACAAGCCAGAACTGGAAATGATGGAGATCAAGGGGTTGGCTTCGGAGGAAAATGGGGAGGAACAGGCCAGGGCCTTTCAGGATTGGGACAGCTTGTAAGCAGGAAGAAGGTGGGGGGCAGGATGACCAAGAAAGGCTAAGCAGTGAACATGATAGACAGAGCTCAGGCGATGAGCAAGGACCCTCCCTCCTGATGCTCGAGCACGCAGAGTGGAGAAAAGGAGAGAACAGCGCAGACTGACCCGACTACTCGGGAGGAGAGCAGCCCACTCCTATTCACAAGGCACACCTGGGGACTGAGTCTCGAGGAGATGCTGTGGGGAGGGGCATTTGTTGGGAACAAACACTGAATTCATGGAGTGTTGAGTGCTGACATTTGAACTTTCCTGGATTCCTTGCATTCTTTCTGGATTAATTGCCTTGCTCCTTTGCTTCCTAGGCTCCTCGACTTGCCTTGCTGGATTTATTGCTTTGTAGCCCTGGTACTCATAGCATTGGCCTGTACTATTTGCAGCTAGGGGTTGCTGGGTGTGTGTTTGTGTGTGTATGTGAGTGATCACTTTGCTCTGGGGCTTGCCAGAAACATGGGAGTGTTTGGGAAAATTTGGACCAATAAAGGGACGGTTTGAACTGCCAACTGCCTGTGTTACCTCTGGGCTGTGCCCCGGGTCATCACACACTGCAACAGAGAGAGCTGAGTTTGCAATTGTTGAGCAAGATGGTTCTTGTGTGATGACCATAATGACTTATGACTAATTTCAGGCTTAATTATGGTAATATGTTGAGAAAGGTTTGATTTTTCAGTAATTTGTTATATCTGTGGTAATGACTGGAAGTCAACCTCATTTAAAACCCAAACATATTAAATCAGAATATGACTCAACAACAATAGTCATCTTAAGTCATCATTGCTCTTTTTTCTTCAGCATCATTTGAAATTGAGTGAGCTCAGTTTTTATGGATAAAGGTGCCCTTTCCCAAACCTATAATATGATTTTCCTGGCAGCAGCTTTTCTCTCTCTTACTGTATTACGTAGCAGTGCTTTCAAAATGATGAAACTGGTCTTCAGCTGACAGACAAGTAGCTTGAATTCAGATTGTCAAAATGGATACAAGATGTTTGTAGTTGGAGAGAATCTTGATAATTGGATTAGATCTGATGCAAAAGATACACAGGAAGTAAGAGAACAATGTTTATATTGAGTCAGTGTGCTATTTGCAATTGTCCATTCGTTATTTGCAAGTATGAATTATTTACTTTTACATACAGAAAGAAAACTGTGCTTTAATATAAGGAAATGTTCCTACAGATATGGGAGAAACGTTGAAGTAAAACACAAGCAGATGGCTGCTTAGTATTATAAAATAATCACAAATTTATACTCAACAGTATATATACTAAAGATTTTCTTAATTTTTTGTTAAGACTACAGATGTTAGGAAGAGATAGAATTTTGCTATTCCCAGCGGTTATGAATAAGGATGCACTATTCTGTGTTGGAAAGATCTGGTTCCAGAATATCCAGTTTTTCCTCTGAAATAAATGTATGTGAGGATTTTAGGAATGGTCTTGTTTGAGCTGAGAAAATAATCCTTGGGAGACAGAAGGAAGAGCTGCGGCCTACATAATGGCCTTATACAGAGGTGGTATTCAACAGGTTCTGCCCAATTCTGGAGAACCAATAGTGAAAATTTTGAGTAGTTCAGAGCTGATTGGGAGGAAATGGGGATTTTGCAGTAACCTTCCCCCTGGAATGGGGTGGGAATAGAGATTTCTCCATGGATACAGCAGGATGGCTCAGGAGTGGGTATTCTCATGGCCTGATTGGTTGAGAGACTGAGTCAATAATTCTGAAGCCACTCCTATGACTCTCTTCTTCCTTGGCCCAGTTTAACTCAGTCTAAGAGAAGAAGTAATTTATTTGCCTCACTTCTGAATTATTATCAGTCTATGGACAAAGCTAACATTTGACAGAATTGGAAACTTGAAATTTTAAAATAGTTGGGAGTAATAGAGAGGCAACCTACAGTGCCCTCCTGATCTATGGGGAATCCTCAGGACTCGCGGAGGTTGCATATCTCCCTTAAATTCAGCTATTGAACTTTCGGAGTCTCCAGCCTTAAGACTGGGATCCGAGATTTGGGAGCCGCTTTGTCTAACACTAACCACAGATGTCAGCCTTTATAGTTGCTAGAGAACCAGTTAGCGCAGGGATGGTGGATGGAGACCGACCTCCTCCACAACATAAATTGGTTAGAGCTCAAGACGGCCCCCCTAGCACTCCTCCACTTCAAGACCCGGCTCTAGGTTCAACACGTTCTCCTGCTTATGGACAATGTGGCAGCGAAAGCCCATGTAAATCGGCAGGGGGGCACTCACTCAAAGTCCCTATGGATTAAGGTCCTGAGACTGGGCTTGTGGGTGGAAAGACACCTGGGATCGATTGTGGCAGAGCACATCTCGGGGACGCCGACTGGCTAAGCAGGATCACCGTGGACCATGGGGAGTGGCAGCTGCAATCCAAGCTGTTCCAGCAGATTTGCCACTGATTGAGGACTCCAGTGGTTGACCTCTTTGTGACGTTGGCGAATGCCCAGCTGCCGTGATTTGTCTCCCGATTCCGGTCACGCAGAGCAGAGGATGTAGATGCACTCTTGCCACTGGCTGGCAGGCCTTCTCTATGCCTTCCCACCCCTCCCTCTCCTCCCAGGGGTGATCAGAAAACTAGAGACAGAAGGGGCGGAGGTAGTACTAGTGGTTCCACACTGGCCCAGGAGGGCATGGTTTGCGAACCTCATCCACCTGTCAACCTCCCCCTCCCCCCATGGAGAATTCCTCGGGATCAGATTGTCTAGTCCCAGGCAGTCCTACTCCACCCGGAGCCCCAGTGGCTCCAGTTGATCGCCTGTCCCTTGAAAGGCGGATCCTGAGGGCGGCCAATATCTCCAACAGGGTAATCACGACCATTGAGGCTTCCTTGAGACCCTCAACAACACGCATCTACAATGTGACTTGGTCGGCATTTGCTAGGTGGTGCGGAGGAAAGGTCATCGACTCCATAATGGCATCCCCTCCACAGATCCTGGAGTTCCTGCAGGACGGCCTTCCTGCAGGAGGCCTAGCACACAACACCCTCAGGTGCCAAGTGGCCGCAATTTCAACAGGTCTGGGAGATGGTCATTCATCATCCTTAGCTCACCAGCCATTCATCTGACGGTTTCTGAAAGGGACTTCCAACCTGAGGGCCCTGGTGGTCCATAAATTCCCTTCATGGGATCTCCCCATGGTTTTTCAAGCTCTACTGGGTGAACAGTTTGAACCAATTAGGACCATCTCACTCCAGTTCCTGATGCTTAAAGTGGCCTTCCTAGTGGCGGTCACCTCCACCAGGCACATCTCGGAACTTGGAGCACTGTCATCACGTACTGACCTATGCACATTTCAGGAAAACAGAGTGGTCCTCCAATTAGACCCAACTTTTCTCCCAAAGGTCAATTCTCTCTTCCACAGATCCCAGGAGGTGGTCCTGCTGGACTTTTGCCCTGGGTCATTGGGGGAGAGAGAGCATCAATGGCATAAGTTGGATGTTTGTAGGGCCTATGAATCTACCTGAAAAGAACAGCCCTGTTCCGTAGGTTGGAGGCCCTCTTCATTTCTTTTCAGCCTTCCTCCATGGGAGCTAGAGTGTCTCTGGCCATGATCAGGAGGTGGTTGAGAGAAGCAATTATAAAGGCCTATGAGGTGCAACATCTACCAGTTCCAGAGGGAATCACTGCACATTCCATGAGAAGTGCAGCTATCTCTGCAGCTTGGAGCACCATTGCACCCATAGAGGACATTTGCAGAGCATGAGCTTGGGCCTCACCGTCTCCTTTTATTTGGCACTAATGGCTGGATGCCTTTGTGTCCGCGGATGCGTCCTTCAGCCACAGAGTACTCCAGCAAGTCATACACTTCCCTAGACGGACAGAACAGTATCAGTGACCCACCCTTGGGACGTTAACTCTGATGTGTCCCACTCCTGAGCCATCCTGTCTTACCTGAACGTTGTTTCTCATGTAACAGCGGGATGGCTCAGGTCCATCCCAATAGTTGGAGCTTCCTGTTAGCTACTTGGGACGGACGGACGGTTCCCTTGTTTGCTCTCCCTTATTTGTTTTAGATCCTGGAAGCTACAACCTCATTAAACTGGGCCAAGGAAGAAGAGAGTCATAGGCGTAGCTTCAGAATTATTGACTCAGTCTCTTGACCAATCAGGCCATGAGAATACCCACACCTGAGCCGTCCTGCTGTTCCATGAGAAACAATGTTCAGGTAAGACAATGTATATTTACAGTAGCCTTCCCCTGGAGTGGGGTGGAAATGAAGATTTTATAGTATCCTTCCACTGTCACGCCCAGCAAGCCAAGCCACGCCCAGCAAGCCACGCCCAAAGAACAAGTAGTAAAAAAGTTTGAATCCCACCACTGGTCTAATAAGAAAAATCTGAGTTTAAGAGAGGAATTGGGTGAAGAAAGTATCTTAGAAGGGACTCTCCCTAGTTCTTTGGAAAGTAATGGCTGGTGAAGAGGTAAATGCTTTTTAAGACTTGCAAGATTCTGTTAGTCTAACTTTATAATGACGGTATTACGGTATTAGTACCCATGATTTTGGTTTTCTGTCTATTCTGCCTTGAAGGGTTGAGAGGTCTGTGTATTTCTCCAATTAATTTGTTGAATGGTGATTGTCTGCAACAAGTGGTTTGTGGTGTTTGACACATCCCTTATGTTCCATAAAGTGTGCACCATGGCAAAAAAAGCCCACATCTTCAGGTTTCCCAGGTGTAAATTCCCTAACAGGTAAGAACCATGCCTCTTCAACTAGATCTGATAAGATGGGCAGATGTAATTGGAGGTAAGCGGTTAAATTGATTTTCCAAACTGTTTTTTAAGGGATCTGAATTATTAGGTTTTAAATACCATTGACTGTTGAAATCTCTCCCTTGTTTACACTGTTCTCTTGAAATTTGCCTAAAAGGCTTCATAAAAAATTAATTATATTTGGATATACCTGTTGTCATTGAGTCTGTAATTCACTTGATTAATTTAATATATATAGTACACCCGCACACAAAACCTAGTTTGCTAAGTAATATCTGGAATTGGCAAACATCTATTCAAATTAAAAAATTAAATCCTATTCAAATTAAAAAATTGTGAATAATATTAGACATAAAATTAACATTTTAAAAGATTTTGTTAAGTCAGCTTTTTTCTTAGAGCATTGAATTTTTAGTACATTTTCAAAAAAGACTCAAGGGAATTTTTAGGTAGAAAACCTGTGATGTCCAGTAAGAACTCTTAGCTGGAGAAGAATTTTGCAGCCACAGCATGTTTCTCAAAGTTGCTTACCTATAGATCTCACAAAGGGTCCCCAAAGGATTGTGCAGTCTAATTTGCATGTTTCTTTTTAGGATGATAACAGAGCAAGCACAACATGCCTTAAAGAATTTTCATTTTTAAATGTATGGGAAAGTCTCTTATCTTTTTAATATTAGCACTGACAATTGTTCCACCATTTGATATAGCTTTCTATCCCAATATAGTGTAAAGAATTAAGAACAGTCACTGGATTTCTTTCAGGTCCTTTCATAATGCAATTTTTGTTTGTTTTACAACAGAATCAATCAAAGAGGACGTAGGGACATAACTTGTGTAAAGATGTTACTTGTTGTACAGTTACTATGTAATTGTTTACTTCTTACAGGGCATTCTAACTTCATGAAATATATATATATATATATATATATATATATATATATATATATATATATATATATATATATATATATATATATATATATATATATATATATAAAATTTGTGCTATATATATATGGCTGATAAGGAGTCGAGCCTTGTAGCTCAATGGTTAACACATCTGCCTGAGAGGCAATAGAGCACAGGTTCGATTCCCAACATAGGGTATGGCTAGCTGATGAGAGCTAAATAGCTTGAAATAGATCTATACTAGTCTCCCTTTATTTATTTATCAGCATAAATATAACATATATATATATATATATATATATATATATAAGATTTGTGCTGATATATATATATATGTATGTATGTATGTATGTATGTATATGTATGTGTGTGTGTGTGTGTGTATATATATATATATATATATATATATATATATATATATAATTTGTGCTGATATATGTATGTATGTATGTATGTATGTATATGTATGTGTGTGTGTGTGTGTATATATATATATATATATATATATATATATATATATATATATATATATATATAATTTGTGCTGATATATGTATGTATGTATGTATGTATGTATGTATGTATGTATGTATGTATGTAAGTAATTAGTGTCACAACCCCTGATATGCCCAAATATGGGAGGAAGCTCACTGCTTCCATTCTCTATCGGCTCGTCACAAGAGAGCATCCAGACAGAAACCCAACATTTTTACTGTTGCCTTTGTTACATTTGTGTTGTATTTGTGCTGATAAACAAATAAAGGGAGACTAGTATAGATCTATTTCAAGCTATAGCTTGAAATAGATCTATACTAATCTCCCTTTATTTATTTATCAGCACAAATACAACATATATATATATATATATACATACATACATACATACATACATACATATATATATACATACATACATATAGTCACATATATATATGTGTGAAGTATATATATATAAATATATAAGATATATATAAAGTCATATATATATATATATATATAAAGTCATATATATATATATATGTATGTATGTATGTATGTATGTATGTATGTATGTATGTTTTTTTATTTGTATATAACAAAGGCAACAGTAAAAATGTTGGGTTTCTGTCGTGATGGACTCTTGTGACCAGCCGATAGACAGATGATGGAAGCAGTTAGCTTCCTCCCATAATTGGGGCTTACCAGGGGTTGTAAAAAATATTATATATATATATATATATATATATATATATATATATATATATATATATATATATATATATATATATATATATATATATATGTATGTATGTTGTATTTGTGCTGATAAATAGGGGTAAATAAAAGTACCATAAGGAATATATATATATATATTCCTTATAGTACTTTTACTTTTATTAGTACTAGTAATAAGAAATTTCTTCACCACAGCACAGATTACTTTTCTTAATGCAATGTATCATTTAAGGAAGTTATTATTTTGATTCGTATAAAATAACATCTTTGTCTCTACATTCAATATTTTTGCATTATTGCCCTTTTTACAGTATCTGCTTTTTGTCTCCCCTCCATTCCCCAAAAAAAAACTTTGAAAAAAAATTAGTTTACCTTTAAAAAAATGGTAGTTGCATAATAGCACTTTAAAATACTTTTAACAAATTTACATATTGAATTAAAAACATGGTTAAATGTATTATTATATCTCTTCTTTACTGGAGTCTGCAATATATCCCTGTTGGTTTTATCTCTGTGCAGTGTCCTGTTTGGAAATCCCCAGGGTTTATAAGTTGTTGATGGAAGTTTTACCTCCTTTTCCTATTGTTCATTATACTTTGGATAATTTTCTTAAGTGCCATTGTGCTGTTGGGCTCATTTTCATATAGTATCTATATTTTTCCAATTCACCCATCTATTTCCCTTTTTTTCTTCTTCCTGCATGTTAAAATACGTCATTTCTTGCTCATTATTTTATTATAGTACAAGTAGTCCTCCATTTACCACCACAATTGGCATAGGAATTTGCATCACAAAATGATGTAGTCATAAACTGTGGCATCACATGGTTTGCTTAATGATGGCAAACCCAGCATTTACTGTTGCTGTCCTTAACCAAAAATGGTGTGTTGGTAAGCGGCACCTCATCCCTATCAAAAATATTCCTGCCTTGGTCCCTGCCAGCTCTGAGTCTCGGAAAGGTAAGGGACTGCCCCCTTTTGACTCCCTCAATTATATCTCTTTCCCATCTCTCCCACTTGGGCCACCCAGCACCCTGTCTTGCAGGGCTGAAAGCAGACTTGGATCCCTGCAACTCTGGGGCTGCTTGCCATACTGTGGCTCAGGGGATTTTTGATATGGTGCAGTTTCCTGAGCTGTCCAGCCGGGCAGGGCAGGACAAGGCAGGGCAGGGCAGGGCAGAGCAAAGCAGATGCTCCGGGAAGTCCCAGCACCACAGCATGAAGCTGGTCTCCCAGAATGCCCAAGCAGATCTCATGAGGAAGCCATACATGTCCTGAGGAAGAAAGCTTCATGTGGCTAGCAGCTGCCATGTGAAGGGCCAAGATGGGTATGCTTGGTCAGCAGTGGGAGCAAGGAGATGCCAAAGTCGGCTAGGATGCAAGTTGTTTCAGAGTTCAGGGGGCCAAAAGTGCATAGAGGGGGGGGGGAGAGATAGGTAGATGCATGTTCCTATGGTTGTAAGTCCAGGTGGGCATGCCCAAATTTTGATCATATGATATTGGGGCTGCTGCAATGGTCATAAGTTCAGGGATCAGTTGTAAATGCCTTTGTTTAGTTCTGTTCTTGCTTCAAGCAGTTGCTGAATGGATGTGCTTAAGTCAAGGATTGTACTGGTAGTGCTTGCTTAATGACTGGTCACTTAGTGATGAAAATTACAGTGCCCCCCCCCCAAAGGTATTTATGATCAGATTTGAAATTTAGATGGCGGCCTTTCCCTAGTCACATGATTGCATTTTGAGCACCTGGCACCAGTCTACACTTATGGCAATTTGCAGTATCCAGCGGTCACATGACTTAAACTTCCAGTTAATGGCTAAACACACCCGTTGCAAACAATGAGTTTACTTAATGACCACTGCGTTCGCTTATAATCGCTGCAAAAAATATAAATATAGTCAGTCATGTGATGACCTGCTTAATAACTGGCATGACATACTGTATTATTGTAATTCTGGACTCAATCACAGTTGTAAATTGAAGACTAATTGTAATAAACTTCTCCCTTTTGATGAAATAGCAACATTGTAGCTAAGCAAAAAGTAAACATGGGCCTGTCAAGTTATAAGATTGGTTTGAAAAACTTCAGAGGGCTTCATTTCCACCTTCCTGTGTGCTCGAGTGAGGAAAGTGTCTATGCTGGTGTTTTTAATACAGTAAATTGGAGCAAATATTCCTCTCAAATGCTAAGTATCTTTGCCTTTCTGCTCTGAAGCCAAGGAATGCCTGCAACACAATTTAGCCAAGGGAATAATTTGTATTTCCCCTTTTAGACTGATAGGTAGTTGCTACTGATGCATCTGTGTTAAGCTAGGAACACACCTCTTCTTCTTTTGCATTCAGGTTATTCTATCAGTGATCAGGATGTTCTATCATATCAACAGACTGGATACATTTTTGATCTTAAGGTAGTTTGCATATTTAAACATTTGCTTCGGTGTTAGATATCATCAGGGTATCATATTGGCAAGAAATGTGCCTTACCTATGATCCTTTGGTTGGTGGTCCTGCATCAGAAAGTGATGAGCCGAGGTGGCGCAGTAGTTAGGGTGCAGTACTGCAGGCCACTTCATCTGACTGTTATCTGCAGTTCAGCGGTTCAAATCTCACCGGCTCAAGGTTGACTCAGCCTTCCATCCTTCCGAGGTGGGTGAAATGAGGACCCAGACTGTGGGGGCGATATGCTGACTCTCTAAACTGCTTAGAGAAGGCTGAAAGCCCTATGAAGCGGTATATAAGTCTAACTGCTATTGCTATTGCTAATCACATACTTGTTTTCCTGCTCTTAAATTTCACCTAGCATTGTTCACTCAAACTATATCGATTCCTTGTTTAGTGAAATTCTGTACCAGTGACCAGGTCATTAAGTGAAATGATTACTAGTGAATTGAAAGACATTCATAGCTGCTGTCTGATTTAGATAAACTCCTCATGTACAGATAATGTCAGCATTGCTCTCACTCGAGCATACTTTATTGTCATGCACATGAAATTTGGTCTTAAATGCACACATTGGTTGAAAAATGCATTTTTTTTAATACCATGGTATTTGCAAATGGTTGTTAGCCATATGCATGCAATGAAGGTAGTCCTTGTATTACAGTCACAATGGAGTTTACCTCCATTACAGTTGTAAGTTGTGATGATTGTAAAATGGGTCAGTCACGTGACCCAATTTTACAGTGTTTTTGCTGTGAATGCAGCAGTCATAAAAGGCCCATGGTTGTTAACAGTGATTGTTAAGCCTACCGATTGTTTGCTATTGCACTTTTGCCAAAAAACCGGAAGTAAATACCAGTTTTGGGGCAAAACCATCATAAAATACAATCACGTGACTATGGGACATTAAATCTGGCTGTTTTACAGGAAGTGCAGTCATGTGACTGCAGGGGGTGGCCATCAGGTAGGTTGTAACTTTGAAGCTTTGCTAAGTGATCTACACACTTCCTATACATCCAATCGTCACGTAATGTTTAGCAATTATTTGAAGTTACATTGGCATCGAAAATGTAACTTTACAAATGATCCTTGCAGTTATAATCATTGCACGGCTCTGCGGCCATGTAATCAACACTCGGGTGCTTCACAACTGGTGGGCATTTACGACTGTTGCAGCGTCCTTGGTCACATAAATATCATTTGGTGCTTCGCGGACAGCTTCTGACAGAGTCAACAGAGAAGCTGCTTTTAAAATCACGAATTGCAGTCTTGAGGTGTTTTGCTTAACGGCTGGGTAATTTGCTTAATTACTGCTGCAGAACTGTTTAAGACACAGAAACTTACCTTACCACTCAGGTAATCATTTTTATCAAAAAGGAAAAACGCGAACCATTATATTAACTGTTATTTTAAATTTAAAGTAATTTTTAATTGTCTTGGCCACATACACTGCTTGTCCTTGTTCTACCGTACTTTTAAGGGGGATATGCCCGTGGCAACTGTAACCTTGAGTTTAAAAAAGCTGCAATTACAGCAATTATAGTTTGTAAGGGATTTAATATGTTTATTGCCTTCATACCATTATGCATGAGGCTATATGTTTAAGTTCTAGGGCCTTGATCTTTTAGTGTGCACGCATCAACAGAAGCAGTTTTTGAACAAAATCCAAGTCCAAGTTGCTGGATAATTAAAATTATGCAGTTATATTGAACTTCCTTTTATTGGAAGAAGCCACTTTCTTTTTCAGTACAGAGAAGCTATTGTCATCTGTAATTGAAACCAGCATGGCCTTCTGAACAGCACCTACTTTAATTACTGCTTTTCAGCAAATTGGTTCCTTTGATGAAGGAGGATTATGTGTGATGTTTCTTGCTTGAATGGGCCAGGCCACGGTTGTCTTGAATTTCAGTACTCACAAATTATAGAGTGCTTGTACCGCCTTTGAGATTTCTCTTTTCCTGTTGTCCACTGATTTGAAATTGATTGATGTACTAAATCTGACGCGCTGTATGATAGGCTGCCAAATTAAACATTGTAACTATCTTTGTTTTCGGACAAAGCCAAGAATGCCCTCTTGCTCCATTTTTGTGTACTAAATCACATATTTGATTCCTCTGCCCATCACTTGCTAGAAACAAAGCTGTTAAAATTGCAATTAAAAACCAGTTAACCTTAATTTGCATTTCACTTTCTGAACTGGGAAGCCATTTGGACCAAATCAGTTGGCAAATTTATCTAAATGTATAAAATGGACTTGGTTTGCTTGATTCTGCTCAGGTATTGACTGGATGGATTTTAAAATACAGCAGCAGGATAGAAGCTGTTAAACCAAGCTGCCAGTGAAGCAAAGCTACATGAAGGTGTACAGATTTCTGTACAAGACTGACTGCATAGAGGTGAAATGGAGAATGAAGAAATTTAAACCATCCACTGGCCAATGCCGATTGGCTACTACCCGGAGGAGGGCCTTCTCTGTGGCTGCTCCGGCCCTCTGGAACGAGCTCCTTGTGGAGATTCGGACCCTCACTACCCTCCAGGCTTTCCGCAAAGCCTTAAAAACCTGGCTGTTCCGACAGGCCTGGGGCTGATGAGTTCTTGTCCCTGCTCGAATGGTGTGGCTGTTGATTGTTTTTTAAAATTGTGGTGTTATGTTGTCCGTTGTCTTTCTTTTCTTTTTCTTTTTTTTCCGTTTGTAAAACCCCCCCCCCCCTGATTTGGTTGTGAGCCGCCCTGAGTCCCTCTGGGAAAAGGGCGGCATAGAAATACAATAAAAACCGAAAATCAAAATCGAAACCTGTGTTGTAATTTACAAAAATAATAACAATAAAACTTTGCCTAGATTTTTTAAAAATGTTGTCAGGAGTCAGACATTTCAAATAGACCAAGTCATTATTTTGAGTGACACAAGGAAAATATGATTTTCTCTAGCATTATGTCAACAAATGAATGGGCAGGACTAAGCCCTCCCACTTTTCTTATATACTGTAGTGGCATGGGCCATATGTCCAATTATTTTATGGATATACAATATGTGGAGAAATATTGCCTTCTAATTCATTTTATCTACTGATGACTTAGATGGGTGCCTGCATTCTGGGGTCTTTTTTTGGCTTAAGGTAGACATTAATTTGTTCAGTAATGCTTCCCTCCCCCCCAAAAAAAAATATTAACTACAGTCAGCTGCATAGGCTTGTGTAACCAGTCACAAGGAGTTGACTCAAAAGCAACCCAACTTCCCCTACCATGTCATGTTTCATTTGTTAGCAAATAATAAAGCCTACCATAATCATTTGATCTTAATCCATTGAGAGTGACCAAAAAGAACGTGTGTGTGTGAACATTAAACAAGTAAATCAGTTTTATAATCCTTTCCTTACTTTACATAGAATCTTGCCATTTTCTCTAAAAAAAACAAAACAAAAAATATCTTCCCATGTCTTCTCATATAGATAAACAAATCTTCAAGACCTCATCATTCAAACTTATTCAAGAAAAATTCCATTAGGAATTACCAGACACGGTAATATATTGACAATTTAATTTAATCCCTTCAAATCACGTCACAGAAATTAATTTGTTACCATCTTCTCTGTTTCTCCTCTCAATTTTAATACCATAGCATATCACTTTCTTTAAAAGTGCAACAAAATTTCTCCTCTTCCCATATCTTATCCATAAACAAATCTTTAAAATGTCATCTTTCAGTGTGCAGTCAAGAAAAAATATTAAAGGCTTCTAAGAAAAAAATACCATACAAGTAGTCCTTGACTTACAACCATTCATTTAGTGACTGTTCGAAGTTACAATGGTACTAAAAAAGTGATTTATTACCGTTTTTCACATGACCACTACATCATCCCCATTATCATGTGATCAGAATTTGGATGCTTGGCAAGAGCCGAGGTGGCGCAGTGGTTAGGGTGCAGTACTGCAGGCCACTTCAGCTGACTGTTATCTGCAGTTCAGCGGTTCTAATCTCACCGGCTCAAGGTTGACTCAGCCTTCCATCCTTCTGAGGTGGGTGAAATGAGGACCCAGACTGTGGGGGCGATATGCTGACTCTGTAAACCGCTTAGAGAGGGCTGAAAGCCCTATGAAGCGGTATATAAGTCTAACTGCTATTGCTATTGCTAATTGCTTCATATTTACGATGGTCAGAGTGTCCTGGAGTCATGTGATCATGTTTTGTGGCTGTTTGACCAGCAAATTCATTGAGGAAGCTAGATTCACTTAACAATTGTGTTACTAACGTAACAACTACCGTAATTCGTTTAACAACTGTGGCAAGAAAGGTCATGAAATGGGGCAAAACTCACTTAACAACTTAGCAACAAAAATTTGGGGCTCAGTTGTGGTTGTGATAGCAATAGCAGTTAGACTTATATACCGCTTCATAGGGCTTTCAGCCCTCTCTAAGCGGTTTACAGAGTCAGCATATCTCCCCCAACAACAATCTGGGTCCTCATTTTACCCACCTCGGAAGGATGGAAGGCTGAGTCAACCCTGAGCCGGTGAGATTTGAACAGCCGAACTGCAGTCAGCTGAAGTAGCCTGCAGTGCTGCATTTAACCACTGCGCCACCTCGGCTCTCTTATATATGACTACCTTATATAATTTAACCTTCACCAAGGAAATCAATTTAGATCATTATAGGAGAAGCAGTTGGAAAACTTCGATGCGGAGCCAAAAGTGGAATCAGCCTAAAGTCTCTACATAGTTACAAATGGAGTAAGTCCAACCCCGGGGATGTGGACAAGGCCATGAGGGCTGTAAGTGCCTCCACCTGCGTACTGGACCCGTGTCCCTCATGGCTAGTTACTAACAGCAGTGAGGTGACACGAGGCTGGATCCAGGCGGTTGTGACCGCCTCTCTTCGGGAGGGGAACTTCCCCGCCGCACTGAAAGCGGCGGTGGTGAGACCCCTCCTAAAGAAGCCATCTTTGGATCCAGCTGTTCTTAATAACTATCGCCCAGTCTCCAACCTTCCCTTCCTTGGGAAGGTTGTTGAGAAGGTGGTGGCCTTTCAGCTCCAACGGTCCTTGGAGGAAGCAAACTATCTCGACCCCTTCCAGTCAGGCTTCAGACCCGGTTACAGCACAGAAACCGCTTTGGTCGCATTGACCGATGATCTCTGGAGAGCCAGAGATGGAGGATATTCCTCCATCCTGGTCCTCCTTGACCTCTCAGCGGCTTTCGATACCATCGACCATGGTATCCTTCTGCGACGACTGCGGGAGGTGGGAGTGGGAGGCACCGTGTTGCGGTGGTTCTCTTCCTACCTCTCGGACAGGTCGCAGTCGGTGTTAGTGGGGGGGCAGAGATCGTCCCCTAGGCCCCTAACATATGGGGTGCCTCAGGGCTCGGTCTTATCCCCCCTACTATTCAACATCTACATGAAACCGCTGGGAGAGATCATCCGCAGGCACGGGATCAGATACCATCAATATGCGGACGATACCCAGTTGTATCTGTCCGCCCCGTGCCGACTCAATGAAGCGGCAGACGTGATGAACCGAGGCCTTGAGGCCGTTAGGGACTGGATGAGGGTTAACAAGCTTGTGCTCAACCCAGAAAAGACCGAGTGGCTGTTGTGTTTCCCTCCCAAAGATTCGACCAATATTCCATCACTCAGGCTGGGGGGTCAAATTTTATACCCCTCAGAGAGGGTTCGCAACTTGGGAGTCCTCCTAGATCCACAGCTATCGTTTGACCACCACCTGACGGCTGTGACTAGGGGGGCATTCGCCCAGGTTCGCCTGGTGCGCCAGTTGCGACCCTACCTGAATCGGGAGGCACTCACAACAGTCACTCGGGCCCTTGTGACCTCTAGGCTGGAATACTGCAATGTGCTCTACATGGGGCTGCCCTTGAAGAGCATCCGGCAACTTCAGTTGGTACAGAACGCGGCCGCGCGAGTGATTGTGGGTGCACCGCGGTTCACCCACATAACACCTATCCTCCGCGAGCTGCGCTGGCTACCTGTCAATCTCCGGATGCGCTTCAAGGTGCTATTAGTCACTCATAAAGCCCTGCATGGTAGTGGATCTGGATACTTGAGAGACCGCCTCCTGCCAATCACCTCCCTGCGACCAATTAGATCACATAGATTGGGCCTCCTCCGTATTCCATCAGCCAGCCAGTGCCGGCTGGCAACTACAAGGAGGAGGGCCTTCTCAGTAGTTGCCCCGACCCTTTGGAACGAACTCCCCGTGGAGATTCGTACCCTCACCACCGTCCAGGCCTTCCGCACAGCCCTCAAGAACTGGCTAGCCCGTCAGGCCTGGGGACAAGGATAGCCGCCCCTCCCGAATGATGAATGTATGTTGCTTATTACTTTTATTATATGTGTCTATGTTACTGTTTGTACTTCCCCTCCCTGATTTTATGTGAGCCGCCCTGAGTCCCCTCAGGGAAAAGGGCGGCCTACAAATGTTAATAAAATCTAAATCTAAATCTAAACCCCTCTTAAATTTTATTGACCCTTATTTAACACCAAGACAGTTGAGTAGATTTTTGTGCATAGGCATTATTAAATAGTAAATCAGTTTAATTGGAACTTCACATGTGATCTTGGTCTTCTGTGCCTGACACCTTCTAAGCAAATAAGTTTAAAGCAATGAGACAAACATGGTGATAAATTACAAACATTGGATCCATTACAATGCAGACACTTTTAGCTTCCAATTTAGCATTAATTAATTATTAAGAATAAAACAATGGTTTAAATATTTCTATGAGAAGCTTAGCTTGTAGCTGTTTTGTAATTATACTTACGGGTAGTTATTAAGTGGGGAGAGATGTTGCTATGGCTTGATATGGATAGAGTGAAAGATGGAGAGTCCATATTTATCTAAACCAGCTAACTGAATCTTTCAAGTAGTCTCCATTGACATTTAAACCAGGTGTATTGCACACAGGTGGAAAACAATAGAATCTCTGTTTAGAAAAGCAGGTGGGAGAAACTCCGTCTAACTTTGTCTCCCATTTCAGTGCAAATTTAAATGGAAAATAGTTGGAAAGCTAAATGGTTTACCATGTGTGTGTGTGTGTGTATTTAGTGTCACAACCCCTGGTATGCCCAAATATGGGAGGAAGTCTACTGCTTCCTTTCTCTGTCTATCGGCTCGTCACAAGAGACCATCCAGACAGAAACCCAATATTTTTACTGTTGCCTTTGTTACATTTGTGTTGTATTTGTGCTTTATTTATTTATCAGCACAAATACAACACACACACACACACATATATACATACATACATACACACAGATGGATAGATAGATAGATAGATATATACACACATACATACATACACACACAAACACACCACACACACACAAACACACCACACACACACACACACACACACACACACACACAGAGACAGACAGATAGATAGATACATAGTTGCAGTTGTTTAAAAAAGCCCCAAATAGAGCTAAATAAGGGAATCTATTCATTCAGATGTTTGAGAGGTGTGTGTCCTTAACCACTGTGGAAAAGTTAGCAAATACTCATTATATTGAGCCAGACTGACTCTTGTCTCTGTTTTGTGAAATAATTATTATACAGGCTTGTTTAGTAACTGCTCAAAGTTACAATATCACTGAAAAAGTTACAACTGGTCCTCACACATATGGCTGTTGCAATGTTCCTGTGGTCATGTGATCGACATTCAGGCACTTTGCAGC
The DNA here is from genome assembly GCF_009769535.1 of Thamnophis elegans. NCBI lineage: Eukaryota > Metazoa > Chordata > Lepidosauria > Squamata > Natricidae > Thamnophis > Thamnophis elegans. Next base: position 7,609,265 of record NC_045542.1, read on the forward strand.
CATTTCACTGTCCCATAGTCACGTGATCACCATTTGTATATTTCTCAGCTGCTTCTGAAATATAGTGTCAGCAGAGAAGCTCGCAGTAAAATCATGGGCATATGATATTTCATTTAACAACTGTGGATAATTCACTTAATGACTATAGTGGAATTGAAATTGTAAGTCCTTTGTGGTCACATTTAATGTTCACTTCATTTAGTGATGGAATTGCCAGTCCCAATTTTAGTCATTAAGCAAGAATTACTCGTATTAATAAGTTTAAAGGAAAATGAAAGAAAAGAATGGTAAAAAAAATATACAGTATTTATAAGTAGACAAAAATTACCAAGATTGTACAGTTAATTCTCAGTGTATATTTGATTACAGAACAATCTTGAAGTTGTATTTATGTATATTATATAGTTTTAATAATGTAAATAAGAATTATTTTAAAATACAAAAAGGGAAAAAACATAAAACATTATGGAAACATAGAAACAAATGAGTTTCCAATTTCTCCTTTATCGAACTTCAAGATTACTTCTCAGTAGTGCAGGGGTCCCCAACCCCCGGTGACCCACTACTGGGCCGTAGCCTGTTTGGAAGTGGGCTGCGGAAGTGGCAAGCATGTGCAGGCTCATACAGCTCCATTTGTGCAAGTAGCAGGCATGCATGCCCGCTGCTTGTGTGAATGGAGCTGTGTGCGCTTGTCCACTTCTTGTGTGAACCATCCCCCCATAAATTCCCAGTGTGATCTGTTTGTAACTTATCTCTTTCCCAGTGTTGTACTAAATGTATTATTGATGCCGTAAGCATGTATCACATAGTGATTTTAAAAAAAATTTATGCCTAGTATAAAGAATGGTTTCATTTCAGCTTTTTAAAAAAAATCTAAAATTTTCTGAATAGTACTGTGTATTTCTTTCAAGTACTTTTGAGAGTTTATTACATGTTTGTCACCCGTGGCAAATTGTTCCATATTATGCCATTTCCAACATTTATTACTATATGATTTCTCTATATTGGCAATTATTGATGGAGTTTTATACCATCTATAAAACATTTTAAATCACTGGAGAGCTTGAAGAGATTAGACAGCAATTTGTCTGAAATGGCATAGGGCAGAGGTCCTCAAACTACGGCCCGCGGGCCACATGTGACCTGCCAAAGGCATTAATCTCTCACATGCAGGACCCTGAGGCTGCCCCACTCACATTGCCCGCCCACCGGCTGAGCACAGGACTTACCTTCACGAACTGAAAGGTAAGGCCAACATTTTTAGCCTGCAGAGTGCTACTGGAGTTGGGGGGAGGGAGGCTAAAAACGGGGCGGTTGGCTGCCCCGGAGGCCAAAAATGGGCCCATTTTAGCTCATTTTTGGCCTGCAGAGTCCTCCTGGAGGCGGGGGAGATGAAAAATGGCCTGTGGACATCCTTGAAGGCCAAAAACAGGCCCATTTCGGCCTCCCCCACCTTCAGTAGCACTCTGCAGGCCAAAAACGGGGTGACGGAGGCCTCCTGTGTGCCCTGTTTTTGACCTCCACTGCCTCCAGGAGAGAGATGGGGGGGGAGGGAATGAGAGAGAGACAGGAGACATGGAGGGAAAGATATATATACTCTGTGTGTGTGTGTGTGTCAGTGTGTGTGTGTATACATCCCCACCAATATTTATAGAAAGACGGCAGCTCCGATCATGCTTTGCTCGTACAAGCACAAAGCCAAAGGCACCAGCCTGAAGATGGTGAGAGGGACCTCATTGAAACGTCGCCAAGATACTCTCAATTTTATACGGGAAAAGACCTGAATATGCCAAGACCTGCATAAAATTTATTTTTGTATATATATATACTTGAAGTCCAAAGAGCCACCATCTTATGTGACCTCACATTCCTACGCAACTGCTGAGACAAAATCCTGATCCCCACATGCTTCCAACTAAAATTCCATTCTAAAACTTTAGCCGCCGAAAGGATCCTGAAAAGAACTGAATTAGCCCTTATCAGAAACGAACTCAACAGGAAAACATTCCTACTAGACCAAACCAACTGGGACCGACTCACTCTTCACCTCAAACTCAGCAACAAAATCCACTCAGCACTCTGGGACAAATCCATACAACTAGCCCTCTGGAGAGCCGAAACCTCCTACAAGACAGACAGACACACCAACAAACTCCACAGACTAGAAAAAAAACAGAAGCCCAACCCCCCTCCACAGCAACTCATGAAACAAACAGTACACAACATATCAGACAGACCCCCCACCACAGCTGAAACCAATGTCCTTTCCAGAGGATTCAACTTTGCAGTCGCCCCTAAACACATCCCCACTGAGACATCATATGCGGAGTTGAAGCTACATCACCAAAATCAACCCGGATGAAGCCAATAAAATCAGACTTGCAGTCACCAACGTCCTTTGCTCCAGTAATCCACCCAGAAGCAACTTACAGCAAGAAGAACAAAAAGCACTGACCAACCTGAGGAAAGACAACAACATAATCATTCTCCCAGCAGACAAAAGTAACGCCACAGTGGTGATGAACACATCCGACCACCAAGCCAAACTATCCAACCTACTCCAATACCCTGCTTACAAACCTCTAAACACAGACCCCACCACTTACCTGGAAAAAACCACCAAATCCAAAATAAAAGCCTCTCCCATCAGTAAAGAGATCCAGCAAAGAATCATCCCCTGAGAGAAATATATATATATATATATATATATATATATATATATATATATATATATATATATATATATATATATATATATATATATATATATATATATATATATATATATATATATATATATATATATAAGAGACGGGGAAGGGAAAGACAGACAAGAAAGAGAGAGTTAGAAGGAGGGAGGGAAGGGGCGAGAGAGAGAAAGAGACTTGTTGATTGTAAGCTCCTTGAGGTTGAGAAGAATTGCTGCAAAACTGAGTTTCCTGAAGTGGACCCTAAACAACTGAAAAAACAATCTAGGAAAAAGAAAAGGCAACACAAAGAGCGACATGCAAACAAAAGCAAATAAAACACCTTCAGGAGCACTTCTTCATGCAGGATATAATTAACCTGGAAAAATTATTAATACAAAATATATTGATGGGCAAGGATTTGGAAGGCTTTAGAAGGCTTTAAAAAGAGATTGGATTAACTAATGGAGGACAGGTCCACCAGAAATTAAAACTCTCTCTGGGCTGTTTTTGTTATAACAGTTCAGCAAACCCTCTACTTCCTTTTGGTAAGCACCCTCATTGTCATCTTCAGTAAGGCCCACTACTGTTGTATGATCCACCTCCTTCACAAAATGCTTGGTTGAAAACCTAGCACAAGAGTAATGGGTCAACAGGGTGATTAACAGGAGGCTTAGGAAACAGCCCCAAGCAGAACCTGTACTCAAGAAAATGGTGTTAGAAATATTACTCCCAATTTGCACATACTGTGGCCCAGTGGTGGGTTTCAAAATTTTTTGGAACCTCTTCTGTAGGTGTGGCCTGCTTTCCGGGTCCACTGGTGGAACCTCTTCTAACCGGTTCGGTAGATTTGACGAACCGGTTCTACCAAATAGGTGCGAACTGGTAGGAACCCACCTCTGCTGTGGCCTATCAATAAGAAAATCAAGAATCCAGTTTCACAAAATAGTATTAAAGCCTAAAAGGCCCAGTTTGTCTACTAGATGCTGAGGAATGATTGTATTAAATGCCGAACTGAAGTCGACAAACATCAATCCCACATGAGTGTTTCTTTCCTTTAAGTGCACCAAGCTTAGATGGAGAACAGAAGAAATAGCATTCTCTATAGAGTGATTTGGAGCTTATTTGTGAACACCTCCCATAAATATTTATTTGACCACTGTGAGAAAACACAACTTTTATAAATGAGTGGAACCTCAAATAGTGGAGTGGAGATAACAAAAGGATTATATTAGCAAGTGAGCAGAATCTGTATCTACTAACTATACTGAGAAAAGCTTTGGATATGGTGCTCTGATAGAAGAAGTTACTCATGTGCAAAGGCTACTTGAAACTATTATTGAAGTGTGCTCAAATATCATCCTTTGTGTCATTATCAGCAATTTACCTTAAACATTGAACTTCTTGTTTTCACTTAGAAATTAAAGAGTGCTAAAAATTCTGTCTCTGCAGAATTCTGTCTCAGTAGCAGAGAAATCAGAAACACATTCAAATAGTGCAGAATGAAAGATATTCTTGTTAACCTCAGTTTATTCCAATGAATATACTCCTGTTTCAATCAGGAACTATTTGTCTGTCAAGTAAGTATGTTTAAAATAATTAAGAGAAGAGCAGAATTTTAAAAGGCAAGTTTCATAAAACTACCATGCTGTATGTTAGTTTGATTAAATAAATATCTGACTGCTAACCATTTCCCCCCCTTTGGTAGCACGTATAGATGAGCAACATTGACAATCTTAATAAGGCCACGGGAAACAGCAAATGTTTATGTTTTAGGAACTAGTACCCTAAGATTGACAAATCAGAAGAAGATGCAAAAGGCGTATTAATAAAAGGGCAGAGTGTCTGAATTAGGCTAAGAATTTGTTTACAGTGCTAGGACTCAGCTTACAAGCCTTTCATAAAACAGTCTTGTTATCCTAAGCTTTTTCCCCTTATCAGCAGAGGTTTGGTGGAAAAATCAATATTATGATGCAATTATTTAAAAAATGGGAAATTAATATAGTGCATATTACACAGAGATCTACAATTAAATTCTGATTACTCTGTAATCACCCTGTGGCTAAATCTATTCCAGCCATTAAGGCATAGTTGTGAGGTAATAAAGAAACTGCATTTACAGTTTTATATTAAGTCCACTATCGCAAATTGAACTCTGATGTGTCTTACTCTGATTTTAGCTATCATTTGGAAAGATAAACCACTTTTAGACAGATTCATACAGCAGATTGAGCCATAGAAATGTCGGGAGATTATCAGTCATTCAGGCCATGGTTGTTCCTAAGGTACTTTTTCAAAAGGAAAAAGGACTTTGTTTTTCCTTGAAGAAGAAGCTTGGATGAAAAGCAAAATTTCTTCAAGGAAAAACAAAGTTCAGTTGCCTTTTAAAAAAGCACCTTTGGGAAGAGCCATAGAAACTTCAGATTCTCTTTTGTAGTTCTAATACCAGGTAGAAAGGGGAACATATGGGTATGAAGCTGCTATGGCTTGTTCTTGTAATATTGAACAATACTTTACAGGTAGTCCTTGACTTGTGACTGCAAAAATTTGAGGCCAAAATTTATGTTGCTAAGCAAGACAGTTAGGTGAATTTTGCCCCATTTTATGGCCTTTCTTGCCAAAGTTATTAAGCAAATCACTTCAGTTGTTCAGTTAGAAACACGCTTGCTAAGTGAATCTGTCAGAAGGTCAGAAAAGGTGATCACATGACCCCGGGACGTTGCAATCGACAAATACATGCCAACTGCCAAGCATCTAAATTTTGATCACATGACCATAGAGATGTGGAAACGGTTGTAACTGTTAAGAATGGCCATAAGTAACTTTTTTTCAGTGCCGTTGTAACTTGGGGGTATGGTTGTAAGTCGAGAACTAATTATAGTCTGAGAAACTTCTCTTTCTTAAGTTTAGACATAGTACTTTTTAATTTGTTAATTCTGGTGTGCTTTTATGAATTAGCCTCTAATTTGAAGGAATTGTAACTAAGACAAGTGAAGTGTATCTTCTGAAACTCAGAATGATGCCAGAAAGTCATTTATAATATGGATTGTTGGAGGCATGTTTGTTTATTTGACATTCTTCTTTTCTTCCAAAAAGTGATGGCTAAGTCAGGTATTTCTATTTTATATGTAGGAATAATTATATACAACCGTGTTTCCCAATTGTATTTCTACGTAAGGCACAGAGAATAGAAGGTGAAACCATTAATCAAAACAGTGACTTTCAACTATATTGCAAGAGTCACAGTTTTCCTTGCTTGAATATTTTTTAAATGACGACATAACACCCCTCCCCCATGTATTCACATTTTTGAAGGATAACATGTGAATTAGCTCCTGTTTTTCTGACTTTTTAATCTGTATGGTTGAGAAGGATATCTTCCTCTGATGTGTAACTTACCCATTGCTTTTAACTCAATTCACATATTTTATAAATCTCAGAAACTTCTTTTCTCCTCGCCTCTCCTTCTCTTTCTTTCTCTGTCATGATTTTAAAAAAGGAAAAGAAAGGGAAAATGTTCTACTCTTTATAGTTTTCATACGGACCTGATAATTCATTTAAAAATGAATGGGAGAAGATACTGCCGCCCCCCTTTCATTATACTTTGGGCCTGAATGAATTCTATAATGTTGGCTAGGAAAAAGATTGAATTGTTTCTTTATGACTTCAGTACCATCTTGTGGTATAAAATGTGAAGTGCAGATATTTAGGGAAAATAGCAATAGCAGTTAGACTTATATACCGCTTCATAGGGCTTTCAGCCCTCTCTAAGCGGTTTACAGAGTCAGCCTATTGCCCCCAACAATCCGGGTCCTCATTTCACCCACCTCGGAAGGTTGGAAGGCTGAGTCAACCTTGAGCAGGTGAGATTAGAACCGCTGAACTGCAGATAACAGTCAGCTGAAGTGGCCTGCAGTACTGCACCCTAACCACTTCGCCACCTCGGCTCTTTAAAACGGACATCATTTCCAGAATAAGATTCTTCCCATTCACTAGCAGGGTTGTTCAGTGTTTATTTATTGTACAGGTAGTCCTCAACTTACGACCACAGTTGAGCTCAACATTTCTGTTGCTAAGTGATCCATTTGTTAAGTGAAGGTTGCTCCATTTTACGACTTTTCTTGCCACAGTTAAGTTAATCGATGCAGGTGTTCAGTTAGTGACATGGTTGTTAAATGAATCTGGCTTCCTGTTGACTTTGCTTGTCAGAAGGTCACCAAAGGTATGACCCCAACCAGGACATTGCAACTGTCATAAATATGAGTCCGTTGCCAAGCATCTGAATTTTGATCACGTGACCAAGGGGAAGCTACAGTGGTCATAAGCGTGAAAAATTATCATGTCATTTTTTTTTCAGTGCCAACTTCGAGTGGTCACTAAGTTTACTCACAAAAGAAAGCAAATATACATGTCCCAGGATAATGATGTAGGATCCAATCTGGGTGGACAATCAGCAGTGGTCTCCAACCTTGGCAACTTTAAGACTTGTGGACTTCAACTCCCAGAGTTCCTCAGCCAGCTTTGCAGTGTGTGTGCTTTAGGCTGCGTTTACTCAAATACCTTACTGAAGATTAAGAACATTTATCTAAAGTCCAAATTTATAGAGGTATAAGGTTGGATATTAGCTCCTTTGCTTTTTAATATGTATTTAAAGCCAATAATCCAAGCACTCACTCTTTCAGCCCTTTGCCCACCTATTTTAGCTGACTCCCAAGTCAAACATTACTGTAGGCCAATGTGGTATGTATATCTACTTCATACCTGGGAATGAGAATAGCTCATTCCCAGGGCATTAGTTTTATTCTTTACAAAAGCTACCAATTAATATCAGAAAACCGTTTTAGTATTTGCCCAATATTACCATCAAATTCACAAATGTCAAATGAATGGGATTCAGATTGAACAGATGTACAACTATGGTTTCTTGTTTCTCTGTCATGGAATGTTGATATATTGGTATTTATTTTTATTTCTTTATTTACTAGACAGTTGTCAACACAACATATTTTTATGTTATCATAATATCGGGTTCTGATAATGCTAGAACTGCCCTCAAAGAACACAATTTATATATATAAAATCCAAGGAAATTTAAGCAAGATGTCGCACCCCAATATTCATCGTATTCTTCCAAAGGGGTTTGCTCCAGCCTCCTATTTGTCATTAATTACAATTCTGAAATATCATAAGGCATTCTATAAGCCAGCTGCATTCATTGCCCTCAGCAGATCATTTTGGATATTTTAAAGGTACTCCTATCTATCTTTGGTTACATCCATGTTGTGATGGCTCAGTAGAAATTAAGCCACATGCTACCGTGCCGTTACTTGTTTAAGGATTCTAAACAGAGAACTTCTGCATAGGGAATGTAATTTCTACTTAATGTTACTTCTTTCAGACAACTCAAAATTATCTTCCCCAAGTATCTCTTTTTTGTGCTACTATCTGTACAATGTTCCACACCATTAATTAAGCTTGGAATCTCATCTACTAATATTTTTGTTCTTTTATTTTATTATATCTCTTCTTAATCCATTTTAGATGCTATTATACATATGATTTAACAATAGCAATAGCAGTTAGACTTATATACCGCTTCATAGGGCTTTCAGCCCTCTCTAAGCGGTTTACAGAGTCAGCATATTGCCCCCAACAACAATCTGGGTCCTCATTTTACCCACCTTGGAAGGATGGAAGGCTGAGTCAACCCTGAGCCGGTGAGATTTGAACAGCCGAACTGCAGAACTGCAGTCAGCTGAAGTAGCATGCAGTGCTGCATTTAACCACTGCGCCACCTCGCATCCTTTTTCTGTTTTGTGTGCAGGGTGAATTTGATTTAAATCAAGTTGTTTTAAATCACAATTTAAATTTCTAGTAAAAAGGCTTGATTTAAATCAATTCAAATCATAATTTTTAAAGAGCTTCTGTCATCTCTGACTCGCTGTTGACTCACCGACAATCCCATTCACTTTAATGGGACGACTGGTGATGCGGCAGTAAAACAGGTTGAGGGATGTGGGAGGCAATAGGTGAGTGGATGCTTGCTAACAGGTGCTGCCATGATGGATCTGAAATGGCAGGTGCTCTTTAATATTATATTTATAAGCTGCTTAGAAAGTTTCACTTTCATTTTTACCGCTTGCCCTTCCTCCTCACACTTAGAGCCTGGCGGTACAGATGTATTTCTCTTCAAACAATCACATACTTTGTAGTGTATATAGATTTGCAAAACAATGGGATAAAGGAATATTCCTGAACTTTCTTTTATGATTTATCTCGCATTTACTGTGAAATTGTGCACTTGTATCTTATCTCAGCTTACAGCGCTTGGATTCACTGAGTTTACCAAAAATGTAAATAATGCAGAATATACAGCTTCATGCTACATAACTAAGCTCATTTCATGCTGAATAAACTAAATTATTAATGTATCTTAAATAGAAAACTATCTTTTGATAGATTTTTTACTCCAAAAGCATTTTATTAAAATTAATTAATTAATTTGATAAAAATAAAAAAAAATGATTTAAATTTTTTAAAATCTATTTTGTTTGTTTGCTTTTTTTAAAAAAATCATCAATTTTTATCCACCCTGTTTGTGTGGGTATGTAACAGTTCTACTGTTAGATATTTTATTGTATCCGGTCTTAGAGCTATAATAAGCTCATTTGATTTGTAATATTGGGCCATAACTGAGTTTAACAGTATAGGTGAGTTCTCCTGTTGTGTGCAACGCCGTCATGGCAATGTAGGTAGTCACTTTGTGAAATTTTGCTGCACCCACTGATCAAGTGGTCGACTGTCTTGTCTTCCTCATTACAGAGGCGACATTTGCTGTTGGTGGTAACATGTTGAATTTTTGCCTTCATGCAGTTTGTGGCTAAGGCTTGTTCTTGAGCTGCCAAAATAAAGCCTTCTGTTTCTTTTTTCAGTGCTCCTGATCTTAACCAGTTCCAAGTTAGCTTTTGGTCAGCTTTGCCTTCAATACTTTTCAAATATTGGCTATGCATAGCTTTATTTTTCCAATTTTCAGCTCGCTTCTCAATTACTTCTTTCTTATATTCAGCTTTTGACTTAGTTGTCTTTAAAAGGCCTCCTTTATTCACTTCCTTAATCATTGGTTCTTCACTTTTCTGGATGTAATCATTCAAGCTGTGTTTTTCTTCTTCCACAGTCTGTTTTACTTGTAGGAGTCCTTGACCACCCTCTGCTCTTGAGAGATATAATCAGTCAACATCACTTTTAGGGTGCAAAGCATGATTCATTGTCATAAGCTTCCTTGTTTTTCTGTCCATCATATTATTATTATTATTATTATTATTATTATTATTATTATTATTATTATTATTATTCAATTGTATCACAGCGGCCAGTTGTTTCGCCAGATTTGGCATTGGTTACTAGTCAGGCCCCACCCAGGGGCCTAGGACGTTGCAACGTATTTTCGTAATATGCGTGCAGATCCAAGCAGTGCGGCTTTTTGCATTTGACTGATGGTGATTTTGTCAATTTTTAACTGTTGGAATTAAATGTAATTCCAGTGCTTTTGGAATAGCACCCAGTGTGCCAATTACCACTGGAATTACCACTGCTGGTTTGTGCCATAGTCGTTGAATTTCAATTTTTAAGTCCTGGTATTTTGCGATTTTTTCATGTTCCTTCTCGGCGACCCTGCTATCACCTGGTATTGCGATGTCTATGATTGTGACCTTATTTTTCTCAACCAGTGTGATGTCTGGTGTATTATGCGCCAGTATTTTGTCTGTTTGTATGCGAAAATCCCACAAGATCTTGACCATCTGATTTTTGGTGACTTTTTCAGGCTGATGTTCCCACCAGTTTGTTGCTGTTTTAATATTATAATTTTTGCACAAATTCCAATGGATCATTTGTGCTACTGAATTGTGCCGCAATTTATAATCAGTCTGCGCGATTTTTTTACAGCAGCTGAGTATGTGATCAACAGTGTGTGATAAGTGTGTAATTATTACAGTGTGTAATATTATTACACAATTGTATCACAGCGGCCAGTTGTTTCACCGGATTTGGCATTGGTTACTAGTCGGGCCCCACCCAGGGGCCTAGGACGTCGTAACGTATTTTCTTAATATGCGTGCAGATCCAAGCAGTGCGGCTTTTTGCATTTGACTGATGGTGATTTTGTCAATTTTTAACTGTTTTAAATGTAATTCCAGTGCTTTTGGAATAGCACCCAGTGTGCCAATTACCACTGGAATTACCACTGCTGGTTTGTGCCATAGTCGTTGAATTTCGATTTTTAAGTCCTGGTATCTTGCGATTTTTTCATGTTCCTTCTCGGCGACCCTGCTATCACCTGGTATTGCGATGTCTATGATTGTGACCTTATTTTTCTCAACCAGTGTGATGTCTGGTGTATTATGCGCCAGTATTTTGTCGGTTTGTATACGGAAATCCCACAAGATCTTGACCATCTGATTTTCGGTGACTTTTTCAGGCTGATGTTCCCACCAGTTTGTTGCTGTTTTAATATTATAATTTTTGCACAAATTCCAATGGATCATTTGTGCTACTGAATTGTGCCGCAATTTATAATCAGTCTGCGCGATTTTTTTACAGCAGCTGAGTATGTGATCAACAGTTTCATCAGCTTCTTTGCAAAGTCTGCATTTGGCATCATCAGAGGATTTTTCGATTTTGGCCTTAATGGCATTTGTGCGGATAGCTTGTTCTTGCGCAGCCAGGATTAGTGACTCTGTTTCTTTCTTTAATGTACCTGTTGTTAACCATAACCAAGTTTGTTCACTGTCCACTTTATCTTTTATTTTTTCCAGAAATTGGCCATGCAGTGCTTTGTTCTGCCAACTCTCCATTCTTGATTTTATCACATCTTTTCTGTATTCTTGTTTCGTCTGTTGGGCCTTCAGTAGATTTTTGTTCTTTACTTCGATTAATAGATGTTCTTGACTTTCTTTTAAATAATCAGCCAGTGCATGTTTTTCTTCTTCAACTGTTTGCTTCACTTGTAATAATCCTCTGCCACCTGATTTTCGGGGCAGGTACAGTCTATCAGTATCACCACGTGGATGTAAACTGTAGTGCATTGTCATTAGTTTCCTGGTTTTTTCGGTCCAAAAGGTCCAAATCAGCTTGTGTCCAGTTAACTATACCAGCTGTGTATCTTATAACTGGTATTGCCCAGGTATTTATGGCCTTGATTGTATTTCCACCATTCAATTTAGATTTCAAAATTTTCCTAACTCTGTTGGTGTACTCTCGCCTGACAATAGTTTTTACTTCTCCATGCTTGATGTTATCCAACTGCAGAATGCCTAAGTATTTGTAGGCTTCATTTTCTTTGCATTTAATTAATTGGCCATTGGGCATTTCAATTCCCTCACATGCAGTGATTTTGCCCCTTTTTATGGATACAGTGGCGCATTTTTCCATGCCAAACTGCATTGAAATATCGGTGCTGAATACTCGGACTGTGTTTGTCAATGATTGGATTTCTATTTCTGACTTTCCATAGAGTTTCAAATCATCCATATATAGTAAATGTGAAATTTTTTCAGCTTCTTTGGCTGTTTGGTAGCCTAATTTCATTTTTTTTAAGATTATTGATAGTGGGATCATTGCGATGATGAAGAGAAGAGGTGAAAGTGAATCACCCTGGAAAATTCCTCGCTTGATATTAACTATTCCGTAGATCTCATTCCCTACTGCCAACTCAGTTCTCCATTGTTTCATCGCCTTTTCAGTAAAGGATGTAATATTTTTGCTAATGCCAGTTGTTTCTAAGCATTTTATGATCCAACTATGTGGCAGTGAGTCAAATGCCTTTTTGTAATCAATCCAGACCATATTCAAGTTCGTTTTTCTGTTCTTACAATTTTCTAATATCATTTTATCAATTAGAAGCTGATCTTTGGTGCCCCTGCTCCTTCTTTTGTTGCCTTTTTGCTCTACTGGCAAGATGTTGTTTGTTTCCAAATAATCCATCATGTTATCTGCAATAATGCCTGTGCGTAATTTGAAGGTTGTTGGCAAGTATGTTATTGGTCTGTAGTTTTCAGGTGTTGTTCCTTTAGTTGCATCTTTCTGAATCAAGTATGTTTTTCCAGTTGTCAACCATTCATCAATTTGGCCCTTTTGTAAAATTTCATTCAGTTGCCTGGCCAATATTGCATGTAAACTGGTCAGATATTTGAGCCAGAAACCATGTAATTGGTCCTTTCCAAGTGATGTCCAATTCTTTACCTTTTTAACTCGATTTTTGACCATCTCAGTTGTTATTTCTAATACTTGCATTTGCTTGTTGCCAATGCTTTTCTCAAAGTCATGTATCCACTTTGCTTCCTTGTTGTAGTTGTTGTTGTTGTTACTATTATTATTATTATTATTTATTATTATACTATGTACTAGAATTACAACTCTGCTAAATTAATATATAAAGTTATTGTCATTATTTGTTATGCTTTCTACTTCAAAAAATTAGTAAATAATTTTCTATAGGTGTTATTAAACTAGCAATCTTTGCAGCTTCTCTCAGTCACATGTTTGAATTGCAGTTTGTTTGTTTGTTTATTCAACCCCTATAGCCGCCTATCTTAGTCAATGACGCTAGGCGGTTTACAATTCAAAAGTTGCTAAACAAGGGTATCTCTAAATCAACAAAGGTAAAATAACTTTTTCAAATTCAAGCATTTTCTCATTTTTGTTTTCTGAAGAAGAAAACTCTTTGGGGCAGCATAAAATCACACTGAGCTTTTTAGATTTTGTTCATTGCCACCCCTTTGAATCTGAATTCTGCCAAACACTTTAGCAAAAGCTTATTTTTAAACAAATGGCTGCTGTTCCTGAAACAATTTTCAACATAATCAGCTTTTCCCATCAGCTTCCATTGAGAATTTAGAATCATAGACTTGAAATCTTTGAAGTGATTAAACAAAATGGAATTTGATGGAATCTGAAGAATGAGACTGTCATCCAGCCAAACAAGAAGCTGCTAGTTTTTTAAGAGTTATGTATGTGGAAGAAAGACAAAACATACATGACTAAATAAACACATGTTACATCAAGGAGTCAGCAATTTCCCCGAAAAGTTTATATTCTTAGTTGCATAAGGGCTTTTGTTTTGCATTATTTTTCATCATTTATCAAAGCCAGTCCTTTTCTACGTCACACCTGATGCACTCATTTTCTTCTAAGTAAAAATGTAAGTGCTTTGGAAGATGCCATTACTGTAACTCAGGGAGAAATTTATGGAAGTTAATCCGAAATCCTCTAGTTGTGTGACTAGCCAAATTCCTTTAAATAATGAGATGGGAAGAAGAAAATTTGTATTTCAATTGATGTTGGGATGACAGGATAAACATTGTTTGGGATAGCAAGTGTGGCTGAGTATGGCTTTGTTTTACATTGCATATGTATTTTTAAAAATGTTTTATTTCTTAAGACATCTGCCAGCAGAAAGGTCAGTAGTTTCCCATCCACATTGTGCTTCATGTCAAACAGTTGCTACAATGGAACTTCACATTATTTGAAAAGCCATGGTTAATTACAGTCCTTATCCAATGAACAATGTGGTTTAATTACCATTCATCTACAGTTAAGATAAATTCTTAACACTTGGTAAGGTATTTCTTCATGTATAATACAGTCATATCGTGACCCGACAAATGCGCGCACGACAAAAGCGCGCCGAGAAAACCACGGTGAGAAAACCACGACATCATAAACGCGCCCACAACAACGCACCGACAAAACCGCGCCCAGAAAAGCGCAGTTTAAGTTAAGGTTACGGTTAGGTTCAGGGTTAGGGTTAGGGTTATTAGATTGTTATTAGTTCTTTGTTGAAGGCGCGCTTTTGTCGGCGCGCTTTTGTCGGCGCGCTTCTGTGCGCATTCGTTGGCATGATTTCGACCTCGCAGTTTTCTCGCCGCAGTTTCATCAGCGCGCTTTTGTCGAGTGCGCATTTGTCGGTGAACTCAGTCATATAATATTAATTCATCGTGATCTGGATGCTTGGCAACCTGTTTGTACTTAGACTGGTTTCAACGTGCCCTGCAATCACATAATTATTCAAAATTGTAATATTTGATATTGCCCAAGCAATAGTTTCAGATTAGAAAAAAAATATTTGATAAGTGTCTTACAATCTAAAACTTATAAATAAAATATCTATAGTCTATTGGACCAATTAAAAGATAGTTTAGAAAAGATTGGCTCCCATTTTTTCTGTGCTGGAGACATTAATAAATTTTAAGAATTTGTAATATACATTACAGCTGTGTCCACTTGTAATTCCTATTAGACGGATCAGAATTGGATTATCATTATGGTGAATTGGGCTCTTGGAAAGCAGTTAAGGGTGAAAGATGCTAATATTTTATTCAGCTATATCTGGAATTTTTAAATTTATGAAGAACATTGGATATAACAAGCTTGGACTCTTGCAAAAAGGTCATAGAATCATAAAGCTGGGTGGGACCAAAGGTCCAAACTTTTAAGTCCAAAATTTTGCAATGTGCTGGAAAACCATATAAGAGAGGAGATTAGCTAATCTCTTCTTAAAAGACTAGAGACAGAAAGCTTTTTTCATAGTAGTCCATAAAGGCTTATGAAGGCTTATGAAAGAATACACGTTGGTCTAGGTTCACCAACAAATGCGCGCTCAACAAAAGCGCGTTGATGAAACTGCGATGAGAAAACTGCGAGTTCTAAATCGCGCCAATGAATGAGCGCAGAAGCGCGCCGACAAAAGTGCACCGACAAAAGCGCACCGACAACAAACAAGTAATAACAGCGAGTTCTAAACCTAATTCTAAACCTAACCCTGAACCTAACTCTGAACCTAACCCTGAACCTAACCCTTACCTTAACTTAAATCGCGCTTCTGTCAGCGCACTGTTGTCGGCGTGTTGTGGGTGCGTTGATGACGTTACGGTTTTCGGCCACAGTTTCGTCGGTGCGCTTTTGTCGTGCATGCATTTGTCGGGTCACGGTTGGTCTAGCATGCCAGAAACCAGTCGGTGCAAGCAAGCGAAGTCCCACCTGCGGGAGGCGGGCAGCACACGAAGCCACACCCCCTCTGGTCTGCGGAAAATCCACAGAACTGGTCCCTGGTGTCCAAAATGTTGAGGTCTAGAAGCACCAGATTAGAAAGCTGGAATCTATGAGTTGCAGTTCTGCCTCATCCATGAAAGCCAGCTCAGTATACCTGGGCCAATCACTCTGTCTCCACCCAACTCACCTCGCATGGTTGTTATGGGGAAAATAGGAGAAGGAAGATGTGTTGCATATGTTTACTGCCTTGAGTTATTTATAAAAATAATGCAGGTGGGATATTAATTAATTAATTAATTCAATGTTAAGAATGCTTATTAGGTTGGCTTAACAACATTTGTCAACTTGCAGCCCTTGAATTGAAGAAGAAACAAGACCAGGCAGTATTCTGCATAATATGCTTATATTGCTATTTAGTTTATACACATTACAAACCAATAACATGGTTGTTTTAAAAATGTTAATGTATCATTCTCTTTTTCACGACAAACTGTAATGGCAATAAATAGTGTCTATGCCACAGCTGGAAGATAGAAGTATCACAAATCTATATTCAATAAAAACTGAGTAATGTGTGCTTTGAGAGCCAGTTTGGTGTAGTGGTTGAGGCATCAGACTAGAAACAAGGAGGTTGTGTGTTCCTGTCCCACTCTAGGCATAATGCTAGCTAAGTGACCTTGGGCTAGTCACACACTCCGCCCTAGGAAGGAGGCAAGGGAAAATCACTTCTAAAATTTTTTTTTCTAAGAAAACTGTATGGACATATCTAGGCAGTCTCTGAACATCAGACATAATTGAATGGAAGTGAAAAAAAAGTGTCTTTTTATATAGAGTCTAAAAATTGACTGGGCTATGTGTTGTGATATTACTGCATATAAATTAGCAAGAACTCCTGCTTTTTCGTACCAGACAAAAATAGTAATTTCTGGCTTCCTCTGTTTAATTAAACCAGCTGTGGGATTATAAAACCTGTCTGTGAGTTGGAGCTCTTCAGGGAACATATTTCTGGAATATACACATAGAAAAATATAGTTATGTTCATATGTGATCTCTGAGAGATGTTTTAACTATCAAAAAGAGCACAGCAGATCATTGTAGTCTTACAGAGATACACCTAGGGCACCACTGAATCAAATGTATTCCTCTGCTATTTCCAAAAGTATGCAACATACTTGTTGTTTTTTTTATTCTGCCCAGCCCAATAAAGTATTGGAAAACTATTACCTGTGGATCGATCCCCAGAAACCTAATGGAATAGGACCAAATTTATATGAGAGGAGAAGTCTACAAAATAAAATGCAAACATTTCAAGTTTGAAAATGGACTACCTGAGGCCACAGACTGTAGACCAGAAAATCCAGGAAATTTCTTCTCTTGCGTCCTTGTGTCAAAGAGAGATAGGCAGCTGCTGCATTCAAACCCCTTCCACCTTTTTGTCACATGGCTCAAAACAGCTGTCATTTAAGGAGTTGGAAAGAATTTCAAAAATCACACATTGCTTTTCCTTCTTATTGAAATTGTCCCAAAATAAAATTCCAAAGGTATACTGTTGTGGCCCAGCAGGAGCCTTTGGAGCTGCCACCAGACTCCAACAGCGAGGGGCCCTATGAGTTGGCTCTGGAGGATGTGGAGGACCCTGGACAGGGTTCCGACTCCGAGCAGGGCGCAGAGAGGCTGGTTGGCCACCAGGAGGCACCTGAGCCTTGGACCAGTGGGGAGGAGACAAGGGAGAGTGAGCCTGAGTCCAGCAGTGAGTTGTTCCTGGATGCCCGGCATCGAAGAGCTAATAAGCGTAAGGAACAGTTGCGCAGTTACAGGAGGTAATTGCACTCAGCTGGTGGTCATTAGGCTCCTCTCCAGACTATAAAACGACGCCCCTCTTTGCAGAAGTCAACGCATTGACTAAAAGTTGGAGGACATTTGTAACTTACCTTGGCAGGCTGGATTGCTGCCAAGATTTGTCTGAGTTGCTGCCAAGGTCCTTATCTGTTTGTTATACTTGGCTTTCAGCCACCGAGGTTTTGGTTTCTTGCTATTAATATTCCAGTTAAGCTTGTCTCGGCATTCGTTACTGGACGGAGGAGGGGGTCAAAACAGTATACTATATATGTATGTTAAAGAGAATTTATGAATGTGACTTTGGCTGTAGGTGAGTTCTTATTCCACCTATCAGTCCTGATAATTTATTGTTCGATATGCTAAATATTCAAGATCTTTTTTTCTCTCTCTATTGCAGGGAAGAAAAATCTGAAGACCAAGATTTACATGGTCTAAAGGACAAATCCTCCAAATCTAAAAAATTCAAGAAAGAGCGGAAAGAAGAAAAGCAACATGAGCATGCCCAGCCCTCTGTGGAGCCAGCTGAGGCAGGCAAGGCAGAAATGTCTGAAGGAGCTGGAACTGCTCCAGCTGTACCTGAAGCTTCTGCATCTCCAAAACAGCGCCGTTCTGTCATCCGAGATCGTGGCCCCATGTATGATGATCCCACTTTGCCTGAGGGCTGGACTCGCAAACTCAAGCAGAGAAAATCCGGGCGCTCGGCGGGAAAGTATGACGTCTATCTTATCAAGTGAGTGTCAGTGGTCCTTGTATGTCTGTAGTGCATACTATCTTCTGAAAGTAGAACAAATACGCTAGGCTGAAAATGACTTAGCCAGTATGCTAAGTGCATATTTTTGACCCAATGGTCATTTCAGAGCTATTTCTTTACCTAAATGGAGAAACAGAATGACCACCGGTGGGCAAAAAAGCAGTCAGGAGCAAGAACAATTTCCAACTTTTTGTTGGCTTTCCCATTTAGTTTGCTTGTGGGAAGCTGGCAGGGAGTGTCAAAAATCACAATCATGTGGCTGTGGCTAATTGTGGCAATACTGCAGCACCCAGAGTTTTGCAAATATAACTGGTATAAAGATGCTAGAAATTTCAATTGCATGGATTCTGGATTTTGTGAGAGTTCTGTAATTTAGCATATTTGAGGTACCTGGATTCAAAAATTTGTGCTATGATGCACCATTTGGGCTAATTGAAGATTACCAACTAACAGAGGCACAAGAGTTTTAGTAGTATATAGATGTGGGAAATATAGGCCTTTCCACATCCCTTCTTTCTGGATTTGTTAGTCCTTGTGAGATATCCATATGACTTAATTTCTACATTATTGACAACTATTTTCTGCAATCCTACAAATAACAATGAACATTTTCCTGGAATTGCATGGCACGTGCGGAGAGGATTGCTATTGGGAAAAGGCTTTAAAACGATTCAGATAAGTGCTCTCTAACTGTATCTTTATATATTCTTGGAATCTAATTCAGTGTGCAGCTGTTGTCTTGCCATATAGGCATACACAAGTGAAAAAAAGGATAAAATTACAAAAAGATTGTTCAAGTTCAAGAAATTACCTATCAATCTTCCAATTGGAATTTTCAGGAAGCAATAACAACAGGTGAACATGAATACAATGAACATGTAATTTTGAAGTTGTCAGGCATTTATAGAAGCTACATATGAGTAAATGTAACATAAAGGAGAAAAGGCATTAACAATTAATATAGGGCTACCTTAAATGCCATATGGAATCCCCCATATATTTATATTTAATTATGCTTCCAGAGGGGAAAAATGCCTCAACAGTGCTAAATATTTATACTTCACCACAGTCAGGAAAGGTTTAATGTATTGTTCTACTTCTTTTTTGCTGCATGGACTCCCTAACTAGATATTATTACAGGATTCATTTAAAAAAAAAACACCTTCCTTTTAATAATGAAACTAAAGTGGAAGTACTATAGAAATGCCCCTTGCCATATAAACACCGTATAAATTTCTCATCTTTCCTACTATCTTTTCCTATTGGTTTCTTATGAGTTATCAATTGTTTTTGTAACTTATGATTAATGATTGTAACTATAATTTATGACCTATGACTTGTTACATGCTGTTTATATATACACTATGAAATTATGCATTGGAGACAAATCCGTTGTGTGTCTGATCACACTAGGCTAATAAAGAATCCTATCCTATCCTATCCAAGATTTTTAGCTGGTTTTTTGCTGCTATAAATAAATAAAACCTGTGTTGAAGGAATTTCTTTATACAGAACTAGGATCTTAACAAAATGTTGTTATTTAGCAAGGGCTCTATTAACCTCATCCTATCTGATTTTTCATACTGTGCATGGGGGCAGGTTGGTGAAGGGAATTTACCTTGATGACATACATGCCAATGCATACTGTATATTAACACATTATAAATTCAGGCACTCGATAATGCTGTTTTTCACTAAGATCACATGACAAGAACCTGCTTTTTCCCCCCTCTATATTGTTTTCTGAAAACATAGGATAGATTTTGTGCATCTTTTTCTTTGTAACATCTCTGATCAGTCTCTGAGGAAAATGATGCTATTTTAGATATAGGACTAGGAACCAAGAATACAGGAAATCCTCGATTTACCTACCTATTAACAGTTGTAAGTTGTAATGGTCGCAAAAAGGATTGGTCACAAGACCAGTCCAATTTTATGACCAGTCATTAAGCAGCTGTTGACGTGGTTAAACAAGCCACTGGTTCACAGTGAACTGTTTTACTGAAAATTGGAAGTAAATGCTGATTTTGAAAAAAAAAAACCTATCATAGAATGAAGTCGAGCACTTCATGTGTGTGTAAATATGGCCTTTTTGCTGAGCGCCCAAAGTTCAGTCACGTGACTCCAAGGGGTGGCAACTCTTGTAACTTCAAATTTGGGTTGGGTTGTACCTAGCCCCCAGGTAGCTCCATTGGGATGTTGAATGAAGTTGTAAGTCAAGGACTGCCTGTACTTCTAGGCAAAACTTTGATAACATATTCACATTGTTTTTTTCACAGAATTTTACAGGGAAGCTCAGATATTAAGCTGCCTTTCATTTGCCCTTTGTAACTCATTTTCCCATTAAAAAGAAAAGGCAGAACAGTGGCATAAGGCCTTCTGAGTGCTAGCTCTAGGGGCTATCTTTCAAAACTCTTATGATTAAAAGTACTAGGGGGAATCCGAATTAGCAATGTATTAATTGCTCTCCCTTATATTTCTAATAGCTTTCACACCAGAGCTGCATGATATAAGAGTGGGGGGAAATAGAGCTCAACACAAAGCAAAATTTCAAACCCCCCCCTTTATTGGTGGTTATTTGCAATGTGATATTTGATGTAGAGTATATTGCAGATTACAGAATCATTACATAGAACTCTTTCAACTTCTTCCAAGATGAGTTTTTTTTTTTAAAGTGATAATCTCGCTCGTGTATCTCTGGTGAATTAACTAATTCTCTCTCCTACCCCCCTTCCCTTCCTTGTTCTTTCTCATATTTCTGGTTCCAAAACTGCAGCCCCCAAGGCAAGGCCTTCCGTTCTAAAGTTGAGCTCATCGCCTACTTTGAGAAGGTGGGGGACACTTCGCTGGATCCTAATGATTTTGATTTCACGGTGACTGGACGTGGGAGCCCCTCACGACGAGAACAGAAGCCTCCTAAGAAAACTAAAGCTCCTAAATCTCCTGGCACAGGCCGCGGACGGGGTCGGCCTAAAGGTAGCGGCTCTACCAAATCTAGAGGAACTGCTTCAGAAGGCGTACAGGTAAAAAGGGTAATTGAGAAGAGTTCGGGAAAGCTGCTGGTCAAGATGCCTTTGCAGTCGTCTTCAATGGGAACAAAGGCAGAAGGAACAGGTGGGGCCACCACCTCAGCACAGGTCATGGTCATCAAGCGTCCTGGACGTAAACGGAAACCTGAATCAGATCCCCAGGCTGTACCTAAGAAACGGGGACGAAAGCCAGGCAGCAGTGCCGTAGCAGCTATTGCCGAAGCTAAAAAGAAAACAGTCAAGGAGCCAGTCATCCAGGCAGTCCGGGAGACAGTATTGCCTATCAAGAAACGTAAGACACGTGAGGCTGTCAGTATAGAGATCACCAAGCCAACTCCTCCTCCTCCAAGCAACACAGGGGAATGGAGTTCCAAAGGACAGCGAATGGCTGCCAAGAGCCCAGGGCGCCGCAGCAAAGAAAGCAGCCCTAAAGGGCGGGGTGGCAATGCTGTGTCAACCCCCGCCCCTTCCTCTTCTCCGGGCAAGAAGGATCAGCACCTCCCTCCCCATCAGCCATCTTTGGAGCCCCAGGGCACCTCCCCTGCTCAGTCCCCTGAAAGCCCCAAGGACAGCAAGAGCCTTCCAGTTGAGCCCCAGGACTTGAGCAGCAAGAGCTATAAAGAGGAGAGGGCTCCAGAAAGTGATGGCTGTCCTAAAGAGCCACCTAAGACTCAATCTGGTGGTACCGCCATGTCCTACAAACATGAGCGCAAAGATACTGTGTCGTCCTCCACGGCCTTGTCCCGACCTACAAACAGGGACGAGGCCGTGGACACCAGGACACCTGTGTCAGAGCGGGTCAGCTGACTTTGCGGGGGGTGAGTGAGCAAGTGAGCGCCAGAGGTAACAAAGAGAGGAGCAGGCACTCTCAGCCCCACACACCCAAATGAGACTCCAGGCAGCTGCCGGGTAGAATTCTCTTTTCCCACAATGCCCTGGCTTTCAATCAATCAGCTTACCCCCAAACTATCCCTCTGTGTCCCTCATTCCCCCCCCCCCATTTTTAATACAGACAAGCACAGTGTGGGGTACAGAAACATGCCTCCCAGGGCTGGAAGCCACTTTGCACTTTTTCTACAGAACTGGGGCCCATTCTTCCCCCCTCCCCCCCACCCCCCAATCTGCCTGGCTCCTTCTGCCATTGCTTTGCTGAGAAATACTACTGACAAGGCAAGCTGTTGGCAGGGGAGAAATAGCTTCAAACTCTGGCTTGTTGCCCTGATCCTGTCTGCCCTCCATATTATAGAGGCCCCATCAACAGATCAGGTGGAGAGGGGCCCACGTGTGTATTCCACTCCACCTCCCTAGTGCCATGTAATGTAGTTGTCCAGTCTTAGTTGGAGTTCTGTAGTTTTCAGTAGGGTGTGTGCGCATGTGTACACATGAAAGAGAGAGAGAAATAGGGTTGTGGTATATTGGGGAACTAATATCCCTCATCTGCCATTTAGGCCAGCAGTTAGGAAGAATATCCTCTCCCCGCATCCCCCCCAAGAATAGCTCTGCTGCTAAGAGACCACTGGGATACTAGGTGCAGCTTTGTATTAATGTCCTCCTTTCCTGTGTCAATCCTGAAAGGAGAGGCCTTTGATTTTGTTGAAACAATCTGTGTGCTGAATGGCATGTGTGTGTGAGCTTGTCACATGCCAAGAGTTAAAAAGAGACGTTCTTCCAGTTACTGTCAATGATGTTAGCTTAGGAAACTGTTTGCACTAATGGAGGCCTTTGTCCATTTGTTTGGGGGAGGTGGGGGGGGCACAGTGGTGTGAAGGATGTACAGAGTGTGCCTGTGTGTATCAAATGGGGCATTGGACTGAACACTGGCTCACCTCTCCACCTGACTTCTTGTTCAGGAAAGTAGCCCAATGTGTGTAAAACTACCTGTAATTCTTTGTGGGATTGGTACATGGCAATGGCTGAATTGAGAAGCGTAGTTGCTTCCAATAATTTCCCTACAGTTGGCAACCAAGCTCTTCCAAGGCTGTTGAGCACATATCGCCTCTCTCCCCGGGAAAGCAGGTCTCAACAGAAGCGTAGCGTTTTATTGTGTATGAGACTTTGTCTGCAATTAAGGTCTATTTTGTTCCCCTTCCTAATAGCAGAAAACAGCGGGGGGAAGGGGAAGGACATTGGCCATGCTAGTCCGCTTATTTTTATTTAAGTGAATATGTAGCACAGTGTCTCTCCTTACCTTTTCTGGACTGTAGCAAATAAGAAGAAGAAAGGAAGCCTGGGTCCCAGTCAAAGTTTAGGCAGAAAGTAGCTATCTTAAATAGCTCCCCACCCTCCCCATGGTGTGAAATGATTAAACAAGCCCAATCTTGTTTTCATGGGTCTTTGAGGACCCTAATAGACATACATCCTGACATCTATGATAATTTTTGTTTCATCAAGAAGTTAGCACTCTAAAAGTCAGAAAGTATTCAGAGCAGTAGCTGTTTACCGTCTAAATATGTGCCCTCCGATCCTTGTTAGTTGTTACTGGGAGAAAATTAGAGATTCCTATAATAGCATCTCCTCCCCCTTTTCTAGTGTAGCAGTTTGCTTGCAGGAACGGCAAAATTTAGAACAGGAAAATTATTTTGAGAGAGGGGAATAATTACATTTTTTTCTTAGCAAAATTGGGAGTTCCTACAGATTTATATGTACATATATACATACATAGGCTCTTAGGAGTTATGTCTGTTTGAGACCTTGGAGAGCCTCGTTGGCATAGATGACTTTTCTCTGTTCTTGCCTATGTACCAGACATTGGAATAAAAATTCTTTGTGCATAAGCAGCCAAAGTGAAGTTATTAGCCTTAGAATATGTTCTGCTCATAAGAAAAAGATTCGGTTTTCTTTGTGGGGAGACTGATGAGATTTAGCCCTGCAGCAACACAGATTTATTTATTTTTCTTCACTTCTTTAGCATAATCAGAACTGAAAGTTTGATTTCCCCTCCCTTCTCCTTGATTTGCAGTAAGGTTGGGGCTGCCTTCTCTTCTTTCTTTATCAAGAATAAAAACCAAGCCCCTTTCTTAATCGTTAGAATTTGGGCTACAATCTGTAGCTAAATGATTAATTCCCTTTGTACCCGAAAGCAACAATCTGAAACTAGCTCATTATTAATTGGAATGATGTCTCTGTGCTGAGAAGTACATATGGAAACCTGATAGAAAAATGTAAAGAAGCACGCACAAGGGGGAAAAAAGGAGGAAATTACTTTGCAACAATTTAAACTCTTTAAGGGCTCTTCCTCAATATTAAAAAAAAGGCACAAATTTATTTTGGCAGGGGAGGGAGTCTCCTAGTTTTCCAAACCACAGTAAATATCCTCCTGTCTGGGAAAGAGATGGGAAAAATGCAGTACACTTTGAGGGTGTATTTGGGGATTTCTAAGGCTTTGCATTTGACTGAGAAATCTAGTTGAGAATTATCGTCCCTCTTGCTCCAGCTTCTAAGCCTGCAGAGACAACCTTCTAGTGTATTAATTTTTCTAAGTTATGAGATTCTTTTGGTAAATGGAATAGAACCTTACATTTCATTCCACTTTGGGGTCACTTCTAATGGGCCTTTTTTTAAAAATAGTAAACATATACAGACATATGTCAAAATTGAAAGTGTGACAGATAACAATTGGGTGAGTTTTACAGAGCACTTATCCTTGGAAGTCAAAGTTTAATTGTATAGATACACATCATGAAAGTTTCCACAGAAAAATATCATGGTAAAACAGCTCTTTAGCCTGTCCAGCTTGAAACACAAGAGCCACATCAAGAATAAACAATAGTGATAGCAATCTTTCCAATTGGAATATTGACTTTTTAAAAGAAATCAGTTTGGGTTATAACTGAAGCTTAAACTGGCTGTAGAGGTCACCATTCTGTTTAGTTTTTTTTAATCAGGTGAAGAGGATAGATTAAATATTTCCTGCAGTTTAGTCCTACAGTCTGATATATACAGGTGTTTGCAGGATGAAAAGCATACTCAAGCTGGGCTTAGAGTGCCACTGTTACAATGCAAGCTACACCTCTTTCATATGTGCAATATCACAATACTTGCACATGAGTGGAGCTTGTGTTAAATTTGTGACAATGCCTTCATCTTGGGTTTCCCCAATAGCAGACTGGATACCTGCTGACACAAACATTTTCATTCATACACACATTCTCCTCAGAAGAATTCTAGTAACAGGAATTAGGTTGGATAGGAAAAAAATCCTTGGGGAGAGAATGATGGGAGGAACTAGCACACAGGGAGAACATTGCTTTTATGTAACTGCCTGCACTTATGCCCTAAAACATGGGAACCACATTTCCAGTTCAGACATTAGAACAAGCTTACGGCTAAGCAAGCGTGTTGTCAGTTTAGTCCTGTCCCTATAATATAGGGTATTGCTGCATTCCAGTGACTTTTTAGGATTCATAATACTGTAGTGTATAGCTGAGTCTACAAATGAGGCTGCAGCTCTGCAGGAAATAGGCTCAGCATTTGAAGTTTTTAGCATTTGAACCTTCTGAACTTAACATATACCCATAGATCTCCTTTAGTTTAGTTTACTGTTTGAGAGTTTTGAAAGCCTCGTGCCTTCCTACTTATTTGGCAAAGATCATTTAGAAAAATGTAGCTTTTGCTATCACGAGAGGCGCTACTCTCCCAGCCATGTACCTTTCAAAAGATATAGGTGACTGCTTTAATGCACTTTAAAGCCAAGAGAGAATATTCTTTCTTGCTTTCTTCCTGTTTGGGTGGACAGTAGAGCCACAAGCCCATTGAGATCACATGGTTTTAACAATGTTTTGCAAATAGTTTTAAGAATGGGTTAAATTTAATATGGGGTCAGATGGGGATATTAAAGGAAGCTTCAAACGTTAAGATTTTGGGGTACCTTTAATTTAGGATACCTATGAACATGTATGGAGTTTGAAACAAAAATCCAAATTAGAATATCAGTACCCATATGTCAGTTAAAATCATATTTGTACTCAGTCTAATCTATTGTTACCTGGATTTGAATAACTTGTAAAACCACAGGGTTTTTTTAAAAAAAAAATCTCGTGTGTCTTGACATTCCAAACAAGTCAAAAGGTGACACTTTTACACTATTTCCCTTCCTTGAGTTATGACGTAGGGTGGGAACTTGAAGGTTCGTTTTGTCAGCAAGAGCCAAACTAGATCCTTGTAGGCAGACCAGGATTGCTGCTTGATTGCTACAAAGTGATTGTAAGAGAGGCAGTTTTTGCACCAGAGAAACAGCAGGCGAGCAAAAAGTTTTAATTCTGCTTGCTTTTTTTCTGACTCTCCCTGCCTTCCTCTCCCAGCACATGAACATTTCTTTGCTGCATATATGGCATTCATCTTGCTCCGCTTTGCAGCTGATTACAGACCTGGGTCTTCCACCAAAATCTAGTTCAACCCAAAGAAAGGATTGAGAAAGTAGAGCAGGAGTAGAAGAAGTCTGGCCTCTTCCCACCATTCCTTCTTAAAGATGTTGTTGGAACTAGCTGCTTTTCCAGAGTGCATTACATCAGTAGTAGCTTCACTGGCAAACTGCTTATTTACAGGGATACCAAGTGACTATCTTTACTCCTAGCTCTGCCCACTTCCACCCAGCTCATCCTGAAGACACATGTGGATAGTGCCTGGAGTTTTGAGAGACTGTGCAAGAGGGATTTACCTTGTTAGCATTGTGAACCACCTGATGTTTCTGTGTCAAGTGAAAATAAACTTCTTGTCAGTTTCAATTATTATCCAATAATGTGTAGAGTTTAACGTTAGATCTAAATCTTTTTTTTGTTTGGGGATTTAATTTCTGTTTTGTGTGTGCGTGTGTGGTGTTTTTTTTTTTTAAGGCACCAAGTAGAGACAGAAAAAAAAATGTCTAATTTTATATATCTGTATATTGCATTATAAATGAGGGGTAGCTTTTTTCTGCTTATTGCACCACTTACCAAATAAGGATAACAGACTGACAAGGAATGGTATGGTCTGTTGAGAAATTATTACATGTTGTTTTCTTTACTATTACTCCTAATCCTTCAGTATCATAGCAAGGGAAAAGAAAACGCCCTTCACGATTGTCTGCCAGTAAATGCCAGAACAGAAGATACATTCAGCTGGGCTGGTCTCACACTTTTTGGAAGCGTTTTATTTTTTTCTTTTTGCTCAATGGGTTTGAAAAAATAACAGGATGATCACATATGGTCAATGTTTTATTTTTTTGCACTCAAATCTACTTGTGGGGAAGGGCATTGATTTGGGCCTAGGAAGATCAAGTGAAGAAAATGTGGAGTATTTGGTCTGTATTGTGACTTTCCTCTCTAAAAATATTTTCAGTTTAACTAGAGCCTAACTAATGTTCTTGGCATGATTTAGCTCTATTGATTATGGCTACTTCCAATTAGCCTGTAGTGTAATTTTTGGAAAACTACTATTGGTCCTAAACTGAACTTCTCAGTGCTCTTCCTCAGTTTCTTCAGAGCAAAGTTCTGACCTGGCTTCTCAACCTCCCACTTTTACTGTTTTTAAAGCTTATATTTCTCCTACCACTCCCTTTCATTTTGTGCATTGCGTGCCATCTGGCATAAATTGGAAGCACTCCACGATAGCATGTTCCCTTCTTTAGCTGATAACCTGCCCCTTATATTCACTTCTCGCCCCTCTCTTCCCTGCATGTTTAGCAAAAAAACCTAGGTCTGATTTCCAAAGACATCACGTATGGATTTGATGTTGTACCTTCATGGATCAGTGTCGCACTGCATCCGGCTATGGATCCCGGAAAGAAAAAGGTGTGAACAAAAAGGCACATGTCAAATATTTGGGTGGTGGAAATGAAGTATTTGACTCTCTCTCTTCTTTTTCTACTGATCAAACCTGTTTCATAGTATTTCTCAGAGAGAATGATTTATCAAGTTTTTTTTTCCTTCAAATTGGACTTTGTCCATTCTCCTCTTAGGGTTGCTTATGCTTGCATGAGTGATTGCTGAGATGTTCAGTTTGTGTCACAATAATTTTGTATTAAAGCTTTCGTTTTGTTGACATCTTTGACATTACAGCTCAAGTAACATTCATCAAATCAAAGGCTGATGTGTTTGGAAGCAGATCGTTAAGCAAAAAAAAATAGCTTGCCAGCACTTTACTGACAAGAGTTCTCATCATATCCCAAAAGGCACCGTTAGAAAAGAGGACCAAATATGACAATTTCCTGTCTGGCAGTTTTCACTTGCAAGTTGTGGAAATCAGCAATATCCGCTCAAGAGTAGCAGCTTAAAATTGCCGTTCTTCCAAAAGCAAAAACCGAGCAGTAGATTACACTTCTCTGAGGGACAGTGTTACTATATTCTTCCTAATTGAGGTTGGGGAAGAAAATTTCTCAGTCCATAAATTGACATACATAAAATTTTCTTCCAGTTATGTTTTTCCTCCTTTAAGCCATGTAGATGAGCAGTACTTACTGTGGTTGTCTTATCTCTGCATGAAGTGGCAGAAGAGTTGGACATCAATTGGTTTTCTTCTATGAGTGCAAAAAAAAAAAAAAAAGACTTTCCTCCCTTTATTGTACAGGCAGAGGGATGGTGGGAAATCCTTTCTCCTGCTTCCATAAATCAACACGCCGCTAATTAACAAACCAACTTCCTTCTGCTTCACAATTCAATAGTGATCACTATAAGACCAAATATTGCAAGGACTGTTATTAAATGTATGCTGAGTGCTTGCTACCTTGTACAGCTCTTAATCCTCACATAGCCAACTAACTCTATCCAGTAACATTTCTTTTAAAAAATAAATAAATTCCAGAGACACAAGAATTTGGGGTTGGGGTGGGAGTTGTTTTTTTATTTTCTTTTAAATAGTGTTTTTTTTTCCTCAGAGGGGGGATGTAACAGAAAAGAACTGTGGTATTTGAGACTCATTGTGTGTAGGGTTTTATCTCCCCATCCTGAAAAAAGGAATGTCAATGAAAACCTTTTGTGTGTGTGTGTGTGTGTGTTTATTTTATTGGTCCACGAGTTTGTATCGTGAACATTTCTGTAAAGTAATTGTTCCAGGCACAAATGCTTCAAATGTGAGTGTCAAATATATGTATATATTTTAAAAGGGAGGAAAGGTATATGCTTTTATTTTTGTCTTACCATTGGCAGTAGGGAGAAAGGGGTAGTTTAGGCAATTTTTTTAACAACTTCCCAGGGTATTTTGTATGCTTCAATTTCTAATAATCTACTACCAGATGTCAGTGTATCAAAGAAATTAGACTATGCTTAGACTCCTTCATTGAAACATTCATTTGGCAGGAATGCAATAGTAAAAACATGAAACAAAACCCAGGAGGAACTTCATAAAGTTTTCATTTTTAATAATCCACTACCAGAAGGCAATATAGGAAAAAAAGGAAAGCGGTTCTGTAGATTCCTTCATTGAACACCTATTAAGGGAAGATGAATAAAGTAGCAAATCAGGATCTAGCATTATAAATATTTCAAAGAATGCATTGAAACTCTAAAAATCATAATTAGCACTCTTATAAGTTGGGCTCTATTTTGTCTTTAAGGATTGCCCCACTAATATTTTTAATGCTGAAAAATCACAGTTGATCCACATGAATGATCCTTCCATACTTAATCTCTAATTTTAGGAAAAATAAATATTAAGAAACTTTCCACTGAGGTTAAGTAGAGCTTCCTTGGCTCTTTTGAAGACTTTTAAATATATATACTTTATTGTATACCCCTAACCCATATTTCCTGACCACACTTTGCATTTGTTTGATGCGTTTTTGGGACAATTACTTTTAAGAATTCTGAGTAAATTGTTTAATAAAACTTAAAAATTGATTGCTCTTTTTGTAGGTTTTGTCTACAGCCAAAAAAAAATAAAAAATACTGAAAGCACTGACTATATTTAAAAAAAAGAAGAAAAAAGAAATTTAATAAAGGAAAATTTGTATAATTTCAGTAAGAAAATAACAAAATCCGTCTGAATGTACATGTATATGTTTAAAAGAAATCCACCAAAATCCCTCCCTACCCTTGTATCCTATTTATTATATAAAACGTTTGCCTTATAAATTTACAAGAAAAGTCATTTCTTTATGAGTGTCTCTTATCTTTTGTTGTTAAAAACAAGCATTTTTCTCTTCCTTTGGGGGAAAAATACTGTGGAAACTGCATATATATATGCATTCATATAAAAGAATAATTTATATTTTTATGTTAAAAAATACATGCAGGCCCAGTTTTAGCACTCAGCATGCATTCTACACAGTAATCTAGTTGCATCTCATGTTGGTAAGTACTGTATTCTGTGCTAGAATTGGATTATAAACCTATGTAAAATGTTACAGATCTGTTTGAGCCTTTTATTACCAAGGTAGAAATGTTCTGCCCTGCCATTAAAATATAATATTTTTTTCTCTGTTGTGGGCGAGGATCTCTTTTAGCTTTTAAGTTGATTGAAAAGTGGCCATCTTGTTGACTAGCCAAGTTTTGTTGCAGCCGACTGCTGCAAGAATATTTCTTTTCAAAAAATTTGTTTCCCCCCCCTCCCCAAATTCTCAGGGTGCAGAGGACGTTTTTGAGTTTCATGAAACTCTAGGCTGGATTTAATGGAGAATTCTCTTTTCATCTACAGTGTTTCATATTATTTATTAATACAACTTCATCACTTTTTAGCTCCCCATCACATGGCATAAAACACTTGATACATCAACATAAATAGGAGGCCAGACATGCATCTTTTATATTTATTTTTTTAATCATAGCATGGTAATGTTTATTTTATGTTACAGGAAGCATTTTTTCAACATCTACTTTAGGGCAATGTTTCTGAAACTCGAAATTATCACATAGTTACAATGTAAGAGATCATAGAACAAATATGATCGGCTCTACTGTGTCAGTGGAATCTTAAGGCTGAATGTATTCAAAAAAATATGCCAAGTTATTCTGTAGCTGGGCTGTGAATATCAGTATCTACCCAATAGTCGAGACACTTAAGACTGAATATTAATATTAGTGGCCATTTTTGGTTTTGGCTGATCTGATCAAATATGGCTCCATGTGTTGTGAATCTACCACAAAGGGTAACCTATTGTTAAGCATTTCTCTACCCCAAAAATGAGGTGGAAGTTAGGAGCAGACATAAATGGAAATGCCCCTGAAGCAGTATCTCCATTATTAGAGCTGACTTTTCTCATCTCAGTGTGGGAAGTTATCATCCAGCCCTCTCCCAGAAAAATGAAATATCCTAGGAAATATCAAAAAGGCAGAATATTTCTCTGGATGTGAAAAGAAACATGCTTTAAAAGACAGAATAGTTGCCTATAGCTTTCTGCCCATCCCCAGCTAATGGGCCATTAAGATGGCCAGGCTAGCCCACTTTACATAATAAAGACTTCTCCTCACTGCAGCTGTAGGGGGAAGGGATATTACTCAACTCTCCACATGGCATCTGAGAACTTATCTATACCTGGACTCATCACAGCCTAGAGAGTAGCCCCCTGCATGGCACCATGGGAGTCTGACAACCAATCAGAATACATTTCTTACGCAGGAACAGGAAACAGAGAGGTGGGACTAAACAGGGTATAAAAAGCCTAGCAAGCCCCTCCCTCAGCCCTTCTCTTCTTCTCCACCAACATTGAAGCATGTGATCACCTTTTCTGTTCAGGGCTCAAGCCATGTGGCCCTGTCCACCAATAAACCATCTTTCCAAGCAGCCTCCATGTCTCCAGTGTCTTTTTCCCCACTTGGAGCTGAACCCAAAAGGACATTTCTTTCAACATCAGAAACATGGAGTTAAATTAAAAGATAAAGAGGCTGGGGTAGCTCTCCTCCATTTCTCTCTGTAGCTAATCCTAATTAGTACACCAGCCTTTTTAGGGTCAAATTTACCAATGGCAATACAGAGCATGGGGACCAGGAAATTATTGCCTGATTTAATATATTGTGTGGCCCTCACTTCATATACTAAGACTCTTTATCTACAATTAATGCAAAGTTAAACCAACTGCGTTTATTCAGTAAAGGAGAACATACTTTTCATTATGGGGCCGTGATACAAACTCGCCTCTTATTACATCATACTGAACATTTTTCATTACAACCAAAAAGGAATTCAGATATGTGTGGTAACCTTATGACTGCACAATTCTGAGATGTTGGTGCTTTCTTTTCTACACTTCCAAAATGCCAAACCATGGAAAATGACATCAAATCTGTAATGTTATTCTTTCTCTTAATGTTAGCCTCTACCTATGCTGCCTTTATAGAAATCAGTGCAAATCACTACTAAAAGTTCTCCATCATGATCTTAATGATTATGCATATGCAGGCGACTCCACAACATATTATCCCCTACTGCCAGAATTCAAAGACAAAAGTGACAGAATTTTACTGCCACAAATCTCAGCTGTTTTGAGAGCTTGAGGGGAAGGTTTTGGATGGGATGCACCCATTCTCATCCTAATACATTTGTTTTCTGAAAAGGGCCTAAATTTTTATCCAGTCTTGAAAGATCTAATTGGAGGGTCTGTGGACTTCAGAAGATGAGGATGATAAATTGCAGCTCCTCAGGAATTGGCACAGGATCTGGCATGGCTTTGGCTAATGCCCTCAATTTCTCTTAAGCTCAATTTCAAAGTGCTATCTGTATTTCTTTAAAAGTATCAAGATTTTTCCAGCATTTGCTGTTTCCTTTCTATCTGGTATTCAATTTTTTCCACTTATTTTTAGAACAAACGGTATACCATTTTGGCAATTAATATCATTTTCATGAATGCTATTGAAAGGCTCTGAATGCCAGAAATTTCCAGTTCTGGAAATATTGGAATTATGAGAGAGAAATCTTCATCTGATGATCCAGCCCCTTGATGTACCCAAGAAAGGAGCATATAATAAAATCTTACCCATTAGTCAAGCTTTCATGATACAGGCTCAAAACAAGCTTTGCACTCATGAGCTCTAGGAGACGACCTAAAAGCAGCTAACTTCACGAACACTGTGAATTAGTGTTGTTCCTTCTTGGTTCTGAGGAGTAAACATATCACAAATGAAAGTAGCAGCAACACAGTATGTGAGATTAGATTTAGCCTTGTTTGGCTTTCCTGGAATTGCCATGTAATGTGAGTCAAATAAGTTATCTGCAGATGAATTGGAAAAACTAGGTGGATGTCAAAGTGGAACTTAGATGCGGGAAGTGGGAAAAAAGGAAAAAGATTGAGAAAATGCAGCTAGTTCAACTATGCCAGCCAATTCATTAGTAATCTGAAGTTCAGATGCAAGATTTTGTAGTGGGAATGCAAACCTTGATACCAATGGAATTGTTCCTGCTGCCACTTCTCAGCCTCTGAATCAGATGAGAGATTATTAACTAGGGAGAGGTTCCACAACTAAAGTAGAAATCCACCAGCTACTTTCAAACAGGGCTTCTTTCCCAAGAATCTAGCAGGCTACTCAGGTAGCAAGTTTCTGCTTCATACCAAACCTGATCTGCTTCTTGCCATCTTCATATATTTTCAGAACACCAGAAACTCCATATCAAACTCATCCACGCTGCTTGGACAACACACTTTTCAAAGATCTGATAGCTATCAGATCTTGTGCAGAGAGGAATAGTGGCCTTGTATTTGCCTTTTGGGCTATATTCCTTATCACAATCTGGACAGATATAAGCAACATTTTTATTACAGGCCATCCTGATCGCAAAAGCCAGGGATAATATCCCATCTATTGAATCAATAACCACCAAGACCATTCCCCTGCAAATCATTAAACAATCCCACTGACTCCTAGGAGGCAGCATTGCACCACTTTTTACTCATCCATCCAATGTTGAAATCCAGGATTTGTGGTTAAGAGAAAGGCTGCCCTTCGAAACAACTTTCCAGGTTAAAGAACCTGGGACACCTCCATTAACACCTTCGGACTCTCGCAACTGTCCCTGAGATCACTGCAAGTCACTTTCATTGTTTGGAACTTCATGCCCCCCACCCCAAAAAAAAGTGGTACCACAGGGAAGATCATACTTTATTTTCTCTTGTTATAAACAGACCTCCGCAGATACATAGCTTGCTATTCATCCAAAAATGTCAATTACAGACAGCAATACTATATGGTAGTATCTAGAAGTATGTTTCCTTGGATGAACATTATAAATTTCCAGAACTGACCTTCCTTCCCCACTGAAAACTGGTCCAAAACCTGTGGGAGGGAGGACTCTGGCTTTTCCACCATTTGTTTCACCTAAGTCAAATGAGAGCCGAGGTGGTGCAGTGGTTAGGGTGCAGTACTGCAGGCCACTTCAGCTGACTGTTATCTGCAGTTCAGCGGTTCTAATCTCACCGGCTCAAGGTTGACTCAGCCTTCCATCCTTCCGAGGTGGGTGAAATGAGGACCCAGACTGTGGGGGCGATAGGCTGACTCTGTAAACGGCTTAGAGAGGGCTGAAAGCCCTATGAAGCGGTATATAAGTCTAACTGCTATTGCTATTGCTAAATGTGGATGTGTCTTCATGTCACTGAAGATTGCACATTTTTTACTCTATATATTATTTGGAAGACTAATTCATTTCCCCCAGAAATCTTAAATTTCTGCTACAATGTAACTTGTTTTACCCTTTTTATTTCTTGTCCTGAATACTGCTTGATTCTGTTTAGGATTATAAGAGATTGCCGTCTGGAGGATTGGTGTGATAAGAAATTATGAACTAATAAAAAGGTAAGCTATCGCATAACCGAATTTTACATCCTATGGTAGATATTTCTGTTAAGCAACTGTCTCAGTCTTAGCTAGGGACAAATTCATATGTTATAGAAAAAATAGTAAATTCCTCTCAGAAAATATTTTGACTATGATACATTAATACTGGCTTTAATTACAGACAGCAATATTATATGGTAGTATCTAGAAGTATGGTTCCTTGGATGAACATTATAAATTTCTAGAACTGACCTTCCTTCCCCACTGAAAACTGGTCCAAAACCTGTGGGAGGGAGGACTCTGGCTTTTCCACCAATACCAAGCAAAGATAAAATGCTGTTAGTACCCACATATAGAAAGCAGATAGCCATTCTTGCCATATTGATATTCAAAGAGTTGGTGCAGGGAGCTGAAATGGGAGTCATATTTCAGACTCAAAATTCTTGGCAGGAATTACCAAGCTGGATTTAGAAGTACTGTACAAACCTAATAATAATTGTCTTTTCCACAGAATCTGTACAGATAGTCCTTAATGTATAATAGTTCATTTACGGACTGTTCGAAGTTACAATGGCACAGAAAAAAAGTGACAAGGAATGATATAATCTATTTAGAGTTAGCCTAGCAAGGAGGAGTTAAAGCTCAAATGAAAGATGACATTAACCTTTTTTTAAAAAAAGTTTATTTTAGAATGTTTTTGTTGAAGATTTATACCCTATATTGGTTCTGGGAAGGTTGGGGGGGGAAGGGTGGGGGGAGGGAAGTAAATATTTGTAAAAGTTTTTTCCCCCCAAAATTCTCAAAAAAAAATAAATGCGTGCTTCAATGATAAAGGTTGTTCAGAACTTGCAATACTAGCCATTGACTAGTTTTCTGAACCTGGCTGCCAATAAACGTCTCCTTGAATCCCCCCCCCTCAAAAAAAAGTGACAGGATCATTTTTCACACTTAACGACCGTTGCAGCATCCTCATGGTCGCATGATCAAAATTCAGATGCTTGACCACTGACTCATATTTATGATGGTTGCACTGGTCTCAAGTTATGGGATCACCTTTTGCGATCTGACAAGCAAAGACCATGGGCAAACCAGATTCACTTAACAACCCTGTGTTGCTAATGTAACAACTGCAGCGATTCACTTAACTATGGCAAGAAAGGTTGTAAAATGAGGCAAAAAAAATCACTTAAATGTTTCACTTAGCAACATACATTTTGGGCTCAATTGCGGTTGTAAGTCGAGGGATATCTGCATTTGTATTAAAATAAGTATGCATTGTTAACATCTTATTTATACAGCAGTGTGGGGGCCTAGTGCTGAAAACACTTGGAAGGTTGAGGGTTCAATCCTAGGTAGTTAGAGATGTTTCTTTACTAGGGCGCAAAGAAAAAATATCTACTGGGTCCATTCAGTCGCTCCAACTCTCTCAAATTAAGGGATTACAGGATCACACCAAATGGGTTTTTACAATCTATTTATCAGGGAACACCCAAATGGCATCTTTTTCTTCAAATAGTGGACAACCATGAATAACAATCAGAATTTATCACCTAAACTAGCAGCTTCTGCCTAATTGCTTAAATGGGGCTACTATAAGGAATTGTAGAAAAAAAATCTTATCAGATTCGTTTAAGGCAGATAAAGTAATCCTAATATTGGGCCTGCCATGATTCGGGCGGCAATAATTTATATCAGAGTGAACAAAAGAAAATTGTATTTTCTATCAAAATAAATTAAGTAAAACAAAAAAAAATCAATGCACATTTGTTCCAAAGACCAATTGAGTTCATTAATGATTATGGGTATGTATGTTTCCTAAAATTTTCTTCCAATTATGAAGTTCTACTGTGCAGAACTATTCTGCTCCACTGAATGGCACGGGGGGGGGGGGCATCTGAGTAACGATTTAGGAAGTAAAGCAGATTTCCTAAGAATATGGAATCCTTCCGTCTGGACTCAAATCTGGAACTTGCAATCAAGCGAGCATAAATAAAGGACAGAAAAAAGTGCTTTCATATATTTGAATGAATGGGATAACAGAAGTTCCTTGAGTGACATTGCGTTATCTGGGCTTCATCGGGCATGTGAAAAAAATTAATTTTAATTGCCATCTTGACAAACTCTGATTTGGCTGCCTTTATCAAGCCTCTATTTTTCACTTTTTTTCTGCTGTCCATTTGGGTACATTCCCAGGCCCAGGGGCTCTGCAGCAGCAGAAAGCAAAAGATAAAAGGCGTTGTTTGGCATAACTCCATGCTACCCGTATTCAGCGGGCAAAAGGGTACGCTAAGTCAGTGTTTCTCAATGCTGGCTGGGGAATTCTGGGAGTTGAAGTCCGGACATCTTCAAGTGGCCAAGGTTGAGAAACACTGCGCTAAGTCGAATGGAGTTCACGCCAATCAAGGCAGACGCTACTCGTCGCCTTGCAACGCTGCGACTCGTATCAGCCTCACCTCTAGGAAGGACCTGCAACGTCTGAGCGACCTTACACACAGCGTCGCTCCGCGGCGTCCCCAAGTGTGTGATAGCCCAGCCATGGGGCGGTGTGTCTCTGTGTGTTTGTGTGTGTGGCGGCTTGACATCCTTGACCCTGCCGTCGAAAGCCCCGACAGCGAAGACTACACCGTAAGTAAAAACCCTTAAACGTCCCGGTCTGAAGGAGCAGGTGATACCAATGGAGGGAGGGAGCGCGCGCATAAAGAGAAGGATTCCCAAACCGGTGCGTCCAAAAGACGCCCGCCACGTCCAAGATGGCTGCTCTGCGTACGACGGCGACGCGCCCGGAGTGAAGACGCACGTTGCCGTCGGCGCATGCGCAGGAGGATGAGCGGGAGCCTGCCGAAACGACCCTTTTCTTCCTCATCCTGAGCGCTATTTAAAGGGGAAGTAGCCCCTTTTTTCTTTTCTCACCTCCCCCCACCCCCTTTTCTTTCTTTCTTTCCCCCCCCTCCCCCTTGCCCAGCCTCTCCTATGGCCTGGCGTGGGCAGTGGAGGGCGGTAGTCATAGCGAAGACCAGCGGGTTATGGCCGGTTGCGGATCGAACCGGCTCCTTTACGATTTGCCTCCCGCGGTCATGTGCAAGTTCTACGAGATCATGGACGCGCTGGACCGGGCCGAGTGGGAGCGTTTCGGTAAGTGGGCGGGGGAGGGGGGAGAGAGAGGGGCTCGCTGGGCCACCCAGGGTAGGGGGGAAAGGGTCCCTTGGGTAAAGCGGAAGGGCAAAGCGCCTATGGGAAGTGTAGGCAGAATATGGGCTTGGCCTCTTCTACCCCGTCTACCCCCCTTTTTTAAGCACAGGTAAATTCCTGGGCTCGGCTTAGATCGCTCCCAGGTACCCCCTGCTCC
Organism: Thamnophis elegans; assembly: GCF_009769535.1. NCBI lineage: Eukaryota > Metazoa > Chordata > Lepidosauria > Squamata > Natricidae > Thamnophis > Thamnophis elegans. Next base: position 7,647,637 of record NC_045542.1, read on the forward strand.
CCCCCACCTGTCTTTAAATCTAGGTTTGTGACCACCCTGTTGGGCTATATGGACGTGCTTGGTTCGAGTGGGGGGATCTCTGGTGTAAGGCAGTGTTTTTCAACCACTGTGCCGCGGCACACTAGTGTGCCGTGACATAGTGTAAGGTGTGCCGTGGGAGAATTACTTTATATATAGTCAATATAGGCACAGAGTTAAATTTTTTTAACATTTTCTAATGGTGGTGTGCCTCGTGATTTTTTTCATGAAAAAAGTGTGCCTTTGCACAAAAAAGGTTGAAAAACACTGGTGTAAGGCATCTACCTGAATGAACGCCGCTAAATCATTTGCCCCGAAACCACTGGATCCATTTAGATAGATTCCCCATTGGCCCCGAAACCACTGGATCCATTTAGATACAATTCCCCATTTGCCCCGAACCACTGGATCCCTTTAGATACAATTCCCCATTTGCCCCGAAACCACTGGATCCCTTTAAATAGATTCCCCATTTGCCCCGAAACCACTGGATCCCTTTACATAGATTCCCCATTTGCCCTGAAACCACTGGATCCATTTAGATACAATTCCCCATTTGCCCCGAAACCACTGGATCCCTTTAGATACGATTCCCCATTTGCCCCGAAACCACTGGATCCCTTTAGATAGATTCCCCATTTGCCCCGAACCACTGGATCCATTTAGATACAATTCCCCATTTGCCCCGAACCACTGGATCCCCTTAGGTAGATTCCCCATTTGCCCCGAAACCACTGGATCCCTTTAGATAGAGTCCCCATTTGCCCCGAAACCACTGGATCCCTTTAGGTAGATTCCCCATTTGCCCCGAAACCACTGGATCCCTTTAGATAGAGTCCCCATTTGCCCCGAAACCACTGGATCCCTTTAGATACAATTCCCCATTTGCCCTGAAACCACTGGATCCCTTTAGATAGATTCCCCATTTGCCCCGAACCACTGGATCCATTTAGATACAATTCCCCATTTGCCCCGAACCACTGGATCCCTTTAGATAGAGTCCCCATTTGCCCCGAAACCACTGGATCCATTTAGATAGATTCCCCATTTGCCCCGAACCACTGGATCCATTTAGATACAATTCCCCATTTGCCCCGAACCACTGGATCCCCTTAGGTAGATTCCCCATTTGCCCCGAAACCACTGGATCCCTTTAGATAGAGTCCCCATTTGCCCCGAAACCACTGGATCCCTTTAGATAGAGTCCCCATTTGCCCCGAAACCACTGGATCCATTTAGATAGATTCCCCATTTGCCCCGAAACCACTGGATCCATTTAGATACAATTCCCCATTTGCCCCGAACCACTGGATCCATTTAGATAGATTCCCCATTTGCCCCGAATCACTGGATTCCTTTAGATAGATTCCCCCTCTCAAATGCTGTGTTGCTTTTTTTGGCCAGGACTTTTTTTAAAAAATCCCTTCAGTTGGTTTATTTGTTAAACACATTTCTTTGCCATTGAAACCAAAACGACCGTCTCTCAGTGGCTGCCATAGAAGATGACCCATTTATTTCTCTTACCAATTCTCATACCTCAAGATTGTGGCTTTTCTTGTTTCTTCCTCAAAGTAAAATATCTATGGGTAAAATGAAATAATAGCAGTATTGAGTTACGCAAGTGTTTCAAATGAGAAAAGCCCTGGCTGAAGAGAGTTAAGCAGAAGTACAGTTCAATATGTGTGTGTGTGTGTGTGTGTGTATGTATGTATGTATGTATGTATGTGTATATATATATATATGTATGTGTGTGTATATGTGTGTGTGTGTATACATACATACATATATATATATATATATATATATATATATATATATATATATATATATATATATGTTATATTTATGCTGATAAATAAATAAAGGGAGACTAGTATAGATCTATTTCAAGCTATTTAGCTCTCATCAGCTAGTCTCCCTTTATTTATTTATCAGCATAAATATAACAAATGTAACAAAAAAGGCAACAGTAAAAAATATTGGGTTTCTGTCTGGATGGTCTCTTGTGACGAGCCCAGTGACAGAGAGTGGAAGTGTGACCTTCCTCCCATACTTGGGCATACCAGGGGTTGTGACTTTAAAGTATATATATATATATATATATATATATATATATACACACATACATACATACATACATACATACATACATACATACATACATACATATCAATGGTATAATGGAAAAGGATTTAAAAAATGATTATTTTTTGGTTAACCAGTAGAAGCAAAATTTCACTCTAAATGTAGTGGAGCTAGAACAGACAAAGAAGAAATAGTTGTTCTCACAGTAAATAGGAAATTTATGGGCTATTCCAAGATACAAAATGGTTTTAAAAGAGGTTAGATCTAAATGGAACTAGCATGTTATATTACATACACATTCTGTTTGGGTGCTTTCTAGAACAAATGTCAAGCCATGTTTGAAGTAAGATGCTGAATGGAGTGGCCTTGTAGTCTAATCCAGTGGCACACTCAGCAAATGAAGAATGGTGTAATATTTTCCAAAGATTATAACTTCCATCACTGTGAGGCTCTGAGGTACAGCTCAAAATGGTTTCTCATCTAGCCAGAAGTCATATTGGCTTATTTCTTTTGGCAGCCCAGAAACAGAAATAATATATTGTATAATATGGGGTAGAGATGGGACTTTCCAAAACTCAATTTGAGGATTTAAAATGTGCACTAAAATTATAATGAGGGAAGGATTGACAGAGGAGAAATTTATTTCCATCCATCCTCCAGAAAAAGGGAAATGCAATTTTTTTTGAAGAGCTAAGAATGGCTGAAATGATCATATTGATTCAAAGATGACTATACTTTGGGCAAATGGCAGCTATGCTCCAAGCTTTAAAAGTAAAAATTGGCTGGCTAATCAATTGGCTAATCATAAATGTAACTAAAATAAAATGACACAAAAAATGTGGGCACAGAGAGAATGTCCACAATAAAAGTACAAATTCTAATTCCAGAATGGAGTTCTTTAGGAAATAAAACGATCTTGTTAGACCCCTGGGCACTTATGAAATGTTGAGAGTACAGAGATATCAAAAGCGGCTGTTGAAATAAGTGTGGTAACTCACAAAATGCTCTCTTAGTCAAACAAAGTGAGGTTTTCAACTATCTCCCTGTCTCACATGATGTTCTTTGTCACAACTTATCTTTGATATTTTTCTGGATATACATTCAGATACAGCACTGGGCAATTGTTACTCTCTTTTTAACCTCCTGGAATGCCAATGGAATCAGAGAAAAGTTGTAAATATGTCAGCTTCCCATTTAATGTCAATGGGAGGAAAGAGCCTATCGGGAACAATCTACGTCATGTGCCCATTATTTTTATTCCAACTCAGGAGGGAGATGGGTGGTTTAGAAATATGAAACACACACATACACATATACACTTGTGATGTTACTTGTTAAGATGGGAATGGTAAAAATGGAGTACAGAACCATAAGAATATCTGGTTTGGCAGTACATTTCTATCTAGTATCAATTTAAGTTCCTGAATATTAGTTTATGTTATTGGCTATGTGCTTGATACCCATAACGCAATGCCAGGCAGATCCTGGACATATTCAAGACAGGAAGAAACTGAATCGTGTTTATTAAATTCCTTGAACAGATAGGTGTTTATCAACCAAAGATGAATGCAGGTCTCATGATGAATTGAAACAAGAACTGAATGCCAGCTGTATTAATTAGTCACAGACAAGCAAATGATTCTTTCAGTTTTCTTTCTCATTTCTTGTCTGCCACAGCTGCTAATTAAAAGTTGCTTGTGGCCTTGCTTTGTAAAATATGCAAAGGAAGAACATAATTTAATCTACAGTACTCCTACATTGAGTTCTTAACATCTCCATTAAAAGAAAACTAGAAAGAGAAATTGCTGAAGCTCGCATGAATCAAAATAGGCAAAAATAAATGGATAAATAATTTAGTGTTATATGAGGTAGTTCCTATATTTGTGTTCAGATCCTATAGCATAGAAACATTTTGCCTATGTCAGCCTTCCCTGATCCGGTAACTTTCCAGTGTGAATTGGGAAGTGGGTTACTGGCCATATATTTGAGGTTCCTGAAACATTAATTGACTCTTTGGTTTGGATCAAAAAATCTGATTTTTTAAGATACGTAGCAATTATCCACTCAGAATTGAAAAGAGAGCTAAAGAGCGGATACAAGATGTAAATGGATATTTTGTTCACAAGACAATTGAATCTATATACTACTAAAATTCTCATATGATCTTTAACTGGGTGAAATAAGAGTATCATAGGGGAACAACCTTTGAACCAAGGTACCTCAAACAGGTTAACTTGCATTACAAACCTGACTTTAGGGAATGGAATTTGGGAAAGTTGTGGCTGCGTCAGTGCTACTGGCTGTTGCTGGGGATGATTTTCATTTCCAACATTGTGTGAATGTTGTGTTCCCAGCCAGTCTTGATTTCTTGCCCCTTCCCCTACTCAGCAGCAGCTACTTACCTGCCTCCTATAAATAGAAAGGAAGCTTTCCAATGATTCTCACAAGGAAACTCCGGGGTGAAGTCAGGAGGAAGTTGGAAGTTGCTCCTGCACCCACTATTTTTTTGCCCCTCCTTACTCCCCAATCATTCTGTTTCTCTATTTATAGAAGGAAATATCTCTGAAATAATGATCCAACAGGACCCCGGGGTTGTATAGTATATTAATAGTAATTTATCGGTTCCACCACAAAACCGCGGACGACAAAATCGCAGTCGACGAAAGCGCGCATTTGACGTCATCACAGCGCGACGAAAACATCGCGCTGTGATCGAAAAATGTAAAAATAAAGCGAAAACCTTACCCTAACCCCCCCAAACCTAACCCTAAACCTAACCCTAAATCTAACCCTAAACCTAACCCTAAATCTAACCCTAAACCTAACCCTTAACCTAATGCTAAACCTAACGCTAACCCTTAACCTAACGCTAAAGGTAACCCTAACGCTCTAAACCTAAACCTAACCCTTAACCTAACCCTAAACCTAACCCTTACCTTTATGTGAATCGGCTTGCTTTAATTTTATTTTTATTTCAATTTTTAATTTTTTTCGTCGCGCTGTGATGACATCAAATGCGCGCTTTCGTCGATCGCGCTTTTGTGGACCGCGGTTTTGACGGGTCACGAATTTATCAGCATTCAGTCTAGACTCTAGCACAGTGTTTCTCAACCTTGGCAACTTGAAGATGTCCGGACTTAAACTCCCAGAATTCCCCAGCCAGCAAATGCTGGCTGGGGAATTCTGGGAGTTAAAGTCCAGACATCTTCAAGTTGCCAAGGTTGAGAAACACTGCTCTAGCACAATAGTCAAGCCTGTTATATATGAGGCTAATTGTGAGGTTACACCCTTGATAGTAAATCTGTGGTTGATAACAGGCCTATCTCTCTTACACACTAGCTTCCAGGATTGTACGAAACCAGGTTGAATTGCGACTGTATGAGAAGATGGATGGGCGGACGCACAACCTTATGTGGACCTGGATGAATCGCAACGCCTACGTTGATGATTTAATTCAGATACTCGATGACTTGCAACTGTACCGGGCACGTGATATCATTCTTTCAGGTGATTCCCTCCCGCCTCCTTCAGCTTAGATGAAGTTGGTAGCTCTGGCAGAATGAAAGAGATCTGCCCAAATAATTTTTTGAGTTGGGTTTCATAGAACTATTTTGGCCTAGTGGTTTATTTTATTTTTCATTTTATTTATCAATCAAACTTGTATACTGCCCATCCCTCCGAGGTGACTGTAGGCAGCTTGTGATTAAGGCACCAGGCTGGAAGGCAGGAGTCCGTGAGTTCAAGTCCCACCTTAGCCATGAAAGCCAATAGGGTGACCTTGGGCCAGTTCCTCTCAGCCCAACTCACCTCACAAGGTTGCTGTGGAGAAAATAGGTGGAGGAAAATGTGTTGGATATGTTTGCTGCCTTGATTATTTGTAAAAATAATCAAGGCGAGATACCAAAAAATAAACAAAATGTTTGCAAATCTTCTCTTTTCCCATCTCTTGTACCCCAAGGACAAATGACCTTAATCCCAGTATCTGCAATGGCAATTGTGGGTTGTTGTTTTTTTTAATCTATCATAATTAGCCCATGCAGTTGGATATTTTTCACTTCCCATCTTCAAGGAGCTTAGCCTTTTCCAGTAAGTTGTTCAGAATATCTCTTAAACTTGTGTGTAAGTAGAGGCACTGAACTATATGTATTATGCATTAAATGATACATTTCCATTTCACGATTTTATTATATTCCATTTGCAGTTCATGATTTATAAACATGTTAAATGAAAAATGAGTTGTTTTTCCATGAGAAAAATTACCGTATTTTTCGGACTATAAGGTGCTCTGGACACACCTAGCTTTTGGGGAGAAAAACGCGAATTTTTTTTTTTGCCTCTGCCTCTCAGCATCCATCCGGTATTCATCTGGTCCGTTCGCCACGGCGGTGGTCCGTTTGCTGCAGCCCATTCGCTGCAGCGTGTTTGCCACCGCTGCGGCCCGTTTGATGCAGCCTGTTTGCTGCCGCCGCGACCCATTCACTGCCGCCCGTTTGCTGCCAATCGGCAGTGAACAGGTGGCGATAGGCGATGGCGGGAATCCCTGCCACCTGGAACAGTTGATCAGTGCCGCACCAACCCCCCTCCCCGTTGCAATATTTGCTGTATAAGACACACAGTCATTTCCACCCACTTTTTGGGGGTGGGGGAGTGTTATCATCCAAAAACACAGTATATGTAAAAATAACTTGAGAACTACAAAACAAGTAAAGGCTTGCAATGAAATAATGTCAAAATGTCAAAATATCTCAATTCAAAATTTAAAATTGTATCAGTAATTTAAAAAAAAACATTTTTCAGATCCTGATAAGAAATATAGCAATAGCAATAGCAGTTAGACTTATATACCGCTTCATAGGGCTTTCAGCCCTCTCTAAGCGGTTTACAGAGTCAGCCTATCGCCCCCACAGTCTGGGTCCTCATTTCACCCACCTCGGAAGGATGGAAGGCTGAGTCAACCTTGAGCCGGTGAGATTAGAACCGCTGAACTGCAGATAACAGTCAGCTGAAGTGGCCTGCAGTACTGCACCCTAAACACTGCGCCACCTCGGCTCGGTTATATTGTTTGCCTGCATATTCCTTTAGACATTTCATAGATGGTTTTCCAAAATAAAATAAAAACTCTGCTTTATGTTTCCACTGATCTCAGTTTAATTGTTATCTAGTCTTTTGACTCTTGCCTCAAGCATATTTGAATAAACAGGCTTAGATATGGGTGAGTCTGGATGGCTTTTCAGTGTTGGTTAGTGTTGTACTGCCACTTTGATAATGTCATATGTTCATCATACATGCTGCATGTTCATATAAACGTAAAATCTAGAATGCTTCTATTACTTTCTTCGCAAATAATATCACAGAATTTTTCCAGGAATGCAGATAGACATAAATCTGTTCTGAAAGAACTAACTTAACATTTTACGATCCCCAAATTGCTTGTTAATTTTATCTTATGCTATATTCACATAACCTACTGTTTTCCAGAGCTCTTGGGCTAAAGTTCTAAGTTGGTCTTAAAAATATAAACTTCTGCACACAGCATTTGCACAAACCTTTGTGTGAAGCATTTTAAAGTTATGATGCCAATCTATTGAAGTGGGCCGGTCAGTAGAGAAAAGGAAGCCATTTAACATTTCTGTACATAACATCTCTAACTTCGAAGACAATCTAGAAATACAGTTCCTTAGCCAAAGGTGACAAGAAGCTAATGCTGCAAATGGCAGGGCCTCTTGAGATGATTTTCTGTACTGGTCCAAGTAACTCTACTGTTCATCCTGATTATTGTCAATTTTCTAGAATCCTCTAGAGTCTGCTAACTGGCTGTAATAAGGATTCGGCTTTCTGTAGGCAAGTGGATTTTTAGGAGCAATAACTTCTCCTGCCCATTAGAAGCGATGGACGTGATGAGTCAGGACCTTGAGGCTGTTAGAGACTGGATGGGGGTTAACAAGCTTGTGCTCAATCCGGATAAGACCGAGTGGCTGCTGTGCTTCCCTCCCACTAATTGGCCAAGTGTTCCATCTCTCAGGCTGGGGGATCAAATACTACGCCCCTCAGACAGGGTCCGCAACTTTGGAGTCCTCCTGGACCCACAGCTGACTTTTGAACACCATTTGTCAGCTGTGACCAGGGGGGCATTTGCCCAGGTTCCCCTGGTGCACCAGTTGCGTCCCTACCTGAACCGGGAGGCTCTCACAACAGTCACTCGTGCCCTTGTGACCTCTAGGCTGGAATACTGCAATGTGCTCTACATGGGGCTGCCCTTGAAGAGTATTCGGCGACTTCAGCTAGTCCAGAATGCGGCCGCGCGAGCGATTGTGGGTGCACCTCGTTTCACCCACATAACACCTATCCGCGAGCTGCACTGGCTACCTGTTGATCTCCAGATACGCTTCAAGGTGCTAGTTGTCACCTATAAAGCCCTTCATGGTATTGGATCTGGGTACTTGAGAGACCGCCTACTGCCAATTACCTCCACTCGACCAATTAGATCCCACAGGTTAGGCCTCCTCCAAGTCCCATCAGCCAGTCAATGTCGACTGGCAACTACGCGGAGGAGAGCCTTCTCGGTGGCTGCTCCGACCCTATGGAACGAACTCCCCGTGGAGATTCGTACCCTCACCACCCTCCAGACCTTCCGCATAGCCCTTAAAACCTGGCTGTCCCGACAGGCCTGGGGCTAAAGACCTTCACCGTACCCGAATTGTATGAATGTTGTGCTTTTAATGATGTATTGTCCTATATGTAACTCGGTTTGTCTCCCCCTCCCCTTGAATTGTGAGCCGCCCTGAGTCCCCTTGGGGAAAAGGGCGGCATACAAATATTAATAAATACAAATACAAATTAGATCTAATGTGCTCAATTATTTGTTGCAAGTATCATTATAAAGAGAAGAGCAGCTAATTTGCATGATTGCTAAAGCATGGTTTAATTAATCGTTGGTTAAGCAGCTAATCATTGGGCTTGGATAATATTCTAAGATATGGCGCATAGTTTATAAAGCATACTAGCTGGGCACAGAACCACAGTAACCAAAGTTATATATGAACTAGTATTTAATTCTTCTTTTCTCCATTCTTCTTCTTACAGGACGCCTGTTACCATGTTCCCAAAAGGCCAGTCCAGTGCCTTCTCAAAAGCCGTCTACTTTTCCTAAACCCCCACCCGCTCCAGACCCAGGTGGCAGAGGCAGCTGCAAGATCATTACAACAATGTGGGAACCCCCCGCAAAACCCTCCCCACCTGAACCAGGTACAAGCTGCATGTTTGCCATCGCTCCTGGAATTTATAGGAACAAAAATATAATTTGTTTTCCTGCCCAGTGGGGTTGTTCAGGGACAACTTTCCTCAGATATTTGAAGCATGAAATGGTTTCCCATTTCATGAAACCCTCATTTCATAAAACTGAACAGCATTTGGGCTTATGGAATGAATCGAGAGCACAAGTTTCACCTACTCAAGAGTCTCCTCAGCAATGGATGTATTCTAAACACTGATTGGGCAGTGCAGAAATTGGCATTGGTCACAAAATTCAACTTCTTAAAAATTTCTCCGGGTTACTATCTTTTAAAACTATGAAGATGTGCCTGATAAAATGTCAGAGTACATGAGAATAAAGTGGAACAAGAAACTAGCATATAGAAATCTATTAACATTTGAATAACTGTATTCTAATTTGCTTTCACAGTTTACAGATGGTGACAAGTTAATTCTTGATCAAATGGTCAAATGCTTTACAGATGACGACAAGTTAATTCTTGATCAAATGGTTAAATGCTTTTTAGAAAGTTAATCTAAGCCAATTTTATTACACACTGGTGGAGCAGGAAGTTCCCCGTTGTTAATTTCTGAAGACGTCAATTATGATTCCAAATTCTTCTACCAGACAGAAAGTAATTGTACTTTTAAAATAGTCACTCTTCCCCCGCCCAGTGATTTTTGAGGAGGATCTGTTCCTCGTAAAGAAGTTATTTCAATCCTTTTGATCATTCTTGCCATTCTCTGTGATTTTTCGTACAGATATTTCTGTGATTCTTCTTCAGCAATGTTCTCTTTTGGCAGTTACGAAAAGTAACTGAGAGTGCATGACTATATTGAGGTTTTATGACTAAGGGCTTGACAATGAAAGGTATCATAAGGCCAGCAATTCTCATTCCTCTCCCCATCTACAATTCTTATCACAGAAACAACTGTAACGATGCAGTTTTCATCTGTAGTGTGGCCTCAGGAAGCATGCATTTTTTTCCCTTTCTACTTTAAACTTTAGCACAAGTATAAAGAAGTAAAAACGTCCTCACTTTTTCAGCTTTCTTTCTCCTGGCATTGTATCCCAACTGGTTTGGCACATTTAGCATTTTTATTAGAAAAGAAAGGCTTGATAGAATAGTTTGTTCTTCACCATCTTTCTGAAGAACAGAAGATCCTGAACAGCAGGAGAAAGGGGACTGTCTGAATGCTATTTCAGAGCAGGTTGTAGCAAATAAAAAAGTGTGTTCCGTGGCCCCTTCTAGGTGGTGTCTGTAATTAAGTGAACAGCATAAGGAACTTGCTACACTATCTCTTACAAGGCAGATGAGAAATTTGTCCCATAGACATCCAAGCCTTGAATCATGCAAAGCTTTAAAATTAACAACTAATGCCTTGAATTGCACCTGGACAGTGCAGCTCTCAAAAATGGAGATATATGGACTCCTCCAGGTGTTACCATAAGTACTTTAGCCTTTACAGTCTCTGTCTTTTACAAGGGAGTAAAGACTAGGGTTACACAGTGATCCAGATTCAAATGAGGAAAAGTGATTTAGAGCATTCAAGTGCTCTCATATGGTATCTGTTGGCAACTCCTCAAAGAATCTGTAAGAAAATACACTTCTGATTTAAGGAATGTTGATAGGTGTGACAGGTGAGCCTCCATACTTTCCAAGTCACTTTTTGGAAACTTGGAGCACTGCATAGCCCCAGGAGTGACCTCACTTTTAGTGAGGTCTTTAGTGCTTGAGATATTTGAATTTTAATTGCTAAAATTAACTGGGCTTTAATTGTTTTATATCATTTGGGATTTGGTGTTGGCTGGATTACTGAACTACCCTATGGAAGGTAAAATAAACTACAGATGAAAATAAGAGATTAATAAATAAAACTATCTTGTTGCTTTCAAGACTGCCTTATTTTATTACGTAGAAATTGTAATTTTCAAAATATGTATGGTGAAAAATTGCTAATGTACATGTTTGAATTATCACTTTTGTAAAAAATGTATCACTTTTTGTTTGCTATTACTGTGTCTTTCAACATCCTACCTATCTCGTGCACATTTTAACTAATGCGAGAAGCCCAATTACCCTGTCTTTAAAAGATAATGTAGGAAGACTCTGTCTATGATTCAGTATTTTTACTCATTGTAGAGAGAGCCTATGTAAAAGTCAAGGAATTTGTCAAATCATTTTTGAAAAATGTAGGCTTCCCTATTGTTGTTGCAATAATCCACATAAGTGATACAGTGTTTCTGAGGAAGCTGAATTTCACTTACCGTATTTTTCAGAGTATAAGATGCACCAAGGTTTTGAAGAGGTAAATTTAAAAAAAAGGAGGTAGGTAGATAGAGGGATTGAGAAGGAGAGAAAGAGAGAGAAATACAATAAGTAGGTAGGGAGAGAGAGAGAGTAGTTAGGTAGGCAGTAGGTAGATAAAGGGAGAGCGAGAGAGAAATATAGTAGGTAGGTAGGGAGAGAGATAGAAATAGAAAAAGAGGGAGAGATAGTAGGTAGGTAGGGAGGGAGAGAGAGAGAGTAGGTAGGGAGGGAGAGAGAGAGATAGAAATAGAAAGAGAGAGAAAGAGAGAAATATAGTAGGTAGAGAGAGAGAGTGTGTAGGTAGGTAGGGAGATTATATATATATATATAGATAGATAGATAGATAGAGAGAGAGAGAGAGAGAGAGAGAAATATAGTAGGTAGGTAGGGAGAGAGAGAGATAGAAATAGAAAGAGAGAGAGAGAGAGAAATACAGTAGGTAGGTAGGTAGATGTTTCCAGGAGTATTTATCCATGTGCTGGAGAAATAAAACGCTGACAATCTGCAGCACCTAAGACTTGGTTTCTGCTGGCACAGCACTTGTAATTCAATGTAATTCTCATCAATCAGTTAAAGAGCTTTCCAAAAGGGGAAAAAAAGGTTTTGCACTGCAAACCTCCCCAAAACGGCCCGTTTTTTTGCGAAAAAGGGTTTGTTTTTTTAAAAGGCATAAATAGCCTTGGGGGGTGGGGCTTACAGAGTGCTCATGGGGGGGAGCAATGATGCCTGTTTTTCACAAAATGGGCCCGATTTTCATCAAAAAATTTGCATGCATAGCCTTATGGAGGCTTATAGAGTGCTGCTGCGGGCTGGGGGGGGGCCAAAAATGACCTGTTTTCTGCTCATTTCTGCCCTCCCCAGCCCCCAGGAGCTCTCTGAAAGCATCCATAAGGGTATGCACGGCCATTTTGGTGAAAGGGCGGGGCTTCAGGATGCAAAAAATGCTGTATTTGATGTATAAGATGCACCCAGATTTTCAGCCTCTTTTTTGAGGGGAAAAAGGTGGGTCTTATACTCTGAAAAATATGGTAAATTGATCTATTTCCCACCTTCTCTGCTGTTTTTAAAAGTGCAAATAGAAATGATTGCTTGAAATCCTGAGGGGGGGGAGAACCATTTAACTGGGAGGGGGGGAGGGAATGAATATGTTTAATCCCCTCCCTCTTCCTCCTCTTTCCTGGAAGTGAAGAAGTTGAAAAATTTATTGGAAAAAAATGTGGCAAAGATGATACCAGGTTCCAAAGTTCCACACGTACTTTGTGGCTTGGTCCCTTGACAGTTTCTCTAAACTTGATACTATTTGTGCTGTCTGGGAATTCTGGGACTTTAGTTCGAATGCCTCTGAAGGGTCTTTGGTTACAAAAAGCTATTATTGATTTTTTTTTCCTGGCTGAGAAAATAGGAAATTCTCTCCCCAAGGAGTCAGATGGACTTAAATTCAATGGGAGATGTGTCTGGGCTATAAGCAGGAAGTATAACCCTCCTTGCCAGAAGTGAAAGCTCTGATCTTTCACCAAGTTTATTTGGCTTGGTATTAATATGGTCAGCGAGGAGAGGGAAGGAGGGAGAAGAGAGAGATCATTCTGATGTATTTAAGATGGTTAATTAATAACAGGAGGAAATTGTTTTGCTGGTTTCAGCATTAGAAGCTCCTAGGTGTAGCAAGCTCTTAATGAGCAGGGACAAGGCTTGTCGATCAGAAGGTTGGCCGTTCGAATCCCTAGCACCGTGTAACAGAGCGAGCTCCCATTACTTGTCCCAGCTTCTGCCAACCTAGCCGTTTGAAAGCATGTAAAAATGCAAGTAGAAATATAGGGAACCCTTTGAGGGGAAGGCAAACAGCGTTCCGTGCGCCTTCGGTGTTTAGTCATGCCAGCCACATGACCACAGAGACGTCTTCAGACAGCGCTGGGTCTTCGACTTAGAAATGGAAATGAGCACCGCCCCCTAGAGCTGGAAACGACTAGCACATATGTGCTAGGGGAACCTTTACATTTACCTTTAATGAGCAGAACTGTGCTCTGCAGGGCAGAATATTCAAACCTATAGGCAAAAGCAAGCAAAATTTGTCACCAGGAAAATCAGCTTGGGATCTTGAATAAAGGTTGCATCCTTGTCTTCCTCCCCTCCCTGACTGTATTTCTGTAAGTTGTGGGAAACCATAAAAAAATTAGCCAAGGGAGCCACTGAGCCCCCTGAAAGCTTCAAATGCACACCCGGTGTAAAGATGCTTATGAAGTTTCGTTTGCTGTAAAACTCGGTACGGCAGTCTTGAAGGCTGCTAACTCTCTTCTTTCAAATGGAAGTGAGAACTTCATGCGTACTTAACTAAATCACCTTCTAGAACATCTGTCTTAGGATAGAGAAAGCCAATTTCAAAGGGATGCCGGATGCCACACGCGTTGCTAGAATTAAATGCTCATGAGTTTCTTAAAATAAATCATTTCCTGTGTATAATTCGTAATGCCACACTAATGTGGTGCCTCCCGTTCCTCTTTCATGTTTCATGTTTCACTTTATCTCTATTCAAGGTGCTAGTCGTCACTTATAAAGCCCTTCATGGTATTGGACCTGGGTACCTCAGAGACCGCCTGCTGCCAATTACCTCCCAAAGACCCATTAGATCACACAGATTAGGCCTCCTCCGGGTTCCTTCTACTAGCCAATGTCATCTGGCCACTACCCGGGGGAGGGCCTTCTCTGTGGCGGCTCCGGCCCTTTGGAACGAGCTCCCCGCAGAGATTCGGACCCTCACCTCTCTCCAGGCCTTCCGAAAAGCCGTTAAAACCTGGCTGTGTCGGCAGGCCTGGGGTCGATGAGTTCCCTTCCCCTCTCGAATCGTGTGGCTGTTGGTTGTTTTAAATGCCCTGTACTTTTTGTTGTAGTTTTTGTGTTTCCCTTCCCCTCCTTGGGTTTGTGTGCCGCCCTGAGTCCTGCCGGGAATAGGGCGGCATATAAATAAAATGAACCTTGAACCTTGAACCTATGCATATTCTAGTTTCACCAGAACTTCTCAAAGAGGTGAATGGGCTAGGAGGACTAGGGCTGTTTTGAATCTTGATTCTAACTCTTTTCCCTCTTATTTCTTGGTCAATCAGATCACTCCAATCCTCAGCTCCCTTCAAGAGTCTCCACTCCAAGGAGCCCTTTCAGCAGCGTAGCCTCCAGCACCCTACCATCGCCTCCTACACAGAGTGACCCACAGGTATAGACTGCATTCTGCTTGCTTGATACACTATTCCATGTGTAGTCAGACGAGATAATGGCCCATACAAGAGAAACCATGATGTGGACAAAAGTTAGTGGAACTTTAGTGGTTGTTTATGATAATGGCAGATATTTAGAATTTCCTGTGAGCTACAATGATTTGTTCTGCGTTTTTTTTTTATAACAAGTTTGTTTTGTGTCTAATTGTGCGTCGCGGGCATAATCGATATCTTTCATAGATATTCAAGACATATGTGACTACCTTTTCTTCAATCAAATGTTTTCCAGTATCTTTTTAGATAATGGTTCTTCCTTTCTCGTTGTTGTTTGAGGTTGCTTATGGCTCTGCTTTAGCTTCCCTAAACACGCCCTCCCCTTCTTGTGTCCCTTTTGCATTCTGCACTGATGATAGCACTTAATTTCTCTTTACTACCACAGTTTTGCCATTACCGAAGTTAAGTTAAGAGCCGGAGGTGGCGCAGTGGTTAGGGTTCAGTACTGCAGGCCACTTCAGCTGACTGTTATCTGCAGTTCAGCGGTTCTAATTTCACCGGCTCAAGGTTGACTCAGCTTTCCATCCTTCCGAGGTGGGTGAGGACCCAGACTGTGAGGGCAATTTGCTGACTCAATTTGCTAAAAATCTGTAAACCGCTTATAGGGCTGAAAGCCCTATGAAGCAGTATATAAGTCAAATAAATAAATAAATAAATAATGGAACTATATGAAGACCTATGTCCATCATTTTATTAAAGTTCTTCTCCTGTTGTTATATCAGCATTTTCTCCCTTCTTCTGGCTGCCTGTATGCTGTACAGGTAGTCCACGGTTAAGAATGATAATGGAGACTGGAACTTGCAACGTTCAGTGATGCTGTCATAAAGCACAACATCACGTGTCTGCATCCCTTAGCGATGGCAATCTCGGCCCGTCCCATTGTCACAGGTTGTTAAAACAATCCCAGGGAGCTCACATACCAGCAGCAAATAAAACTTGCTGTTGAGTAAGGGAAGATGTACAAGGGAGAGGGTGCATTGCTGGCCCTGTGGTATGAGCGCAGCAGAGCCTGGGAAGGTTTCTGTCGGGTGGGGGGAAAAGTGCGAGCAACTTAGCCGAGTGACTTATAACCTCCCCTCCTGGATTTTGCTTGTGAGAAACCATCAGGGAAGGTCACAGATAGATGTCACGTGACCATGGAGATGCTGGGATGGCCAGAATTTCCAGGACTGGTTGTGAGTACATTTGGTTCCACCACAAAACCGCGTTCGACTAAAGTGCACTCGACGAAACCGCGTAGCTGACGTCATCACAGGGCGACAACAGCGCGGAGACAGAAGCATGCTGTAAACGCTAAACCTAAAATTAACCCCTAAACCTAACCCCCCTAAACCTAATCCTAAACCTAACCCTAAACCTAACCCTTAACCTAACCTTAAACCTAATCCTAACCCTTAACCTAACCCTAAACCTAACCCTAAACCTAACCCTAACCCTAACCCTTAACCTAACCCTAAACCTAAACCTAACCCTTACCTTAACTTGAATCGGCTTGCTTTCAAAGCGCTATTTAAAGCGCCCTTCTTTCTCTGCGCTGGCTGTTGTCACCCTGTTGATGACATCAGCAACGCGGTTTAATCGGGCGCGGTTTAGTCGAGCGCGGTTTTGTCGTGCCACGAGTACATTTATTCAGTGCTTCGTTCAACCATTACTTTGAATGGTTACAGAATGAGTGGTTGTTAAACAAGGACTACCTATACCTTAACCTCTTAATCCCATTCGTTTCTAATTTTCTAATTCTTCCAACATGTACAGTACGTCCTTAACTTTGAACAGGTGTCTAAGAGTCTGACCCCTAAATCAAAGTCCCTGGTTTAGAAATCAGGAATTTCTGTCATAAATACTTTGTGGGGTTTTGCACGCTTATTCATTTTCCCTAGCTTAATGTTTATGAGTGTAACATAAATCTACTTTTTTAGGATTTGGGAAGAGTCACTAAACTTTGCTGTATAAAAAGTATTTTCAGCTTTCAGTGCTTTGCCTTTCTTTTCTATACCTTTTCCTTACTCACCTGAAGCTTCAGTGTACATTTTTAAGTATCTTCATTTAGTCGCTTTCATTTTGTTTATCTGCAACCAGGATTAGAGTTTCTCTGAGGCCGCTTTTTGCTAACTTACTTCCAACTGACCTGAAGCAGACGTGACTTTTTGATCATTGAAAGCTTGCTGCTTCCATTCCTCCATTTGAGGGGGAGAAGAAATCAGCAGCCAGAGGAGATTAAATTCGCTCCTGATTAAAATGCTTACGCTTCAGAGTTAATTGTGCTTTGGAGAGAAGGGATGCCCTTTTGTTCTGTTTTATGGTATGTCTGCCCACCCTGTTCCAGGGCCTTGAATCTCTGCCCTCCACGTGCCCTTTCGAGTGGCAGTTAGAAGAGTTGCGCCAAGCTACAGACGACTTCTCTGAACATCTCAAGATTGGTGAAGGAGGTTTCGGCTGCGTCTACCAGGCCCGATTACGCAACACTGTCTATGCTGTGAAACGGCTCAAGGAGGTATTTCCATTCGGTATTACAACTCATAATGCTCACACTTTTTTATTTTATGTTCATTTCCACTGGCTTTTCATTTTCATTTCCACTCTCAACTAATCCACGGAACGATGAATCATAAAATTTCTTAGACTTGGCTCCTGCACCTCTAAAAATAAGATTGGGCGCGAGCTCTTTGCAGCCCAAGGGCGTGGTAGCCACTGAGATAGGCCAAAACAGATCTAGTCATCCTTCAGTGTGACATGGATGTGTTTTTCATTTACATTTGATCCTTAGTTGCTGAGCCTGCAACTTTGTACCCCTCAGAATTCTTTTTTCACTTAGTCCAGCTAACGATGACTTATATATCTTCCTTCCTTTTTTTAAAATCTCCCTTAAACTAACTGACAGGAAGCAGAACTGGACTGGACTATAATAAAGAACAGTTTTGTCACAGAAGTGGAAAAACTTTCCCGGTAAGAATCAAAGTTTATTTTGGATGTACTGGGGGAGGTTCCACCACAAAACTGCGTTCGACTAAAGCACGCTCGGCGAAACCGCGTAGCTGACGTCATCACAGCACGACAACAGCGCGGAGAAAAAAGCACGCTGTAAACGCTAAAGCTAAAATTAACCCCTAAACCCAAACCTAACCCCCCTAAACCTAATCCTAAACCTAACCCTTAACCTAACCCTAAACCTAACCCTTAACCTAACGCTAAACCTAATCCTAACCCTTAACCTAACCCTAACCCTAAACCTAACCCTAAACCTAACCCTTACCTTAACTTGAATCGGCTTGCTTTCAAAGCGCTATTTAAAGCGCCCTTTTTTCTCCACGGTCGCTGTTGTCGCCCTGCTGATGACGTCAGCGACGCGGTTTAATCGGGCGCGCTTTAGTGGAGCGCGGTTTTGTCGTGCCACGCTGTGGGATCCCAGAAATGAAATAACAGGTTGGTTTTTTTTTTTTCCTGGTGTCCTTCTGATGTGTTGGATTTCATCTCCCCAAACCCAGCATATTAGGGGTGTGTGTGTGTGTGTGCCAAATTGGAGAAGGCAGTGCTAGAGAATCATGGGAACAAGGGTGGGTTGTGTTGGAATTACCGTATTAATATTGTCTCACTTGTAACTTAGGTTTCGCCATCCTAACATTGTAGAGTTTGCTGGTTGTTGTGCTGAACAGGGATGTTTCTGCCTTGTCTACGTCTTCCTGCCCAAGGGATCCTTGGAAGATCATTTGCATGGCCAGGTACCTAGCTGAACTTGTCATCTCTATTTAAAAGTGGTCTGTTCTTGCAAACAAGTCCTTCAGGATCACTCCTGTCCTTGAAACTCTTTTGAATTTCTTAGGTTGATGCTTGCCTCTCCTGGACACAACGACTCCATGTGGCTCTGGGCACTGCCAGAGCTATTCAGTTTCTGCACAGTGACTCTCCTAGCCTTATCCACGGAGATGTAAAGAGGTAAGAGAACGGAGGGGAACTCGTCTCCTAGAATGAGATGTAAACATAACTAATGCATTGTTTTCATTTAAATAGGAGAATATCTGCTTTTGCTGTGAAGGGAGAGATGTTTAACAACTTTTTACCTTCTGTTTACCTTCTATGGGGTGAGGGTGGGGGTGGTGGAGGTTAAGGTAAGGGTTAGGATTGTGCAAGAGAGAATAAAAATAAGACAATGAATATTGTGCAATCACAATAGTAGCTGGACTGAGAAACTTACGATGTTTCACATTACTAAATTCTAATTCCTAACATTTCACACCATTGGCCAGGCTGACTGGAGCTGCAGAGAATTGTGATTAACAAAATTCTGAAATGCCTTGGTGAAATACCACTTTTTACGTGATTTATGTTACTTATATGCTTTTTCTGGATCTATTGGAGTAGTGTCTAGTTCAAGGAGCTCTCGAATTCAATGATCACTGTGTTGGGAAGAGTAAAGCAAAGTGAAGCAAATCTGAAATTAGTGGTTTCCAGGGCAAAATAACTTTTCTGATTCAGAAGGAATTTCTGTTCTCATCCATTAAGCTGTGTGCAGCTTTTGATGTCTTGATTTCTCTTGTTTCCGTAATGATTCCTCTCGCCCAGGGTTTTGTTTTTCACCATAGTCAACCAAATGCTTCTGGGACAGATAGGATGCATATTCCTTTTCCCCTGTAACTGGTATTTGAGGGCAACACAGAGTCTTCCAAGTGCTGAGTCTCCAAACAACAAGATGAACATGTGGAGGAGAGCTGTTCCCTGGTCATGTTTATTACATATGGGAGTTTGAGAAGGAATTGTGGGGTCCTGGGTGGTTTTCTTGCAGGCATTTCATTACCAAACTAGGTAACATCAACAAGTAACAGAGCCGAGGTGGCACAGTGGTTAAATGCAGCACTGCAGGCTACTTCAGCTGACTGCAGTTCTGCAGTTCGGCTGTTCAAATCTCACCGGCTCAGGGTTGACTCAGCCTTCCATCCTTCCGAGGTGGGTAAAATGAGGAGCCGGATTGTTGTTGGGGGCAATATGCTGACTCTGTAAACCGCTTAGAGAGGGCTGAAAGCCCTATGAAGCAGCATATAAGTCTAACTGCTATTGCTATAAGTGACAAAAACCTCCTTTTCCTGTCTTATACAGCTCTAACATCCTCTTGGATGCAGCACTCAATCCACGGCTGGCTGATTTTGGATTGGCACGGTTCAGCCGCCGGCCAAAGCAGGGAGGGATAAGCAGTTCACTGGGCCAGACCCAGACCGTGCGGGGTACATTGGCCTATCTACCTCCTGAGTACGTCCGGACTGGGATGCTTTCTACTGCTATTGATATCTTCAGCTTTGGTGTGGTGAGTAATGTGGGAACAGGAATGTTACGGGTAGATCTTGATTTATGACCACAATTGGGACTAGAATTTCTGTGGTTAAGCAACATAGTTTTTCAGTGAGTTGGCCCCCAATTTTACAACCTTTTTGCTACAGTTGTTAAGCGAAGCACTGTGCTGGATGATTTGTGCAGCTGTTAAATGAACCAGGCTTCCCCCGTTGACTTTGCTTGTTGGAAGCTGGCTAGGAAACTCACAAAAGACGATCACATGACCATAGAATGGTGCATCTCTTATAAATACATGCTAGTTGCCAGGGACCTGAATTTAGATCACATGACCATGGGGATGTTGTGACGGTCCTAAGCATGAGGACTAAGTCATTTTTTCAGTGCCACTGTAACTGAACTAAAATGAATGGATGTAAGTTGAAAACTACTTGTATTTCAAATAAATGAAGTATGATGAAGACGGAATATGTCATACGAATGGAGGGCAATTCTAAGTTCATTTGTTCAACAACCTGTATTCATTTCTATAACATTCATCAGGTGTATTCTGCCTGCTTAGAATGTGTAGTCCGCCATCTTCCCAGGTAATACATTAGCAATAGCAATAGCAGTTAGACTTATATACCACTTCATAGGGCTTTCAGCCCTCTCTAAGCGGTTTACAGAGTCAGCATATCGTCCCCACAGTCTGGGTCCTCATTTCACACACCTCGGAAGGATGGAAGGCTGAGTCAACCCTGAGCTGGTGAGATTTGAACCGCTGAACTGCAGATAACAGTCAGTTGAAGTGGCCTGCAGTACTGCACTCTACTCACTGCGCCACCTCGGCTCTAAACCAGTGGTAGTAAACCTGGTCCCTACCGCCCACTAGTGGGCATTCCAGCTTTCATGGTGGGCGGTAGGGGTTTGCTGCAACTCTGCTTTATAAATTTTATAAAGTGAATTTGAATTTGAATTTGAATTTACTTTATTTGTATGCCGCCCTTTTCCCTGAGGGGACTCAGGGCGACTCACAATTCAAGGGAGGGGGGAAAAACAAACAACGTTACAGAACAAAAAGACCATACACAGCTAAAAACACAACAATCATACCATTCGGAGTGGGGCTGCAGGTCTTTAGCCCCAAGCCTGTCGGAACAACCAGGTTTTAAGGGCTGTGCGGAAAGCCTGGAGGGTGGTGAGGGTACGAATCTCCACAGGGAGTTCGTTCCACAGGGTCGGAGCAGCCACAGAGAAGGCCCTCCTCCGGGTAGTCGCCAGTTGGCATTGGCCGGCGGATGGAATTCGGAGGAGGCCTAATCTGTGGGATCTTATTGGTCTAGTGGCGGTAATTGGCAGCAGGCGGTCTCTCAAGTATCCAGATCCAATACCATGAAGGGCTTTGTAGGTGACAACTAGCACCTTGAAGCGAATCCGGAGATCAACAGGCAGCCAGTGCAGCTCACGGAGGATAGATGTTACGTGGGTGAAACGAGGCGCACCCACGATCGCTCGCGCGGCTGCATTCTGGACAGTAAAGTTACTTCCCTACTTTATAAATCACCATTACTGTGGAACCGGTGGGCGGTTAGAAAATTTTACTCCTAACAGAGATACAAAAGTGGGCGGTAGGTATAAAAAGGTTGACTACCCCTGCATTAAACAATTGATGATCCCAGGGAACATGCTGAGTTCAGCTTCCCCTTCTGAGGGGATAGTCTCTTTAAACCAGGGGTCAGCAACCTGTGGCTCTGGAGCCATGTATGGCTCTTTCATCCCTCTGCCCTGGCTCCCTGTTGCTCAAAATATGTATCACAACCACCAGTGTGCGACACCAGCTGACTTTTTGACTCCCAGTAGGCCAACCCTGGATAAATCCAAGAAGAGAAAAGTTTCAGAAAAAAACAAAATGTTTAATTCAATTACATGTGCTAGTTTTGTAGCCGCTCAAAAAATAGTCAGGCACAGGGAGGGTTTTGTGGCTTCTTTGGAAAACAGGTCCAAATGGCTCTTTGAGTGTTTAAGGTTGCCGACCGCTGCTTTAAACAATTCAGAAGGTTATTCTCTTAAGATAGCTTTCATATTCACATAACTGTCATAGGGTCTGTCTATTAAATCCATCCAATAATGGCCAGGAAGCTGCTTCTGGTTTTGGTACAACATCTTCTTTCTCTGGGCAACTTAAGATGATTTGGGCACAGTTAAAAGAAATTTGTAATTTTATTTGTCCATTATATGCAGACCTAAGTAAGTATCGCATTATACATTCTGACTCAACATGTCGGGGGGGAAATTCTACTGGTGGGATTGTTTAAATTAACGGACAAACTTTTTTTTACTTCAGCTATGTGATGCATGGTTTGTCATGGCCGAAATACTTACGTAATTACATTTTACAATTGATTTAGATTTCGACTTAAAAGATTTGGGGCATTTTATACATCATTAAGGGATTCAGACTTGGTATTGTATATAATAATAGTAATAGCAACATAAATTGCATTTGATTTGACCAGATGGATTGCAATGAACCTTGCTATCCATTTATAATCATGACATTTTAATGTTGATTTTTGTGGCTATTAATTAATAGACATTATAAATTTTGCATTATTATTAGGATTGACTGTTAACTGTTTAACTGTTTATTTCATTTGTATGCCGCCCTTTTCCCCCGAGGGGGACTCAGGGCGGCTCACAACTCAAAACAAGGGAAGGGGGGATACAAACAATTTGACAACAACACAAAACAATACATAATTTAAAAGCGCAACAATCATACCACTCGAGATAGGGGCACGGTTCTTTAGCCCCAGGCCTGTCGGAACAGCCAGGTTTTAAGGGCTTTGCGGAAGGCCTGGAGGGTGGTGAGGGTGCGAATCTCCACGGGGAGTTCGTTCCAGAGGGTCGGAGCAGCCACAGAGAAGGCCCTCCTCCGGGTAGTCACCAGTCGACACTGGCCAGCGGATGGAATTGAGAGCCTTCAAAGGCTTCAAACTGTACGCAATAAAGCTATATTCTATTAAGAGGCAGGAGGGAAAATCCTGCCAGAATCTAATATTGTTTGCTTTTAATTCTGGGGAAAATGGAATCTGACTTTCAGAGCAGTTGAATCAAAGGTTAGCTGGAAATAATTCAGTTGATCCCTGAGTTATTACAAAAAAAAAAAGTCTGGTTGGAAAACTTGACACAAAAAGGTCCTTTGTAATAAATCTATTCAGCTTTATCCTACGATGACCTCTTCCTATAATGAGATTTTGTGTTCTGGTCACCTGGCTGCCTGTACTGAAATATGAAGAAAGAACAAAACGTCCATTTTAGTAGTATTTTATCTGTTTCTCTCACAGTTCAAAATAATCTTTCTTCGTCCCTGACAGGTTCTTCTAGAACTCTTGACTGGGAGACGCCCCATGGAAGTAGATTCTCGTGGACACAGCAAGTACTTAGTGAGCAATTCTTATCTTATCTTATGCTAATTGATTATGTAACATGCAGCTGGACTTTTTTATGATTGCTTGTCCACATTTGTGCTTTCAGAAGGATCTGATAAATGATGAAGAGGAGCAAGAAGTTGTGTCAACGGACACAACTTCTTCCAGTCATACCAAAGCAGCTCAGCTTGGCAGCCATCTCTACCAAAAGCACGTAGACCTGCGGTGTGGCCCCTGTCCAGAGGAACTGGGCAAAACACTAGGAAAGTTGGCTTGTTGCTGTCTCCACCCACGAGCCAAGCGACGCCCTTCAATGGCTGAAGTAAGAGAACAAACATTTGATGTCTTCCTCCGTGAAGAAATCTGGAATTTGCTTTGCCCTTCATGGTATTGGACCTGGGTACTTGAGAGACCGCCTGCTGCCAATTACCTCCCAAAGACCCATTAGATCACACAGAGCAGGCCTCCTCCGGGTTCTGTCTACCAGCCAATGTCATCTGGCTACTACCCGGGGAAGGGCCTTCTCTGTGGCAGCTCCGGCCCTTTGGAACGAACTCCCCGCAGAGATTCAGACCCTCACACCTCTCCAGGCCTTCCGAAAAGCCGTTAAAACCTGGCTGTGTCAGCAGGCCTGGGGTCGATGAGTTCCCTTCCCCTCTCGAATCGTGTGGCTGTTGGTTGTTTTTAAATGCCCTGTACTTTTTGTAGTTTTTGTGCTTTTCCCTTCCCCTCCTTGGGTTTGTGAGCCGCCCTGAGTCCCTTTGGGAATAGGGCGGCATATAAATAAATTGAAACTCGAAACTGCTGTAACAAAGCTTTTAACTTTAAGCCTTTGTTTCATAGAGTCAGGATTTTGAACATCCATGAATATCTGGCACAATCATGCATGCTTTGTGTATGCTACCTTCTGAATCTGTTCTCTTTTCACATATACTGACTTTGCTTTATGCTGTTGTTTCACATCAGCATCATAGCAATAGCAATAGCAGTTAGACTTATATACCGCTTCATAGGGCTTTCAGTTCAGTTCAGTTCAGTTTATTAAACTTATATGCCGCCCTATTCCCAAAGGGACTCAGGGCGGCTAACAAACCAATAGGGAATAGGGGCAATACAAAGAAAACAAACAAGACAGATACAAAATCCAAAAAAACAGATTAAAAAGAAAACTTCACAACAGCCGCAACAACTCAAGTGGGGCTGGGAATTCATCAGCCCCAGGCCTGCCGGAACAGCCAGGTCTTGACGGCTTTATGGAAAGCCTGAAAGGTGGTGAGGGTCCGGATTTCCACAGGGAGATCGTTCCAGAGGGCCGGAGCAGCCACAGAGAAGGCCCTCCCCCGGGTAGTCGACAGACGACATTGGCTAGCTGATGGAATCCGGAGGAGGCCTAATCTGTGGGATCTAATTGGTCGTAGGGAGGTAATTGGCAGGAGGCGGTCTCTCAAGTACCCAGGTCCGATACCATGTAGAGCTTTAAAAGTCAGCCCTCTCTAAGCGGTTTACAGAGTCGGCATATTGCCCCCACAATCTGGGTCCTCATTTTACCCACCTCGGAAAGATGGAAGGCTCAGTCAGCCCTGAGCCAGTGAGATTTGAACCGCCGAACTGCGGAACTAGCAGTCAGCTGAAGTGGCTGCAGTACTGCACCCTAACCACTGCGTCACCTCGGCTCTTTAGTCATAAAGAAAGTGTATTTGTATAAATACATACATTCACAGTAGTGTTTCCTACCCCCTTCCCTTTTAAATCCCTTTCTGTGAACATCTCCGCAGCCCTGCCTAGATCTGTGTCTGGTGTGCCCTTCTGTGTACTTAGAAAGTGGAAATTTTAGAAATATTCCAGACAAAGCTTATACCTGGAGGTTCATATCAGTTGGCTGGCATCAGAAAAGTCTACCCCCGCCCCTCCCAATTTATCTGATTTTTGCATACAAGTGCAAACCCTTACTTGTCTTAAGACCTAAGGAGAGGATTATAATTCATTTGACTCACCCAGATCATTATAAGCACTGTAAAATATTATTCCAAGTTGGCCCGGACTTGTGAATGAGTCACTGAGAAATAATTATTGATGTCTAGAAACCATTTAGCGATGATAGAAATGCTTCTATTTACCCTCAGTGGGAGAACTAAGAACAGAGATGATTAAAAAAAACCTATAGTTTTTCAGATATTTTCCAACCAATTTGATTTCATTATATATGAATAGAAACATCTGTCTCTTTTATTGGCTGATGTTTCTCGGATGGCCATATAGTATAAATAAAAGAGGGATGGCATATTCAGCATGGAGAAAAAGGGCACACACACACACACACACACACACACACACACACACACACCACCCACTGCTTATCCTTCCCTCCATTGTTTTTGTAAAATTCATTTTGTCAGCTATCGATACCCATTCCATAGGACCAGCAACTAGAAGGATCCAGGAAGGGAGAACCATTGGTCTTCCAGATGTTGCTACATTTCATTCTCAGCTGACATGACCATTGATTAAGGGTGTTTGGGTTAAAATGAAGCAACATCCCAATTCCAGTCCAGCATGATTCCATTTCTGTGGAAAATGCTACTGTCGCAATGGAGTGCTGTTTTCATTTGCAGCTGCCCGTATCACTTCTATGGAACTGACCAATGCATGAACCCTAAAAGGAAAGAATTAAGATTTAAGATTTAGTTTATTTGTATGCCGCCCTTTTCCGGGAGGGACTCAGGGCGGCGAACAACTCAAAAGGGGAAAAGGGGATACAAACACAATACACGTAATTAAAATACACAAGAGTCATACAGCCATACAAGTCGAGAGGGGAGGGGAACTCATCAACCCCAGGCCTGCCGGCACAGCCAGGTTTTGACGGCTTTTTGGAAGGCCTGGAGAGAGGTGAGGGTCCGAATCTCCGCGGGGAGTTCATTCCAAAGGGCTGGAGCTGCTACAGAGAAGGCCCTCCCCCGGGTGGTAGCCAGATGGCATTGGCTAGTAGACGGAACCTGGAGGAGGCCAACCCTGTGCGATCTAACGGGTCTATGGGAGGTAATTGGCAGCAGGCGGTCTCAAGTACCCAGGTCCAATACCATGAAGGGCTTTATAAGTTACGACTAGCACTTTGAAGCGTATCTGGAGACCAATCGGTAGCCAGTGCAGCTCGCGGAGGATAGGTGTAACGTGGGTGTACCGAGGTGCACCCACAATCGCTCGCGTGGCTGCATTCTGGACGAGTTGTAGTGTCCGAATACTCTTCAAAGGCTGCCCCATGTAGAGCGCATTGCAGAAGTTAATGATGGCAAATGGGGAAGCGACAATGGATAAATGCCGAGTTATATTGAGTCACTCGTACTTTCTGCTGCTTCCTAGTGGCACTGCAGTGTGCCTGTTGATGGCTATTTGTGCCCTATTTACTATAAATATAACGGAAGGAATCTCGGCTTAGAATATTCACTACATTGTTTGCAGTATTTCAGGCATATTGTAAGGCTGCCTATCAGGCATTAAGTGAGCTTGGGAGGGAATGGAGCTTCCTGTTCAAAGGAGCTGGCTTATACGGCCTTGGAAATGGAAGAACGAGTGAGTTATTTTATTTGCTAGATGGTTGTTCCTAAGAAGCAATGATACGTAACTATTCTTCCTCTCCTGCAGGTCTATCAAGAGCTAGAGGGGCTACAGTTACTCCTATGTGGGAAGTCTTCTGCCTTTTTACTACTGCCTCCCCAGCAACCTCAAGCACCCCAAGAAGACTACTATTCATCCACGCCTCTTAATGAACCCGAGGAAAGTGATGAAAGCTTAGAGGCCAACTCCAAACTGTTGAGCCGCCAACGAGTGACCAGAGAAAGTGTGTCTATTGGTCAGTTAGGTACGATATTCTGCAGACATCTCTTTCTCCCACTCCATGCAGAGGCTTTGCCAGACAGAATGATCAGCCGGCTAAACAGATAACAGAAAGCTATAAGGGTGGGGTTCACACAAGATGACAAGCCAAATGTAAACAAACAACATTGTATATCATCAAGGCCGTGTTGCGGCCATATAACAGCCGTATATTTAAAGCAGTGTTTTATCAACTACCAGATGTATAGACTTCAGCTCAGAATTTTCAGCAATGGCTGCACTGCTTGGGAAATCCAGTGAGCTGAACACCAAAGAGCTGGAAGTTACTAAGGTTGGAAATTTAAAAGTATTTATTAAGCATAATGAAATATTTGCTGTTCTGTCCCCCCCTTCACGGCTCGTTAACAAACGCAGGCAGGCAACTTAAAAGGAAGTCTTTCTTTTATCAGTTCTCAGTTTAAACTGGCTTCTAGCCCAAAAATAACATAAATACAAGTCTCCGACAAGAATACAAAACAAAAACTCTTACAAGCACTGCACTTCTTCCACAGTCCCCACGGATCAGGTTTACACGAAACACCAAAGCACTTATCCAAGTGTAACAGGCATAAATCACGATTAATAATCAAGCAATGTTGTACCAAACAACACAGGAAGGAACGTTGACTCCAGCGACTAGGGCGTGGCAGCATCCGTCCTTTTATCTCCAAACTTGCCTCTAACCCGCCCCAGCTGCATAATGAATCTTGATCCCGAAAAAAACTTACAGCAGACATCTGCTGAGTCACAACAATTTGCTAATTAGAAAAATGGTTGAGAAACAGCCACCTTGATTGGATCAGCTGACTTCAAGTAATTAAGGCATTTGTTTGGAATACTTTAATGTGTCCTTGTTCCAAGTGAATGCTTGCAAGATAGAGAGAAATTGCAAATGTTTATTTTAAAATGAAAATAACAACTGTGGGCCCTTGGTCATCAAGCGTGTTCATGTAAATGTAATAGACTGAAATATTTTCCCTCCTGTGCTTTGCTGTCAGATGGAAGGAATGATGCAATTAAGAAGGTAGGCCACCCCTAACATTAAATCAGTTATTTATGGAATGTATTTTGAGATCAGATACAATATGACACAAAACCTTATTTATTAAAGCTCCCAGGCCCAACAGGGCAACTGGAAGTTTGTTCCCGAACTTCCAGTTGGGCCATTTTTTGCCCTCTCCAGGCTCCAGAGGCTTTCCTGAAGCCTTGGGAGGGTGAAAAACGGAGCAAACCGGAAGTTCATTCCCAAACTTCCTTCAGGAAAGCCTCTAGAGCAGTGGTTCCCAAACTTGGCAATTTTAAGACTTGTGGCTGGAGAATTCTGGGAGTTGAAGTCCACAAGTCTTAAAGTTGCCAAGTTTGGGAACCAGTGCTCTAGAGCCTGAGGAGGGTGAAAAAAGAACCCTGCATGGGGGGAAGTCGTGCGCACATGCGCAGGTGGGGCACGCATACGCATGCACACGCAATAGCGTGCACACAGACAATTTTGGCACACCTTTCGAAAAAGATTAGCCATCACTGTTCTAGAGTCTCCAGCTGGGTAAGAAAATGCCTACCACAAACCCTGTCCAGATGTGGCCGCCTGGTAAGAGCCGAGGTGGCACAATGGTTAAATGCAGCACTGCAGGCTACTTCAGCTGACTGCAGTTCTGCAGTTCAGCTGTTCAAATCTCACCGGCTCAGGGTTGACTCAGCCTTCCATCCTTCCAAGGTGGGTAAAATGAGGACCCAGATTGTTGTTGGGGGAGATATGCTGACTCTGTAAACCGCTTAGAGAGGGCTGAAAGCCCTATGAAGCGGCATATAAGTCTAACTGCTATTGCCATTGCTATTGCTATTGGTATATCACTAATATGGAGCAAGTTGGAGCTGTGGCCTAACATGGCTTTAAATCCTGTTCCACGTCCGTGTTAATTACTTGACCTGTCCATCTGATGTTTTACAGCTTGTTTGGTCAATTTTGTTTTAATCATTGATTGTTCTGCTGGGCTGCAGCTTTTTAAAAATGCATTTCTTCCTTGCTTATTCTGTGCCATCTCCACCCAGCCCTATATCTGGTAACTTTCAGGCACCTTTATTTTAACATTTTATATCTTTCGCTATTTTTATTTTATTTCAATGTATGTGCTCAGTAAGACTTAACAGCTTTAATAGGATAGCAATACAAATATGTTGAAGTAGGAGTGAAGCAGTGGTGGGTTTCAATTTTTTTTGGAACCTACTCTGTGGGTGTGGCCTCCTTTGTGGGAGTGGCTTGCTGGCCATGTGACCTGGTGGGAGTGGCTTGCCGGCCATGTGTTTTCTTCCTTTCTTTCTTTCTCTCTCTCTCCTTCCTTTTGTCTCTCTGTCCCTTTTTTCTTTTTTTCTTTCATCTCTCTCTCACTCTTTTTCATTCTTTTTTCTTTTTTTCTTTATTTCTTCCTTTCTCTTTCTCTCTCTCTGTGTCTGTCAGTCAGTCAGTCAGTCAGTCTCTCTCTCTCTCTCTCTCTCTCTCTCTCTCTCTCTCTGTGGGGCAGTGATGGGTTTCAAAAAAATTTTGGAAGCTCTTCTGTAGGTGTGGCCTGCTTTCCGGGTCCACTGGTGGAACCTCTTCTAACCGGTTCGGTAGATTTGACGAACCGGTTCTACCAAACTGGTAGGAACCCACCTCTGGAGTGAAGGTACTTAAAAGGTACAACTTAAAAGCAGCGCTGCAACCAAGGTGCCTTTTAAGAAGCTCAAAATGTAAAGGTTGCTTCATCTGGCACCGAAAATACCCAGGGTGGCGTCTGGAGAACAGCTAAAGGACAATATTGCCAATCGGAATGATAATGAGGGAAAGGCCTTGAGACACTGGGCAAAGAGATGCTGCCAAGGGAACTGCCAGATAAGAGACAGCACAGCCTGCATTTGGATAGTTGGATGGGGCAAAAGGCTCAGAAGATACCCTGTCTTGTTTCTCGGGCTGTAAAAGAGGTGGAGGTGTGGAGAAGATTGCACCTTCATAGTTGCAAGATTCTGTCAATATAGCTTTACAGTAAAGAAGAATTAGCTCATCTAGTTGTGATTCTTATCTGGCTTACTCCAGGACAGTGTTTCTCAACCTTGGCAACTTGAAGATGTCCGGACTTCAACTCCCAGCATTCGCTGGCTGGGGAATTCTGGGAGTTGAAGTCCGGACATCTTCAAGTTGCCAAGGTTGAGAAACACTGCTCCGGGAGATAGACGCTAATGCAGCTGTTCTGTTAAGGGCCTCCATTTGATGATCCAGGTAGGCTGTCACTGAGTGGTCTCTTTTCTTTCTGCAGGTAACTCTGCTCCTCAGATTGTCATCAACCCAGCAAGGAGGCGCATGATGGAACGGCTGGCACTCTATCATGAGGGAGAGCTTGACAGCCTGGGTGTGCTTGCCTCTACACCTTCAGGAGAAGGTAACAGCCCCACCTCTGTAATGCTGTGCAGCTGGAGGTGGCACTATTCAATCTCCAAACTGGTTCTGTTAAATTAGGGAGTGGCATTTCAAGAAGGGGAGTTCAGTTCCAATCGTCATTGTTCAGTTTCACTTCATCAGTCAGCGTGCTCAGTAGAGAAGTGTCAAAAACTCTCTATTTTCATGTCAGAATAAAAAAAAAAAATAAGTAGGCTTTAAGATCAATAGAAGAAAACATTTGATAACTAGAGCCAAGATTACTTTTGTCTGAAGCTTGCATAAACAAATATGAATAGAACATGTCGTGATGGTTTTATGCTTAAAGTACTGTGACTTTATACATTGCAGATAAGTTTGGACAAATAGCCTTTTTTCACGTAGGAAAGACATACAATAGGAGCAGCAAGTGTGACATTCCTGACTTGTTCTGCTTAAGCTGTTTACTTCAAATATATAAAGCCTCTGTAGAAACAATGGCTCCATTTTAATTTCTGCTCTGACATCTGGATTTTCATGTTGAATATATACCTGGAAATGAATTCCTGAGGATCAATTAAGCAGTGAAAATTTATAGCCCACATGAGAATGGAGAGTTTAAGGATCTATTCATTTTGTTTGTTCTCAGTTGCTCCTCCCTGATATCCAGTGGTGGGTTTCAAAAATTGTTCGAACCTACTCTGTAGGTGTGGCCTCCTTTCTGGGAGTGGCTTGCCACCCATGTGACCAGATACAAAATTATGAATTAGTACTTAGGTCGGTCCAAGTAGCTATTCAGAAACTCGGGCATTGAAGCATGCAGGTTTTAAAGCTGTCACGTTACAAGATCCTTGCACCCCTAACCCTTTAGAAAAAAAAACTAGGGGTCTTCAAACCTGACAGCTTTAAGACTTGTGGACTTCAACTCCCGTCATGTTGGCTCAGAGACTCTGGCATTGAAGCATGCAAGTCAGTGGTGGGTTTCAAAAAATTTTGGAACGTCTTCTGTAGATGTGGCCTGCTTTCCGGGTCCACTGGTGGAACCTCTTCTAACCGGTTTGGTAGATTTGACGAACCGGTTCTACCGAATAAGTGCAAACTGGTAGGAACCCACCTCTGCTGATATCCCTCTGAATCTCTGCCTCCTGCTGTATTGTGCCTTGTCAGGAATTTCTGAACTCGAACCTCAAGTTTCTCAAAAGATTCAAACAGCAAGAAAACACATCTGAAGTCAAATTTATATTCTTACCTAATTTGCAAAATCTGGTTTTTACTTATACAGCAGAATGTCAAGGCTATTTAAGTAGGCCAAGATGGGTCAAAAATGAGGCATTTTGGGTAGGACAGGAGTTAGACGAAAGAAGATTCTCAGGCTGTGTAGGAGAGATCTTGAATGGCTGGGTATTTGAAAATCATTATGAGGTTAAGATAAAGTTTGAAAATGGTCCTAGAGAAGGAAAGTAAAAACAACCTTCCTATAAAACCAATTTTCTCCGAAGCTATCTTTGGTCTCTTTTTGCCACCAGAGATGGCTCAGAATCCTATTAAAACAGATATACTTCCTTCATGGGCATCCACAGTTCTTCCCAGACTATTGTTAGACAGCTTCTGATCCTATGCTGTGAAATACGAAGTTGGGCTCCTCAGATTTTACCACAGCATTTGTAGGCCCATTCCCTCTGCTGTCCAAGTGGGATTCTTCCTAGTTTTGGTAAAACAGGCAATGTAGCAAACCTTTACCTTCTGTCTACATGACAGAATGCTTTAAGGTAAAGGTAAAGGTTCTCCTCATACATATGTGCTAGGTGGGTTTCAAAAATTGTTCGAACCTACTCTGTGGGTGTGGCCTCCTTTGTGGGAGTGGCTTGCCGCCTATGTGACCGGATGGGAGTGGCTTGCCACCCATGTGACCAGATATGAAGATGCCGACGACACTTGTCAGAACCCCCTTAAATTACTTCACACCCAGCACTGGCCTGCATAAGAATATGATGTAAACTTGTTTTTTAAAAGGCATCTTTGCTTTGCGTTAAAACAACTTCAACACACGCAATGTTCTGATTGCACCACAAACGCAGTAGTCATCCTTACCTTTCACAGAGGCACTGAGTTTTATAAATAGGAGCATGATAGTGTACAATAATCATATCCAAGGACCAGTGGTGGATTTCAAAAATTTTTGGAGCCTCTTCTGTAGGTGTGGCCTGCTTTCCGGGTCCACTGGTGGAACCTCTTCTTACCGGTTCGGTAGATTGACGAACCGGTTCTACCGAATAGGTGCGAACTGGTAGGAACCCACCTCTGGTGCTAGTGGTTCCTGAGTCTAGGGGTTGGTGCTCATCTCTGTTTCAAAGCCGAAGAGCCAGCTCTGTCTGAAGATGTCTCCATAGTCATGTGGCCAGCATGACTAAATGCCGAAGGCGCATGGAACGCTGTTACCTTCCCACTAAAATGGTCCCTATTTTTCTACTTGCATTTTTACATGCTTTTGAATTGCTAGGTTGGCAAAAGCTGGGACAGGTAACGGGAGCTCACTCCGTTACACAGCACTAGGGACTCGAACCACAGAACTGCCAAGCTTGCCATTTCACTAATGCCCACAGTTCAGCCCTAATAGTTGTGATCAGAGAAATTTGGTGATGACTCACTACTTTTTTTCCAGATTTAATTTTCCCTGGTCCCAATGAACTGAGGGGAAAAAAATACCTTGGGAGGGGGGGAAATAAATTCATCAACAGATGCCCAGGTTAAAACCCTTGACTTCTGCTATTGCTGATCCCTGAAATAAAGGCCTTGTAAGCAGTGCAGATGTGAGGCATTCCACGAGAAGGAAAGGGAAAAGCAACAGGCCTGCCAATTTACTCCGAGCTCAACTACCTGGTTTATGTGGTGTATTATGTATTGCTGTATTTCCTTACCTCCTTAGCATAAACAAGGATTTCAACTCAAAAAGTTTTTGTTACCCAGCTTACCCTGTGGAGTTTGCTGATGTCTAATACGTTTTCCATCAGAAAATGTTGAAGCACAGTAATCATATTTGCTAACATTTTTCCTTCTTATTGTTGGCTGACATTTACAACACTTTTCTCCAAAAGCCAAAACTATGGGGGGAAAAAAATACTTTACATAGAAGAAATTGCTCTTCAAATAACTCTTCACTGCAGCAAAGATATACACTGATCTTCTTTCAAGTTTAGACTTCTCTTTGCCACTAAGAGGTTTAGATACGTAGGCCCATTTTATACGAAATGATTGCATCGAGGGGTGACTTTTTATTTTTAAGTTAAGCTAATATGGGTCTTGTTGAAATGAACCAGGCTTCAATCTTGCTTAGCAAGATGTCTCACACAGAAGCCTCCGGGACGCCCCCAAGCTGGAGATATTAATGGCACATTAATCCCCTGTATTAACTGATATTCTGTTGCATACTACTTCTGAACATTTACATCTACATGGAACTGCCGAGTCAGGAGACTTCGCCACAGGGTTAACTCCCAGTATGCTGATAATATTCAGTTACATCTGTCCCAGGGCATCTTAGTGAAGGTGTTGAGGTTTTTTCTTGGCCTGGAATCTGTGCAGATTAGAATGGAGTAGTTCTGAAAAAAAATTAGATGTGGGTTTTAGGGTCCCTTATACTTTGTGATTTTCCACCATTCATAGTTCTCAATCGGGTCACATTCCCCCAGGCAGTTTGTACAAAGTCTGGGAGTTCTGCCCGCGCAGACCCTGTTCAAGTAGGGTCTTTGCACAAGTATCAGTTGCACCCATTTCTATATTAATAAGCATTACTGGGCTGTCACTCATGTCTTAGTCACCTTCTGATTAAGACTATTGCGACATAGTCTATGTGGAGCTGCCTACTTGGAAAGTTTAGCTGGTTCAAAATGTTTACTGCCTGTGCCAAGACATCCCCATGGAACTCTCTCAGTGGGCTTACAAATGCTATTGTAAGGAGAGGTGGGTGGGAGGGAGAGAAAGAGAAGGAGAGGAGGGAGGAAGAGAGAAAAAGAGGAGAAAGGGTAGGAAGGAGAAGACAGAGGTTAGGAGTAGGGGAGAAGTAAGGGAAGGAAGAAGGGGAAGGAGAGGAGGAAGAAAGGAAGTAGAGAAGGGAGGGAGGGAGAAAAGAAAGAGAAAATAAGGTGGTATCATAGCAGGTGTGAAGGATGGTAAATAATACATTCCAAATTATAATAAGAATGGCAAAGAAAAAGAATAACTATGTGAATGTATACCTATAACTCCATGTAAGAGAATAGATGACAGTAAAAATATAAAGCACAATATAGGTAAATAATACTTGATCATAAGTAGCTAGGTATAAATAAATAAAGAAATGTATATAAAAATGGATAATGAGTAATGAGATTACGAACGCAAGATAGAAATGTATAGAAGGGAAAACACTAACTGCAAAGAAACCGATTCGGAACTGCTGTATGATATACGATGGGACTTATTGTTCCTATGTTGTTTTTAAGTTATGTGGTTATTTTTGTTAATGTGTTTATGTGTTCTGTTGATGTGTTTTATGTGTATAAAATTTAAAAAAAATTAAGAAAAAAAATGCTATCGAAAAGTTGTCACCTTTAAAGCCATATGTGCTCATGAGACTAATCTGGCAGAGTGGGTCTGCTCCAGGTCTCCCCCGGGGAAGCGTTACCTGGTGGGACTCAGGAAACAAGTCTGCTGCCAATTACCTCCCAAAGACCCATTAGATCACACAGATTAGGCCTCCTCCGGGTTCTGTCTACTAGCCAATGTCATCTGGCTACTACCCGGGGGAGGGCCTTCTCTGTAGCAGCTCTGGCCCTTTGGAATGAACTCCCCGCGGAGATCCGGACCCTCACCTCTCTCCAGGCCTTCTGGAAAGCCGTCAAAACCTGGCTGTGTCGGCAGGCCTGGGGTCGATGAGTTCCCTTCCCCTCTCGAATCGTGTGGCTGTTGGTTGTTTTAAATTCCCTGTACTTTTTGTTGTAGTTCTTGTGTTTCCCTTCCCCTCCTTTGGGTTTGTGTGCCGCCCTGAGTCCCGCCGGGAATAGGGCAGCATATAAATAAAATGAACCTTGAACATACCTTCTCAGTCACAGCACCTCTCCTGTTGTATAGCCTTCTCCCTGAATTACAAATAGCCACGCCTATTGGCCTTTTGGAAGAATTGGCTCTTTATCCAGGCTCTAGAGCTGGGATACGGATGGAGTTCTGGCATGGAATTCTGGCATGTTTGTTTGATACATTAATATACTTTTTTTTTGAAAAAATTTTTTTATTAGTTTTATTACAGAAAAAGCACACACACAAAAAAAGAATCATCTTTCATTACATCTTGTAGAAAGCGTATTATCCATTGGTCACGAGTACATTTCGTGCATTCCTTCCACAATCACATATATTCCATTCAGTTTGAATTGTATATGTTAAAAATTTATATATTTTATTATCACCATTTTCATTTAATTAAGATTTCAAGAACACAGCCACCTGCTGGCATTATTTTTTCTTCCCCCAGTCTCAATCAATCTGCCATATCTTTATATCTTTATAACATATTCTTTAAAAAAAGTCAATTAATATGGCATCTAACATTTCCTCTCCCTAACAATGTTTCTCAACCTTGGCGACTTTAAGTCCTGTGGACTTCAACTCCCAGAATCCCCCAGCCAGCATGTTAGTATATAGCATAGCTGGCTGGGGGATTCTGGGAGTTGAAGTCCACAGCACTTAAAGTCGCCAAGGTTGAGAAACACTGCCCTAACATATCTTTATTATTATTATAGTTAACTAGAGGTTATTTACTATTTTTCTCACCTCTTCTCTCCACAGGCGCAAGAAAGCAACAATATACATTAATATACTTTTTAGGGGCTTTGAGACAGTTTCTGTTAAATTGGATTCGTGTAGTTTAGTTATGTTTTGAGTTCCTTGGGTAAAAAATGTTTTAAGTAAATAAACAAACGCGGGAAGTCATCGTTTTGAGGGGATGTCTGTCCTTTATGAAATATAGCACAAAATCATCCAAGAAACTAAATCATCATTAGGTCACTCACTCCCCACATGAGTATTCTCCAGATGTGTTAGATCAGTGTTTCTCAACCTTGGCGACTTTAAGTCCTGTGGACTTCAACTCCCAGAACCCCCCAGCCAGCATGTTAGTATATAGCACAGCTGGCTGGGGAATTCTGGGAGTTGAAGTCCACAGGACTTAAAGTCGCCAAGGTTGAGAAACACTGTGTTAGATTTAAACTCTCAATCGCAGCTAGAGGATATTAGGCTTGGAGTGGCTTTGGGAAAGATGGACTGAAGGCAACGCAGACAGAATTATGGTCCTATTGCGCTAATTTCTGTATTCCAGTTTTGGGACACGTGAAAAATGCTAGCTGATAAAGAGCATTTGGGGAAAAAAATATATTCTGTGAGAAGTTGAAATCTGGGTTTCTTTTCTTTCTCCCCTTCAGGCGCCATTGCTGAGCCACCTCGTGAACCTGAAGAGAGTGATGAATTTGAGTGACATGAATTCAACAAGCACGGGACCAAAGTTCTCATAGCGCTGACAGCACTTTGCAAATTACAGGGGTCATGCCATCCTCTTTGGATGCCAAGCCTGTTCCCTGCTTAGGTGGTACCAGTGTGGCACGCGTTTCTGGTAGAATTTGGCTTCAGGCCAGCAGTCTGCTATAAATGGAAGTCGTCATTGGAATTACGAATGGAAATCAAAACTGGTGGGGTGGGAGTGGTTACGATGTGGATTTTCATGGTTATACAAGTTCCTCACTACATGCTCCCTTTCACTGAATAGATAATAAAACATTTTATATATTTTTTAAGTTGTTTCATTTAGTACATAGTTTATATGTTTATTTGCAGGGTGTAGTAGACATTTGCAATAGTTATAAGCAAAATACCTCCTGTGCAAGAGGAAACTTTGTCCTATCGGAGTTTTCAGAAAGGTGAGAACATCTGCTTTCACTCCTGCCATCTAATTTCCCCTAATTTCCCCTGCAAGAAACTTGTGAGCTGTGAAACCACATGGAAGCAAAGCTCCCAGGGAGAATATACGGTGGGTTACCGATTTTTCAACCAGATGGTTATCAGAATGGTTGGTTTTATTATTGTTATTCAATTGTTTAATCAAGAAAACCACAAAATTAAGAGGAAAAAAGGACAGTGAAAGGGAAAAATGTAAAAAACCCAAATACAATGATTTTAATAAAGAGAAACGGGAAAGAAAAAAAATAGAAAACATTTACAATAATGTTAGGAGGGCAAGTTCTGCCCATTGACATGATTTTTCTTTTTGTTGTTGCTATGCTGCAGTTGTGATGGAGCCATTATAGATTCTGTTTTAGGAATGTAGTTCAACCTCACAGTAAGAAGTTCCTATTAAAAACTGAATTATGCTAAATATTAACGATGCTGAATAATCACATTGCATCACCGTGAAGGGAGAAGTTGTGGTAGGAAAAAGTTACACTTTGGACAAAGGACATGAAAGTTTAAATTCATTATTGGCCATGGAAGCTCAGGGTGATACTTTGGCCAGTCTGTCTTGGCCCAAACCCTGATGATGGGATGAGATAGAAGAGGAAGTGCTATGTACCCTAAACTAAGCTCCTAGATAAAATTGAAAGTATACCGGTAGTCCTCAACTTACAACAATTCACTTAGTGACTGTTCAAGTTACAACGGCACTGAAAAAAACGGACTTATGGCCCCTTTTCACGGTTACCACCTTTCCAGCATCCCCATGATCGTGTGATCAAAATTCAGATGCTTAGCAACTGGTTCATACTTATGACCACTGCAGATCACGCAATCACTTTTTGCAACCTGAGCAGCAAAGTCAATGGGGAAGGCAGATTCACTTAACAACCAGGTTACTAACTTATCGACTACAGTGATTCATTCAACTGGCAAGAAATGTAAAGCCGTCAAAACCTGGCTGTGCCGGCAGGCCTGGGGTTGATGAGTTCCCCTCCCCTCTCGACTGGTATGGCTGTGTGATTTTCGTGTATTTTAATTATGTGTACTGTTGTTTATGTTCCCTTTCCCCTTTGAGTTGTTCGCCATCCTGAGTCCCTCCTGGAGAAGGGCGGCATACAAACAAACCAAATACAAAATGGGACAAAACTCGCTTAACAAATGTCTCACTTAACAACATAAAGTTCGGGCCCAATTGTGGTCGTAAGTTGAGGACTACTATATTCCTGTAGCCAACTTACAGTGGGCTCAGGAAATTACTGTCTGCACAGGCCTTAAGAAAGAAAACTGAGGAACGGTGACCTTCCAAAGGCAGTGATTCAGAATGAAAGGAAAATGACTTTGTCATATGACTGTGAATCCCTTTCATTCAAGTCACGCTCCGGAGCAGTTCTTCTACACTGAGACGGGCGTGTTTCTCCACGTGGATCAAGTGATCCCATTTTGCACTTTCAAAATGTAAATGAATCTGCTCCACTGTAAATTGAGGACTACTGTATGAACCAGCAACTTTTTTCTCCCCTTTGTGGTTTTATAAAACAGCGTTATATTCAACTGGGAAATAAACCGAGTGGATGCTGTGTGGATTTCACCAACTATCTTCAATACCTTTTTGAAGAAACTGGCATATTTTAGCAAGAGTTTTTAATTCTTTCAAACCACATTAGAGTATGTTCTTGTACTGTTATAAGTTTCTCCTTTGATTAAGACAGTTCATTGATGTCTTAAGATTATTTCGCTGAGCTTAGCCGGCGTCTGCTCATTAAGGTAAGGAAGAGAAAAGCACAATGGAACTGCAGCACATCGCACACCTTGGACCAAAAATGGCCAGTGAGTCGAGAGAAGAACGCCCACTGCGCCAGTTCCCGATCCCACACTTTGAGGCTTACAAAACCGAAGCAGCACATCGTCCCCAGGACTATAATCCAGATGGAACTGGCGTTGCCAAAACGTCTTTGCACTTTCAGTACTCTCCAAAAAACAACAATTATATGTCCGCTCAATGCCAACTCAAAACCCTGTGGGTGAAGCACTGCCAGGACGTAACTAGACAGTGAAGTCACTTCTACGGCTAGGAAAACGTACGGCTCCCACCCATTTTCAAGAAAGAGGCACCAAACAATGACCCAAGCAAAAATTGGTAGCGTTAACAACTGATCTAACACAGCTGCCCGGTGATGCTGCGTCCAGAGCCGGAGCCATTGCGTAGGCCCGTATAAAAGCGCCATGAGGGCAAAGATCTCTTGAAAGTAGGCCTGCCTACTCTTGTCACCCGGGCGCCACCAATACCAACCCAGAAGTACGTAGGCCAAATTGATTAAGCAATTGGCTGGCATAGCAAGGAAGGCTGGCATTCCAGGCACCGTTGGCTCAGCGTAATGCTCGTAGCCAGTATCCGTGTGAGCGCCATCAAATATTCCCGAAGACACCGCTAGTATGCAAAGCAGCAGGCCTCCCGTCGCATGCGAGAACGCCTGGCTGTCTTCTGACTTCATAGCTGCCTTTTTCAAAGTCTCTTGAGTCTTGCTCTCTGTGCTGCTGCCAAACGGCCACCGCTGCTACAAATGCTTCGTTTCCCATTATTTATTCACTTTTTTGCCAGTCCGGCCATCCATTCCTCCTAGAACAGCTTACGGAAAAACAAGAAGAGAGCATGAAATGGATGACGCAGCTGATTTAAGTTTCCCCAAGATGAATTTACTGGCCTGGGTGGGCTTTCCCCATCAATGCTGCACACAGGAAGTGAGTGGGTTGAGTTAAAACTCTTCTCTTAGAAACCCGAAAGCTTGCTGGCATTTGCCGAAAACCACTCCTCCTCCTCCTCCCTCTCCTGCTCAAACAGCCACAGCGTGAGATTACTCAAGCAAAAGCCCAGCAGGTTTTCTTGGCAGCTCCTGTACTCACAATTATGTTATGAAACAGCTGTAGTGGCAGGATTGGCTATTGGTGACATCACGGCTTAGTGGGGGAAATTGGGGGTGGGTGGGTGGGTAGGGTTGTTTCCTTCCCGTGATCTTCTGTTTTGTAACCATGGAGACAGCAAGTGCTAGATTGTAAGCCTAGAGAGCGCTTAACGCTCAGGCTACAGAACTTTCTGTTCTCCAGTCTTTCTTGCAAACAAGTTGCTTTCGTACGAATCATTCTTTGCAGACACATCTGCACCCTCTTAGAAATAGCAATAGCAGTTAGACTTATATACCGCTTCATAGGGCTTTCAGCCCTCTCTAAGCGGTTTACAGAGTCAGCATATTGCCCCCAACAACAATCTGGGTCCTCATTTTACCCACCTCGGAAGGATGGAAGGCTGAGTCAACCTTGAGCTGGTGAGATTTGAACCGAACTGCAGTCAGCTGAAGTAGCCTGCAGTGCTGCACTCTAACCACTGCGCCACCTCGGCTCTAATCTATGGTATTATTTAAAAGACATTTCAGAGATAATTTAGAGTTGGGAAGAGATTCAGGGGGTGGGGAAG
The DNA here is from genome assembly GCF_009769535.1 of Thamnophis elegans. NCBI lineage: Eukaryota > Metazoa > Chordata > Lepidosauria > Squamata > Natricidae > Thamnophis > Thamnophis elegans. The sequence continues at coordinate 7,688,964 of NC_045542.1, forward strand.
AGTTCAGTTAATATTACAAACAGCAATGGGAAGTCACAGCTGCTACGCAGTTCTTTTAGCTGGTATTGGCTTTTCTATGCATCAAGTTCTTTCCAAGAACCTAGGATAGTGTTTCTCAACCTTGGCAACTTGAAGATGTCTGGACTTCAACTCCCAGAATTCCCCAGCCAGCGAATGCTGGCTGGGGAATTCTGGGAGTTGAAGTCCAGACATCTTCAAGTTGCCAAGGTTGAGAAACACTGACCTAGGACCTTGTAATTAATTGGTGGTGTATACAGGTAGTCCTCAACGTACGACCACAATTGAGGCCAAAACTCGTGTTGCCAGGTGAGGAATTTGTTAAGTGAGTTTTGTCCCATTTTGCGACTTTCCTTGCAACACTTGTTAAGCGAATTGCTGCAGTTCTTAAATAAGTAACTTGGTTGTTAATCTGCCCTCCCCGTCGGCTTCGCTTGTCAGAATGTGGCAAGAGATGGTCACATGCGCCCCCCCCCCCCCCCACAGTGTCACCATCATAAATGTGAGTCAGTTGTTCAAGCATCTGAAGGTACCGGCAAATCACGTGACTATGATGGTCACAAGTCAAAAATGGTCACGCACCACTTTTTTCAGTGCTGTCGTAACTTCGAATGGTCACTAAGTGAACTATTGTAAGTCAAGGACTACCTGTATAGGCGGACCCAAGCAGTGTGGTCCTGTGCAATTGACAAGATGGAAATTTTGTCAATGTACAGATTTTTTTAAAACACTGTTCCAAGATTTTTTGGTATTGCATTGCACCCAATGTTGTTTATTAATTTAGCGATTTATTATTTAGATGGGGGTGAGGGGGGGGGTTCCACCACAATACCGCGAAGCCCTTATCCGCGAAGACATAAGCGCGAACCCTAATCCGCGCCGTCCGAATCGCTAAAGCAAATGCGACCTTACCGCGCTGACATAAGGGCGGAGGGCAAATCCGCGCCTTCCGAAGCACTCAGCACCCTAAACCTAACCCTAAAGCAAACCCCTAAACCTAATCCTAACCTTAATTTAAATCGGCTTTCTACCGCCGCGCTGTTTTAAAGTGCCCTTCTGTCGCCACGCTGTTGTCGCGGCGGTGATGACATCACGGCTTTAGCGATGCGGTTTTATCACCGCTATTTTGACGTGCGCGGCTTTGTCGTGCCACGAGGGGGGGGGGATATAATTTACACATCAAGCTTGGCTCCTGAGGTTTCCCTGCCAGTTGCATGGAATTTGCTCACCACTCCCTTGTAGTTTGACTTGCAACATGACTTACAGCTCTGCTATCCGCCTGAGATACCCCACAAGTCCCACAAAGGAAGGTGCTGTAGCCCTCGGATTCTTTCATCCAAATACCTGCTTCTCGTGCTTGTCAGCTTTTGGGTCACGTGGACTTCAACTCCCAGAATCCCCCAGCCATGCAGAAGTCTGGGAGTTGAGGTCCATAGAGGCTTAAAGGTAGCCAAGGATGAGATGAATTGCTGCATACATTATGTGCTGTATGTAGTTGGCTGAATTTCAGTAAAGTACGCGATTTAAATAGTGAGAGAAATCCGCTTTGAACTGTTCATTCTAGTGCCACCTGCCGTAGATTATTATTATTATTACTACTAATTATTAAGTAAGAGGGGTCTTCAAATTCCAAATGCTCAGAAACAAATGTCATGTGTATGTATATGTTAGAAGTAGTTCATTTTAATCACAGTTTTCAGTTTTTAATCACAAGATTCTCTTTGGGGCATTTAACCTTGTATGAGCTTCTTTTAGTCAAATTTGTAATAATCCATTTTTACTGTAAATTGCCCAGAGTCACTTAGGTGAGATTGGCAGTATAAAAATGTGATAAATAAATAAAAAATACCTATTCAAACCTATTTTTCCCCCGATATCACTCCAGGATAGCTAGATACTGCCACCTAGCGGAGCATCAGGAAAATGCTTCCATTTACAGAATACAACACCTTCCACCCCCCCAGAAAATACAGTGCATTGTCTATTTGGTTCAATTGGGGGGGGGGGACCACACTTCTCTGAAATCACCATTTTGGATGGTCCATTCAATACACAATCTGCATAGAACCTGGAGAGTGCAGGAAATGCAAGACAAAACTGGGATACATCACCACTTCTCTCCATACATCAATCCCCAGGATAATAGCCAGCTGGTCCCCTTTGATTTCCCTAATGTTTTCCCCTCTGTTACATCCCCTTACCCCTCCACCAATGTCCTTCAATTTTTTCTTGCTCTTCTGCTTCCAATCCGTAATTCAGGACAAAACAGCCCATTTTGGAATCTGAGCCAAAGACAAATGTTTCGGGTCAGATACAAACTACCTATATTCAGTTGCTATGTGTAAAGAATGGTTCGTGCCCCAGTGGCTTTATAGATAGATCTCTATTCCTAATTAACACCAGCTTCAGATCCTGGGGATTTTTATTCAGGAAACATATGGTTGTCTTGATCAGAAGTATTAACTAGAAGTTGTCTTGTGCCAGTGGTGGGGTGCTCATCCCGTTCCAACCGGTACGGTTGGAATGGGGCCGGCGGCGTCCTCGTGCATGCGCGCAGTTCACGCATGCGTCTTAGCGCCTGTGCGATGCTCCAGCTGCTCACGGAGAATCGCGCAGGTGCTGTATGTGCCATGCGCCTGTGTGGAAGCGCAGAAGCCTTCAAAGATTGGTAAGGAGCGCGGGCAGGCGGGTGGGCCCTTCGGCGTCCCCAGAAGTTACTTCCGGGTTCACCGACCAACCAGTCCGCACGAACCACCGCTGACCGGTTGAAACCCACCCGTCTTGTGCCCATGTACTGTATACCTTTTCTCTAAGCTGAAGGGGAGTATCTATCTGTATGCTTGCAACCACTCAAACTGCTTATTCAGAAAGGGGTGGCATTATCCAGGGAATTCCGTGGCTCAGGAATATTAATTTTCTTGGTCTTTGTCTGAAAATTATGGACATCCCAGTATTGCTCGACTACAGCATCCAGCTTTTTCATTTTTATTTTGTAGCTCAATACCATTACATAATGCCCCATTCCTACATTTTACTGCATTAATTATCTGAAAGCAAATCCAGGTGTTAACTTAATTATATTCCCAAACATATACTTCTTGTTAATGACTTAGAGCAGCGGTCCCTAACCTTTTGGACTGCATGGACCGGCGGTAGGGAAGGAGGGGATTGGTTCGCATGCTCAACCTAATCCTGCACATGTGCAAATGAAGCTTCATGCACTCACCCGCCACGTGCATGGCCCTGAAGTGGTCCATGGCTCAGGAATTGGGAACCCCTGACTTAAGAGGAAGGAGGCACTTTGTGATAGAAATCAATAGGCAATAACTCGATATATATATATTTTGCCTTTATCCTGGTAAAGTAATATTATGATTTAGTGATTATGACACTTAAAATTTTTAGCACTTTAATACTTGCATGTTATTCCTAAATTTTAATTTATCCTAATTTAATCAGAAGTTTTCATATATTTCCATTTGAGGTCAGCAAATGCTATTACAAAAGTATATACTATTCTGGTCAGTGAACACAGTAAAGATGTTCTGTTCTTTTTCATCAATTGTAATTTTGGAGAGAGACACACGTCTCTTCATAACCAACCTGCTTTCCTCTACCCACCCAGCATAAACAGAAAAAAAAAACCACTCAAGCGTTACAGAATGATTGAACAAAGGTTCAAAACATTTGAGAATGCAAGATAAAATTGGCAGAAGAAGGTACAGGAAAAAGAGAGTAAGTCATGGATTTCTAAGAGGAGATCATCCTTGCACAATCAACCTTGATTTGAGTGAATAACACTGAGGCTGTGTTTGCATAACATAGTTATTCCTAATTCAGTGAACAATGATTTACTGACTCACCCAAGTACCCAGGTTTGTACACCATAGTGAAACGTAGATAAATCATCCTACTATAATTTGTTTCATGCACACCATGATCTACAAACTAGGCAAATATATAACAACCTTGTGTAGTATGCAAACCAGCTCCGTGACAATAAATCACTCTATCCTTAGGGGAACCTAAAAAGAGAGACCAAGCAATATATTTAATACTATGGCGAGAATGTTAACCGCAGTATTGCATGCATCTATAGGAACTAATGTCTTCATAAGGACAACTACACAATATATAGGAACATCCAGGATTAAACTATGAATATTATACCATTTCTAAACTGCAATCCAAAAATGGATATTTCAAATATGGTCTTTACATGAATATTGCACACTTGTATGGAAAATTAAAAAAAAGGGGGGGGGATAAATAATACTGAGGCTGTGTTTGCATAACATATTCCTAATTCACTGAACAATGATTAAATTTAAAAATGAATTAGTAAAAGAATTCCGAAGTGTTTTGCAAAAAAATGATTACATGTTTTAATTTTTAAAACATTTCACTATTTATTGTGTATGAACCAGCCAATAGCTGGAGCTCTCTGGGAAATGTGTAATAAAACACACTAAATTGCAATTTAAATACAAACGTAAAATAAACTATAAACATTACATAAACTAGATAGCTATTATTCAGAAACCAAAACAATATTGATATCCCATCAGGCAAAGAATGTCGAATGGCTGGACCTAGAAGACGGGCTTTTTCCACAGTGGTCCCTGCTTTAGGGAACATCCTCCCTCTGAATGGCTCTGACAGTTAAATTTTTGTAAGGCCCTAAAAAACTGGCTATGTACCTGAGCCTGGGATGTGTTCAAGGGCCCCGTTTCCCAGCTGCATTACTAACTGGTCAAATATCTCAGCTGCTATGTTATGTTTATTTTAGATGTCTTTGTTTGTTTACTGTTTTCAGATGTTTTTAGTGGCTTAATTGTATTTTTCTGAACTGTAAACTACCCAGAGTCATTGATTGGCTGGTTATAGGAAATGAACGAATGAGAATTGAGATACATTAAAAGCAGTTAAAAAGGTAGGAAGATACAAAGGTCTTTAACTGGCATCAAAATGATGTTACTGTGGGCACCAATAAGGCCCTAATTCCTAATCTTTTCAAAGGTACAATTTGCAGTCTTCGGTCACAATCTCTTTATAAAATAGACACACAAATAGGGGGAAAAATGTCACAATAAAAGCAACCAAAAATATAAAAAGCTTTTGCAATGCTGGTGGGATTGAAACGAATCAACTTGAAATCTTTATAATTTAGCCCACTCCTTGTTCCCATTTGCTATTTCTCTTTTTAAAATTATTTTTTAAAATAGATGTTATATTCTGAATCTTAGTGTTGATCTTTCATTGTGGACAAATTATGTGACTGCAGCGTGGCCACACAGCACCAATGAAGCAGCCAAAATTTTGCCAAATTTCAATCCCACGTCATGGGTCCCAGATTTTGGATGCATTCTGTAAATTAGCCAATTTGAGGTACATTGATTAAAAAACTGAAAAATTGAAATGATTTTTTTTTAAAAAAACGAGAGCTTTAGTAGTATATACTAAGAAAGATACTCCATATAAGGATTGGGGGGGGGGGAAGAGAAATTGCAAATGAAACAGAAAAAAACACACACAAAGACATTATGGAAGAAAAACTCCTGAATTCAATTTTCAAAGCAAAATAATTATTTTAAACCCATGAGATAACCTATTTCTCTTCAGTTATTTGTACCTTCTTATCATAAATATATATTGATTTGGTACATATACCTTCAACAAAATTTTTTTAGCAAAACTTAATGATCTTGCTTCATCTGCATAAATCACTGATTTTTAATTTTAGAGACTTCACACTAAATCTTCCCTTCCCATGGATGCTAGTCAGCAATTTAACTTAGCCTTGAAAAAAAGCACAGGTCTGCTGCAATTTATTACTGATATACAGAACAGAACAAGATATATATATATATATATATATATATATGTATGTATGTATGTATGTATGTATGTATGTATGTATGTATGTATATGTATATGTATATGTATATGTATGTATGCATGGTGTCACAACCCCTGGTATTTATCAGCACAAATGCAACACGTATGTATGTATGTATGTATGTATGTATGTATGTATGTGTATGTATTGTGTCACAACCCCTGGTATTTATCAGCACAAATGCAACATAGATAGATAGATAGGTAGGTAGGTAGGTAGATAGATAGATAATTCTAGATAGATTTTCTTTCCCTGTATTTTATTTTTTGATTTTATTTCTGTATTGTAAACCGCCCAAAGTCCTACGGGATTGGGCTGCATATAAATGTTATTAAACTCGAAACTAGAGTTATAGATATATAATACACACACATATATATATATATACATACATACATACATATAACCGGAAAAGCCCCTACCTTTGGGAATCTAAGTGTTGAATGATGAGAAACAATAGTAAAAAAATAAAGCAGGAAGACTGTTCAAATTACATGTATTTTTCCTCGATGTATTCTACAAAGGCAGCAATACCTCGAAATCCTACAGCACTATATCATTATTAATATGCAAAACTTGCATCTCTGAATTGACTTCACTTAGACAACAGTTGAACTTACTTCCGAGGACTAGGCTGATACTTATTGGGCAAGTTTAACTGGTTTCAGCGCAACGTAGCCCTCGGCGGGTAGACTGCCAAATGAACCCTTGGGGAGTCACGGGGGTTTATTGTTAGGCCAACGTGTGCAGAGCCGAAGGCAATTGCGAGTCAGGAAGCAACTCAATACGGGCAAAGAAAGGCCGCTTTCTTATCGCGGGCGGCCAGACCCACCATATCCGGGTCTTCCCAGAGGCAGCCGGGAAGGGCCTATCAGCGAGAGGTTTCTGCGCCTGCGCATCGGCACCGGCGAGTCCCACAGAGAAATTCCTAGAGTAGTTGCGAAAAATCGTAGTAAAATAATAATAGCACCTTTCTCCATTCAAGAGAAGTTCGCCAGCGATATTTAAATAAGTCTCCTACGGATCCGTGTTTGGGTAACTGAACATCTGAACCGCCAGCTCCTGTAAACCAATCCTCGCAGGTCCTTCGATCAACGGCTTTGGCCATGCTGAAAAAACCGGGGTGTCACGGCAGCCCGCTTGTTCTTTATTTCCAATGCGTCATTGTCAGTTCCTGTCTTCAACATCCGGGCAATTGAGCCCGTTGGCGCCATCTTGATTCCCGATACGTACAGCGGCCGCCATCTTGGTTGCTTTTTCGGTCACCCCCCCCATCCGCTAGAGATATCAGCCGGCGCCATTTTGGGGGCTGTATAGCAATTCGCGTAGGGCAAGCGATTGTATATTTCTATTATCCGGTGATTTAAAATAAAATTTGGTTTAATCGGGAAAACACACCAGGAACGTAACACCGAGGTTTCTTGAGCCTAACGAAGCCGTTTTTGCCGAAGGTTCTGCCCATCCGGGTATTTAGGAGGCAGCCATCTTGAATGCGTATATATTTCCGCACCATCCGGGAATACAGGAATCGCCATATTGAATCTCACATAACACAGGGCGGCGACATACGGGCATTGGAGAAGGACGCCATTTTAATGCTGGAAAGGGAGGGAAATATACATCCGGGAACTTCATAGGACATTGGAGTGTGTGCGTGCGCTTTTTTTTTTTTTAAATTGGAATAGTAATAGCAAAGGGGAGGATCCAAAATGGCAGCTTCCAGATAAAGCATGAAACCTGAATTTTATCATCATTCCCGATATCATATAAACCTGCCTAATTCCGAATCGTGTTATTTAATTCCTTGAAATTCGGGATAAGATTCAGGACCAGAAATATTTATAAGAAATCAAGATCGCTTTTGGCGGAAAATAGAAGCAGGTGCATTACTGAGCATGAGTAGGTCACGGGTACTGTCTTAACCGCTGGATGACACGCGAGCGTCCAATAAATGTTATTCACGTGCATCCACGAAACGAACGCAGCGTCAATTTTTACCCCCAAAGATGGCGGCGCCCATAAGCGTTGCTATGCAGTGAAACACTCGCTGAGAGGCGGAGGCGTATCGCGCCTCCCCCAAAGCACTCGTGGCCGGTACTAGCGGCGAGGCCGGTCATTGGTGGAGCTGGTTTTTTTAAAATGCAAGAGGGGCGGAGCTTTGCATTCAAAATGGAAACACACACATAACATTCGGAGAGTTTACACAGCTTAAGAGCCGGGAGAGACGCTGACAACCGTCTTGAGGGCCGGATAATAATAATAATAATAATAAAAAGCGCGGTGAAGCTGGCCAAGAATTCCCCCTCCGTACGCATCGCGAAACACAGAAAGGGACTTGGCGGTCCCCCAACATGGCGATGCCCAAGCAGCCCTGCCCACCGAAAATGGCGGCGCCCTAGTGGGAGGGGTTCCGTACAGAGGGCCTCGCTTTGGCTCCGCCTCCAGACGCTGCCGAGGAAGAGAGACTCCTCACAGGCGCAAGATGGCGGCTCCCAGGGCGGCGTGAAGGCGCCTGGAGCCCGTACCTTGCCCGTCGGTGCCGTACAGCGGGGCTGGATCGAGCTGCCCGTTGCGCTTGGAAGCCGGACGGAGAGCGCCCTGGCTTAGAACTCCGGGCTGGGGAGTAGGCAGGATCAGCGGGGAAGACGCGCCGGGTGGGGGGACGAGGGGAGGCGGCTTCTCCCTCTCTGCGGCCGCCATTTTCCGTCCGGGCAACACAAGATGGCGGCTCCCAGGGCCGGGCTCTGAGCGGGGGCCGGAGGGGGGCGGCAGAGGGGCCCTGTTACGAGGGGGGAGGAGTAACTGCCCCACGCGGGGTAATTCCCTCGCAGGGGGAATTGGTGTTGGTTTTGAAAAAGGCAGGAGGCAATTGGGGGGATTTTGTATTAGCCCCCCTCTCTTATTGCAAGGGTGGGTGTCTGCTCCATAGAGAATTCCGGTCGTGGTGGTGGCGGCGGGGGGGGGGAGAAATACGGTCACCGAAACTCATTATCGGCAAAGGAGGGAGCCTTAGGAGTTTTCCAGCAACGAGGAATATATGCCTCTAAGCTGGGACTGCCTCACGAAATAAAAAAAAGGGGGGGGGCAGCTACTTGTCCCGCCAAGAGTTTTAATTTGGGGGAGGAGGAGGAGGAGCGGAGGATTTTTTTTTTAACTTTTCTTTTTCACAATTCCTCCGAATTAAGTTTGTTTGCAGCCAAAGAGGTGGCTGCGACCCGGTGCCCGCGGTGAGGGGCTGGTGGGGGGGGGTTTGTTCTCGGTAGTTAGAAGAACCGTGGTGGCGCCTTGCCTCACTGGGGGGAGGACTTTTGCGTTTGCTCTCGTCCTCCGAAGAAAGTAAAAAAAAAAAAAAGCTTCGGTGGTTGCTTCCACGAAACGAGTCTTACCTCGAGAGAGAGAGAGAGAGAGAGGTAGACTGCATGTGGCTTGGGGGGATCTTTTTTTTTTTGAGCCGCCGCTTGTGGGGGAAATAAGGAAGCCCTTAAACAAGCCCGTTGCTGTTGTTTTTAAGAGGTTGCTAGAAAGCCGGGTGGGGGGGGGATACTTATTGAGAGTTAGGAGGCGCTTTCTATGGCCTCTCCTGTTGTCCCTAGTGGGGGCTCCCCAACAGGTGGCGGGGCCGCTGCAGGGCTGCTGCAGCCCCGCTGGAAACGTGTGATTGGGTGGTCAGGCCCTGTGCCTCGGCCCCGACATGGACACAGAGCTGTGGCAATCAAAGAGCTGATTGTGGTCTTCGGAGGGGGCAATGAGGGCATCGTGGATGAGTTGCATGTCTATAATACAGGTAAGGGGGGGGGGCTGAACGGGCAACAGTATTTAGGGTATTGGTAGGACCAGGGCATGACCCCCACTTTGGAGTCCATTGGGCAAAGAAAGATCGACTCTTAATTGGTCCCAGAGTTGATTTAGTTCACCCATGAACATATGATCTCCAATACCTCTTTTATAGAGAGGAAATAAAAAGTATCTGCAACTACTGTTCAATATTAGTTTCTATAAGACTCATGACGTTTGCTTTTAACGGCTTTCATTTTCTCAAAAGTGATGGGTGCACGGAAACAAGGGATAGAGGAGAGATCTGTAAAGGTGAAACAATGGTAAAGTCTTGTTTCTCTTGAATTTTCTTCAGCCTGTTTTCAATGCGATAAACTGGCATGTGTGCGCCTTGGAACGGCTTCCATTAGATGGAATCCAGCACCTTCACTTTGGAGACTTTCCCCCCCCCCCCCGATTTACATGCTTTGTTGTGTACGAAATGATTTTTATGCTTGTAGAAAGGACCTAAAAGCAACGTTTTTTTTTTTGCGAAATCAGACTTATCAGCAGCGTTCCTCCGGATTATTTTGTCAAAACCATAGGAGTTCAAATCATCAGTCCCACAACAATGTGGGAGGTGGAGGAATGAATAGTTGGCAAAAAGAGAAAGATCTCTGCCAGCTTGATAGCCGGGGCGGCGGGGGGGGGGGGGAGAGATCTAGAGAACTATCCATCAATGAAGCCTGTGAACCAAATTTTGAACATAGCGCAGGGTGCTTTAAGGACACAAAGTTCTTGCGCTTCCATATTAACCTGGCGCTTTGTGAGTAGCCGTGCAATTTTTGCCTGGCATCGTAATGTTCTCTCTCCTCCCGGTGTTTAATACACTATTTTCCCCTCATGCACTCTCAAGTGCACTCATGTGATGAGATGGCGGGGCAGTGCTAGAAGGAGCTTTTCTTCCCCAAAGACTTGGCGCCTAAAATTTAACTTCCGAATGCTACAGCTTTTAACTCTTTGTTTGCCTGTTTTTCCCTCTTTGGCTTTGGATGCATAAGAATGCAGTTGAACTGGGCTGACAGTAATGCTGTGGTAGGGAGCGAATGCTGGGACATTTCACCTTATAGCTAATTGGGGGGGGGGGGGGTTGTCAGTTTATCTTGAGTACCAAACTATTTGTTTCCTATAATCTCAATTCTAGTTGGAAATTGCCTAAAACAATTAAGCACCCTGGGTTTATTTCTAGTGCCAATTGGAAAAGTTCTGCTCCTACATATATATGCCAACCCTAGCCTTTATATTTTTAATTAAAGGTTAGTTAAAGCTTTATAAATTGAGAAGGGGAGGTCTAAATAGATGGTCTCAAGCCTGATGGTGTTTATCTAGACTGCTTTGGATACATTCCAGGAGACCAGTTTGACAGTAGAGTTAGCACAGTTTTTCTAGAGAAAGCGGGTTGATTGGCAAAGACAGGACTTGGTTTACCCGCCTCATTCTAGCTTTCAGTCCCGGTAACATGCCACAGTAAGTTAAAAGTAACCTTGCCAGTGTAAAGTTGCAGAGGATAGCTACAAATGAAGATACTAGCTTTGAGAATTAGATGGAAGAATTCAGGGTTTCACATTGTAAATGAACTTGTATGTCATTGAAACCTAACCTTTTTTAAAAAAAACTATGGAACTTTTAAAATAGACATAAATGAGAAAGGGCATAATAAATTTAGGCTCATTGTGTATTCTGAAAAAAAAAATTCAAACTCAATTTTTTTTAAAAAAAAAAGTCAAAGCAGAAAATTTTGCTTTTAACAAAAGTATTGTTTTAATTTTTCTTTGAAATTGGCATTTCCTTTTCTTGCATGAGTAAAAGTTTCCCTCTTAGAAAATGCATTTTTGAATTCAATATCATACAGCATAGATTCTTTTGCTTTCTGCTCTTTGTATCTTTAGTGCTTTCATGCCACTGCTGTGTTGCTGCAAACACAGCCCTTGAGTCAAACAATATAAAGTATATTTTACTAACTAACAAGTCAAGTACTTGCCCAAAAAAGTTTGAAGAAGTGCTAGGGAGGCCTGTCAAAATCCCAGTAAGTGCTAGTACAACGCCGGCTAAACAGAAGGGGCTATAACTAGTTAAGTCCAAGAATAAATATGTGGAATGAAGCAGTATATTGGCTGGCAAGCACATGCAGAAGGGAGTAATGCCTTCCTCCTCCACTTTTAATGTCAGCCGCAGCATCTAGATATCCTGTGGTTCGGAGAGTCCTCTTACTATGTAACTAGAGCTGGACAGAAGTGGGTGGGTCTCAGCTTCCTGATTGGCAGCTGCCTCATCTCTCATCTCCTGATAGGTTGCTTCCTCTTGCCTGCTTATTGTAAACAGTTAGGCGCTCATGCCTCTTACTGCTATCTGCTGCATTAATCCGGACTGTTGTCCCAGAGCAGGAAGGAAGGTTTTCTTTTCTCTGACATCCTTTACTATCACAGGCTGCTTCCTTTATTTTATGCTCTCTCAATTTAGATTATAGCTATCCTGAAAGACGGCTTTTTTTTTTTGAAGCATCCGGTGTAAAGCAGAATTGTTAGTTGAGAGAGCAAACAAGAATATAATTGCAATGATGGCCATCTCATTTTCACCACACACAAAAATAGCTTCTGTATTGAGTGTGTATAGTTCCGATTTTTGTAGAGCTTCAGTTAAAGTATCAGTTAGGAGAGAAAGAGTGAAATCCCAACTGTCCAGCCCTGAGTTGCTTCCAGAATGTTGTCACATGAAGCTCTATTGTATTTGAAAGTAAGCTGTCCTTCATATTTCTTTCTCTTTTTTTCCCAGCTACAAACCAGTGGTTCATCCCAGCTGTGCGTGGAGACATTCCACCTGGTTGTGCTGCATATGGTTTTGTTTGTGATGGGACTCGTCTCCTGGTATTTGGTGGAATGGTTGAATATGGCAAGTACAGCAATGACCTGTATGAATTGCAGGTGAGTGCTTGCCAACAAATTATCTTAATTTGCCTTGCTTGCTTAGATTAATAATGCTTCGATCCTTTATTATTCTAGGCCAGTCGTTGGGAATGGAAGAGACTCAAGGCCAAGATGCCCAAGAATGGGCCCACACCATGTCCACGCCTTGGACATAGCTTCTCATTGGTGGGCAACAAATGTTACCTTTTTGGAGGATTGGCCAATGACAGTGAAGATCCTAAGAATAACATTCCCAGGTACATTGACTTTTTGCCAGTTTAGATCAAAAGAAACAAGTTTTGTATAATGTAATAAATCATGTTCCCTTTTGTTTTACCTTTTTTTCCAGTTTTTAAGAAAATATTCCAAGTGGTATCAAAAACAAAATGCAAAAACAAAAACAAAAAAAACAAGAGTGCTACAATTTCTCACCTGGCTTTCACATGTTCTCTCACTCTCTTTTTTACAGGTACCTAAATGACCTCTATAACTTGGAGCTGCGGCCAGGATCTGGTGTGGGGTCCTGGGACATTCCCATCACCTATGGTGTATTGCCTCCACCACGAGAATCCCATACAGCTGTGGTCTACACAGAAAAAGACAGCAAAAAGTCCAAATTGGTCATATACGGGGGCATGAGTGGTTGTCGTCTTGGTGATCTCTGGACACTTGATATCGGTAAAAGCAACTAAGTTGAGTGGGGACAGATTTTAAACAGGCTTTTAGATAGATCAGGTCCTAGGACACAACAATTTTAGTTCTGTCCAAGTGCTAGCCAGTTTGTATATGTACTGTGCCTTAGAACAGTGGTCTCCAACCTTGGCAACTTTAAGACTTGTGGACTTCAACTCCCAGAGTTCCTCAGCCAGCTTTGCTGGCTGAGGAACTCTGGGAGTTGAAGTCCACAGGTCTTAAAGTTGCCAAGGTTGGAGACCACTGCCTTAGAAGACTGAGAGGCTGGACCTTTTGGAAACAATGACCTCTGGGATGGCTTCTTCCTCTAGATTCTTTGACATGGAACAAGCCCAACCTGAGAGGGGTGGCTCCACTCCCTCGAAGTCTGCATTCAGCCACAACCATTGGGAACAAGTAAGTTCCTCTCCTATCCTGACATGTTTCAGCCAAATTTTTCAGCCAAATTTTAATTTTTGCTCTTTCTTTCTTTGCAGAATGTATGTATTTGGTGGCTGGGTGCCTCTTGTTATGGATGACGTCAAAGTGGCTACACATGAAAAGGAATGGAAATGCACAAATACTCTGGCCTGTCTCAACTTAGGTATGTGAGGCTATAAAGGCAATGCCTCTTTTAACCTTAGTTGCTCTTTATTCTACTAAGAAGCTGACCTTTTGTGCATGTATCTACCAATGCAGACTCCATGGCTTGGGAGCCCATTCTGATGGATACACTGGAGGAGAATACTCCACGGGCACGTGCAGGGCATTGTGCTGTGGCTATTAATACCCGCTTGTACATCTGGAGTGGCCGTGATGGATACCGTAAAGCCTGGAACAACCAGGTTTGCTGCAAGGATCTCTGGTATCTTGAGACTGGTAAGAAGTACTGCAGCGGAGATACTATCTACCCATTTATATGTTACTCAGGCTTCTATGATATTGTAGTCTGTTAAGTCTCATGATAGGCTCATGCTGTTTGTTTGGATTCTCCGAATTCTATTTATTACATTTTTTTTATCCTGCCTTCATTACTTTATAGTAACTCAAGGCAGTGAAAATACTTAATATACCTTCCTCCTGCTATTTTTCCCCCAACAACAACCGTTTGAGGTAGGTTAGGATAACATAGAGCGATTGCCTCAAAGTCACCTGGCCAACTTTCATTCCTAAAGTGAGATTAGAATTCACAGTTTACTGGTTTCTAGGCCAACACCTTAATTATTGCACAAACTGACTCTCTTAATTTCTTAGAAATTATTTAATATGTTGAGAGTCATCATCTGTCATGGGAACATAAGCAGTGCCAATATTTGAACAGACTGGTTCTCTGTGTAGGGAAAGTTTTAAAATATCGTAGAAGTGTGAAACATGTTGCTGCTCCAATTACATCCTGAAGTACACATTTCAGAAAGGTCTGTACTTGTGGGGTTTTTTTTTAGGACATGTGGATGTTGCTTTCATATTGGAATTTCTGATGAGAACCGAGTATAATGCATTGCTCTGGATGCGTTTTCTGCATTCTTTTAAGGAGAATTGTGTTGCTAGAAGCCCAGACTCCAAAATGTTGGGATCTATAGCCTCACACTGATTAAGTGCACTCTGGATAATACTAGTGTTACATCGATTGTCCTTATCCCAAAAAAAAGCAGGGTGTCTAAATTAAAACAGGATCCAACAGTAGAACTAAACTAGGCCCTGTTGAGATTGTATGAGTTTTATATCAAGTTTTCCATAAGTAACTTTTAAATTCAATATTTTGATAATGATGGTAGAAGATTCCATAAGTATCCTTTTCTTGGTTTTGTGGGGGGGTTGTCTTTTCAAACAGTATAACTGTAAATTTCTCAGTCTCAAACTTTTTAGAAAGCAAAAGGAAAAGTTATTTTTCCTGGTTTTAAAACATGTTTAGCCAAAGGCCTTCTGTGGGAATTAAAGTAGTGGGCAGTTAGAACCTCAAATGGTACTTTATCACCCCCATCAAAAGAAGTTTTTTTTAAAAAAATGTTTGGGGAGGAAACAGCAATGTTTTGGTACAATATTGTGTGACAGTACCTTCAGGAGGAAACAATCTAATCAGAATCCTTTCAAGTGTTGTGTTTAAAATGGTACGGAAAACTTGTTTTATCTGGAATGTGGGAATTTGTACTCTCGTGACAGATAACAGTGGGGCCATTTTCCTAATACCATCTACCCTTGTTCTCTCTTACCCACAGAGAAACCTCCACCCCCTTCACGGGTTCAGCTGGTTCGTGCCAACACCAACTCCTTGGAAGTGAGCTGGGGTTCTGTCCCAACTGCGGATACTTACTTACTCCAACTGCAGAAATACGACATCCCAGCTGCCTCCTCGCCAGCTGCTAATCCTGTGCCCTCAGTGCCTGTCAATCCCCCCAAGAGCCCTGCCCCTGCTGCTGCCGCACCTGTCCCTGCCGTGCAGCCTTTGGCACAAATGGGTATCACCCTGCTGCCGCAGACCACAGCTGTTGCTGCGGCCACTGCTGCCACCGCCGCTGCTGCCGCTCCTGCCCCACCAACCACAACAACCATCCAGGTGCTTCCTACCGTGCCTACAAGCCCAATGCCAGGGCCTCCTCCAGCAGCTGCCATTGCTACTCCTCGTCCACAAAGTAAGGGAGAAGTTTTTTTTTTTTTTTAATTTTCCAGTCAAAATTTTCTACTTTCAAAAGCTGGGCTAATGGTACACAGCCCTTGAATCTGAGTTTCCTTCTTAGCAGGAGCCCTGCTTAGTAAGAGCACCACCTTCAGTTTTCCAAAAAGGGGTGGGGGGGGACATCTGTTTCATGGCATTTTTTCCCCCTTAATGTCAGTCTCCTGAAATTCCTTTTCTTAAGAATCATCTTAAAAGAATTGATTTCCTTTTAGCAGGGAACAAAATAATTAGAGTGGAGTTGAACTCCACTGAACACGGTGTACTTTCAGGTTCATATTTTAACAAAATATTCTCGCCATCCTTTATTTTTCTACTTGTGTGTTCCACAAATTCAAAGCCACACAGCTGAGTGCTTTTCACATTTTTCCGTAAGAGGAAAAAGATGAGCTATCCTTATGATGCATTGGGTAATCTGCAAATTGTTTCAAAGGGAAAAGATTTTAAACTTCAAATGGGATGTTCCAGAAATTCCAGAAGTGTTTCGTGCTTGTGGTGGTACTATTTGAATAGCTGTTTAGAATTTGGAGCATTTGGTTTATTACTGAAGTTTTATCCTGCCAAGGGTGTGGATCAATTAAAAAAAAAGTAGTTTCCAAATTAACTGCACTTTGCTAGGATAGCGTTTTTGAAACCCCAGAACTGCAATAGATAGAAATCTATATTTTTGATGCACATGCATCAAAATTAATTTAGAAGTGTTGCTTTAGCCATCATTTGCCGTTTTGTGGCTCTGTCAAGTCATAATGTCATTCTTAAAGCAACTGCCGCTTTGGAAGGCTGGAAAAGACTACTTGAATAATTAATAAACGCTATGTTTATATGAAGCCCACAGTACTTCTGGAACATTTTGGTACACACAACCCTTATGTGCATGTAGTCTAAAATTCCATCTGCTTGTTTTCTTTCTGCAGCTGTTCCAGCTGTGCTGAAGGTCACTGGCCCACAAGCTACCACAGGAGCACCACTGGTAACTGTGCGGTCAGCAGGACAAGCTGGGAAAGGCCCAGTGACCGTGACTTCTTTGCCAGCTGGGGTGCGCATGGTGGTACCCACACAGAGCACTCAAGGGACGGTAAGTGGAGGCAGGAATGATGGGGACCTGTGCTGGAAGAAAGAATTCATCACATCTCATCCTCTTTTGCCTGTCTATGTCATTAATGCATTGCCATTTTTTTTAAATCAATATATGTTTTATTTCATTTTCATTTTCAATTTATACAATCACTTATATACTGTGCGATTAAAGAAACAATAAACACAACTCTTCTTATATTCCAAAATGCAAAACCAACATAACACTTCAACCCTCCATACACCCTTTCTTTCTCCCCCTCCAACTTTCATTTCTCCCCTTCAGCATTCCCCTCCTCTACTTCCCCTCCCCCTCTAACGTTCCTTTCTCCCCCTCCCTCCATCTCACCCTCCTTCCATTCCCCTCTCACTCCCTCTCTACTCCTCCCTCTTCTTTCCCTCTACTCCTCACTTCGGTGTATTTCTGCTATTCATTAGTATATTCGATTTGCATTTTATACTAAAATTGAAAGAAAAGGAAAAAAAAGAAAAGGAGCAACAGTATACAAGTGCATTCTTGTTGTTTTGAAAATTGAAACTATGTTTCCCCCCTCCCTCCTCCCCCCCTACCCCCTATGATCCCCCCTCCCTGACCCCCTTCAGACTTCCCAGATCCCATACCCGGCTTAGCTTTTTATCAAACACAGTCTAGAGTATATTAAAACCAAGTACATTGAAAGTTAAGAGATTAAAAAAAAGGGGGGGGGGGAAAGAAGGAAATAATAATAATAATAATATTTTTTTCTATTAATGCATTGCCATTTTTATCTTCATGGAATCCTAGTGGTATTAAGTCACTGACTTTTTCCCTTAAACTTAGGTGATTGGTAGCAGCTCCCAGATGAGTGGCATGGCAGCTCTGGCAGCTGCAGCTGCAGCCACTCAGAAAATTCCACCGTCCTCAGCCCCCACTATGTTAAGTATGCCTGCTGGTACTACCATAGTTAAGACTGTTGCAGTGTCCCCAGGCACCACCACATTACCCACCACGGTTAAAGTTGCTTCTTCTCCAGTCATGGTGAGTATCCATGGCATGTTTCTTTGCTTTATTAAATTTATACACCTCCCATCTTTCTCTGAAAAGCAACTGGGGACATCTTAGAAAATCATAAATACAGAAAATTTCAGCATTAAAGATATTAAAATACAAAGGCAAGAGGCAAAAAGGCAAAATTGGTATGAGGGCAGTCTCTTCCCAATCAATACACCAACTACCTCCAATGATGAGCTCCATAAAAACCTCAGGCTAAATTGGCGGAGTCAGGTTTCAAGCCCTTCCAGGGAACCAACACAATGGGGACAGGCCTCACCCCATTATTTCCAAGAACAGGGACCACAGCAGGAAAGGCCCTTCTTCCACACACTGTGAGCTGAAACTGACCAATAGAGATTGTACAATGCCCCTTCTGCCTGATCAAGTAGGGTGGGCTGATCACATTGAGGCAAGGCAGTTCCTGTACCATGAAACACTTCAAAGGTGATAACCGAAACCTTGAATTGTGCTCTACATGGGGCTACCCTTGAAAAGCGTTCGGAGACTACAGCTAGTCCAGAATGCAGCCGCGCAAGCGATATTAGGTGTACCGAGATACACCCATATTACACCTGTCCTCCATGAGCTGCACTGGCTGCCAATTGGTCTCCGGACACAATTCAAGGTGTTGGTTATTACCTTTAAAGCCCTACAAGGCTCAGGACCAGCCTATCTGCGAGACCGCCTACTGCCATACACCTCCCAACGGCGGATAAGATCCCACAGGGTGGGCCTCCTTCGGATACCGTCAGCCAGTCAGTGTCGGCTGGCGGGCCCCCGGAGGAGAGCCTTCTCTGTGGCTGCTCCGACCCTGTGGAATCAGCTACCCCAGAGGTCCGGACCATATCCACTCTCATGGCCTTCAGGAAAGCCGTTAAAACCTGGCTGTTCCGGCAGGCCTGGGGCTGTTGACCTTAGTGTTAAGGTCCAGCCCCGATTAGAACGTATGTGTGTTGTGAATTTTAAACTATTTTTTTACTTATTTTTCTTTTCTTTTTTTTTCTTCTTTTGTTGTAAGCCGCCCGGAGTCCTCCAGGATTGGGCGGCCTATAAATTTAATAAATGAAATGAAATGAATGAATATTACAAGTAATATTCCCATAGTATGAATGGATCATCAGTTTTGTTGGAATTATTACAGGACAAAAGGGATAGGACAAACACTTTGGATCCTAGATTTGCATTTGTTAGACTATGTTCTATCTGTAATAAAAAGGTGTCAGAATTCATATTGCCTCCACAGACTCTTATAAGATGCTCTTTTTAACACTGATCTTGTTTAACAAGCAGGTGAGCAACCCAGCCACCCGCATGCTGAAGACAGCAGCTGCCCAGGTGGGCACCTCAGTCTCTTCATCCACCACCAACACACCTACCCGGCCCATCATCACCGTGCACAAATCAGGCACTGTCACCGTAGCACAGCAGGCCCAGGTGATGACAACTGTGGTGGGTGGGGTAACGAAGACCATCACATTGGTGAAAAGCCCTATCTCCATGCCTGGAGGAAGTGCATTGGTAAGCATAATTCTTTTGATAGGGGTTTAAGAGAGGATGCTGGAAATGGAGGGATTTTTCTTCTGTCGACTTGTTTTTCATACAAGTGAGCATTTTCAGTGAGCCCTCAGCTTTTTTATCTAATGCTGAGCAGATGCCTTCGTTTAACAGGCTACTCATAAATGATTGATGGATATTTTACTTGTCAAATAATTGCTAAGTGAATTAGTAGACCATGTCCCTTTATATTATTAGAAGGAATCTTAAAGCAGACTTTCTCTCTTTCTTTGTTGGGGAGCAGATTTCCAATTTGGGAAAAATGATGTCTGTTGTGCAGACCAAACCAGTCCAGACATCAGCTGTAACAGGCCAAGCATCAACTGGTCCTGTGACTCAGATAATCCAGGTAAGAACATACAATGGAGGAACAATGCCAGATGTGACGCCAGTCCTAGGATACTCCCCAGAGTGTATGCCTTTCTCGCCTCAATTGCCTATATGCCTCTTCCTCTTTGCCTGCCATTTTCCCCCCTCTAGCATATTTTCTGCTTGTGGAATGCAAGAATATTGAAACTTCCTGCATTATGCTGATTCTTGGTGTTTTCTTTTCTCCCCCCCTTAAGACCAAAGGGCCTCTCCCTGCTGGCACTATTCTGAAACTAGTGACTTCAGCAGATGGCAAGCCCACCACAATCATCACCACCTCTCAGGCAGGTGGCACAGGTACTAAGCCTACCATCCTGGGCATCAGCAGTGTGTCACCCAACACAACAAAGCCTAATACCACCACTATTATCAAGACCATCCCCATGTCAGCTATTATTACGCAAGCAGGTGCCACAGGTAAGAAATGGAATTTGATTTGCCACAGCAGTTATCCTGTTTCAGTCTATGGACCATTGGGTTGTACAGCAACCAGTGAGATCACAGCCTGGTTGTTGGAGATGGGGAGAGAGGATTGCGTGTGCATTCATATTCTGTTTTTTTTTTTAATTTTCAGGTGTTACTAGTAGTCCTGGGATTAAGTCTCCCATCACCATTATCACCACAAAAGTGATGACCTCTGGCACTGGTACACCCGCCAAGATCATTACAGCAGTACCCAAATTAACCACAAGTCACGGACAGCAAAGCATAACACAAGTGAGCCAGGTGACAGGTTGGGAGATGCTAGAAGCCCCATTTTCACTTCAGCAGTTTAATATGAAAAAAAATGTGTGTTTTCACAGGTAGTGCTTAAGGGAGCACCAGGACAACCGGGCACATTCTTGCGAACTGTCCCTATGGGTGGAGTACGACTCGTTACCCCTGTCACTGTGTCTGCAGTCAAGCCTACTGTTACCACTTTGGTAGTGAAAGGAACAACAGGTAAAGCCATTAAGCTGGAGGAAAGAATTAATGGATTTAGAGTTTATGTGAGTTCATTTGCTTTCCATAGTGCATCAGCTGCTAGATTAACTGTTGGATAAGTTTTTGGGCCTGTGGACATCTTCCCACTGCACAGGATCCCGTGTGCTGCAAAATTGCCCTGCTAACGATGTATTTTTACTAGTCTAGTCTACAGATATATGGCCTAGAAACGTGACCAGGAACTTCAGAGCTCATGTTTCTATGTACTAAGGTTACTGCAATTAACATGGATACCTCTTACATAATTTTCTCCATCTTGGCTTATCCTATTTTTAAAGAGAGATTAAAAAAAAACAGTATACATGAGAAGTCACATTACATTGAGATCTAACACATCGTGTCTAACCTAATATATATCCCTCCCTCCCCCCACCCGACCCCCCACCTCCTTCCCCCCCCCTCTTTAAAAATAGGATAAGCCAAGTACATTGACATATAGTGGAAATACACCAAGGGGAGGAGGAGTGGGAAAGAAGAAAGATGGGCAGAGAGGGATGGGAGAGGGGGTGGGAGGGAAGGGGAGAAGGAAGGGGGGGAGTGGATTTGGAGAGAGGAGTGGTAGAGGGGGAGGGGAAGTAGGGTAGAGGGGGATGATGGAGGGAGATAGAAAGTTGGAGAGTGGTGGAAGAAAGAGGTGTATGGAGAGTGGAAGAAGTATATTGGGTTTCTATTTTCTGGGGTATTGTTGACAAGAGGAATTGATGCAATTATTGTTTAATACTGTATGGTGTTGGCTATGCACAGTATACATGTGAGTGTATGAAAATGAAAAAATAAAAAATATTACTCAAAAAAAAAAGAATTTTCTCCATCTTATGGGTTTTTTTCTTTGTATCTTTTAAGGAGTTACAACCTTAGGCACTGTAACAGGCACGGTCTCAACAAGCCTAGCTGGAACTGGGGCACACAATACTAATGCTTCCTTGGCTACGCCTATTACCACCTTGGGGACCATTGCTACACTTTCCAGCCAGGTCATCAACCCAGCTGCCATCACCGTCTCAGCAGCACAGACAAACCTGACAGCAGCAGGAGGCCTCACCACTCCCACCATCACTATGCAGGTATGGTTTTGGCCTGGTCAAAAATTGCAAGCAAAGTTTCCCAACAAAATGATGCACAGACAGAGTGATGCTCTGCATAGCCTATGATAAACTTTCAACATGAAAGGTGGTACTTGTTGACACAGATGGTTTCAAAGAATGATGTTTCTGTTTTATAAAAAATGATATCTTACTGGTTATTAGCTGAGACTTTTCATGTCATAGGAGTGGGTCTGTTTGTAGTTAGAGAAAAGGATGAAGTATTTAGCGCCATGATGGTGAACCTATGACACGCCATGGGGCACGCGAGGCTTTGCTCCTGTTCAGCTGACTTCGCCCTTGTTTTTCGGCATCTGAAAACAAGAATGGACTTCTGGTTTGTGTTAGGCCATTTTTCTCCTTCCGAAAGCTTTAGGGAAGTTGCCTAAATCCTCCGGAGAGTGAAAAACAGCCCTACGGGCAACCTGGAAGTTTGGGAATGGACTTCCGAGTTGCCCATAGGGCCTTTTTCCGCCCTCCAGAAGCTTCAGGGAAGCCACCTGAAGCATCCTGAGGGCCTCTGAGGCGGGGGGGGGGAGGCTGTTTTTGCCCTCCCCAGGCTCCTAGAAAGCCTTTGGAGCCTGGAGAGGGCAAAAAATCAGGTCCATCACGTGCCAAAGCGGGGGGAGGGCGGGGGTCGTGCGTGCATGCGCAGGCAGGGTCACGTGTGCATGCGCACGGTGGGTTGCGTGCATAGAATTATGGGTGTGGGCATGCCCGCACACAACCCCCCCTGCGCTCCCCCCGCTTTTGGCACATGATGGGAAAAAGGTTAGCCATCACTGATTTATTAGAGGGTTGCTAGAGGAAGGAGACGGATAGCTATTAGAAACAAAATATGAAAATCAGATTCTTGCATGTCTGCAAATGATATGGGGTCATCACGTATCAGGACTTTTTTCCCCTTCGCTAAACCAGGCGGGGGTGGGGCCAACATTTGATGCATCCAGCCGTGAGTTTGACACTCCTGATATAGTTGGAAGAGACTGTGTACGTGTACTCGAGCAATTGGATTTCCCCTCTCTGTGGCTTGTTATTGGCTTTTAACCGTTATCCAGGATTTGATGTTCCTGGTAATTATGGTAATCCTGATAATTCTGTGGACTCTTTGGAAAGGATAGGCAGTTGGTACCCTTCAGATGCCTTGGATTTCAAATCCCATCACTCTAGCAAACATGACCAAAGACCATGGAATTGCAATTCTAGAGAGCCTGGCTGCATGGCTGCCCTTTTTAAAAAAACAGTACAAAGTAGCCGTTCTGTTGTAATTCATAGATGTCATGAGGATTGTGTTGCGGAAAAAAAACCCTAATTTTTGTGTTAGGTGTCAGCATGTAATGATTTGAAACAGGCAGCGTGCATGTCATGAGCAGCTCTCTATTGGGTAAGAATAGCTAGCATTTCATACAGGTGAGAGCTTTTGTCCTGGGATTAGACAACTTGCTGTGCCCACCTTTTTCATCATGAGTCGTGGTCTTCTTTACAAGATCTTTATCATCTGTACAAGATCTCATCAAGATCTGTGTCTCCAATGACTTTATATCAAAGTCTGTATTTTAATCTGCATCTTTAATCTTGTTGCAGACTTTTACAATCCTAGTATATAAAATTCTGCTTCTCAAGGCAGATGTGAAGTTCTGCAATTCTCTTAAGTTTGCTTTCATGGTCTAGTCATATCTTTTACTACCTAATCAGTTCTGCAATATTCCTCATGCCCACGTTTTTCTTTTGCCCTACTTAGTGCTGTTCTCAATAAATGCATGAATACATATATAACACTACCTTTCAGGGTAAACAGTATTGTACAAAGTGCAGAAAAGGAATGAGAAGTGATGGGTGGAGGAATTAACAATAGAGTTTAAAAAATCACATTGCAGAATTCTGCATTAGACTGCATCAGAATGAAACTAGCGTACTTTTCAGACTATAAGAAGCACTTTTTTGTCTCCCAAAAGGGGGTGAAAATGTCCATGTGTCCTATAGACCGAATATTGCCGTTTTGGCCTCTGCACAGCCCTTTTTCAGGCCTTTTTTCAGCCCATTTTGGAGGCTTTTTTGGCCCAATTTTCAAGCTTTTTTTGTCCCGTTTTCTAGGCTTTTTTTGGCCTGTTTCCCCCCAAAAAATATGGGCTGAAGAAAGCCTCAAAAACGGCCCAAAAAAAGCCTTGAAAATGGGCCAAGAAAAGCCCCCCCCCTCCTAAAACGGGCTAAAAGAAGCCTCACAAACATGCCAAAAAAAGCCCCCCAAATGGGCCAAAAAGCCTAGAAAATGGGTATAAAAAAGGCTGGAAAAGGGCTCAAAAAAGGGCTGGAAATGAGGTGCGCAGAAGCCAAAAACCTTTGTTGTTGTTGTTGTTTTTCTCTTCTAAATTTAGGTGCGTTGTATAGTCAGGTGCATCTTATAATCTGAAAAATACGGTAATTGGGGGATATATTTTAAAATATTCCCCAGAGTATATTTCTTGCATGTATAAAATGCATTGTGTGGATATTTTGCAGAAGGTTATTCAATTCATATTTCTCCATGAAAATGGCTGTAGCTTTTATAAGTGCCAGGACTATTTTCTTTACATATGGAAGATATTTTGTAATGCCTACAGCCTAAAATACAGTTAACCATACTGTTCTGCATAACAGAATGCTTGTAAATCTTACATGTGATTTAGAGATGTCTCTCGACTAGAGATGCCTCTGCTAACCTATGTCTGTTTGTTTCAATCCCCCTAGCCTGTTTCTCAGCCTACTCAAGTCACCCTGATTACAACCCCCAGCGGTGTCGAGGCCCAGCCAGTGCACGATTTGCCTGTTTCTATATTGGCTTCTCCCACCACAGAGCAGCCCACAGCCACAGTCACCATTGCTGAGCCGGGGCAAGGAGATTCACAGCCAGGCACTGTTACACTGGTTTGCTCCAATCCACCCTGTGAAACACACGATACTGGCACAACCAACACAGCTACGACCACAGTTGTGGGCACTTTGGGTGGGCCAGCTCAGCTACAGTTTGTGTGTGATGGGCAGGAGGGAGGTGGCCTCCAGCCCAATGGCCGAGTGGTGCGGATATGCTCCAATCCTCCTTGTGAGATGCATGAGACTGGTACCACCAACACAGCAACCACCGTTCTGAGTGCTGGACAGAAGGTATGTTCCAATCCACCTTGTGAAACTCATGAGACGGGCACCACTAATACAGCCACCATCTCCAAAACAGAGAAGGCACCCTCAGAGCCACCATGCCATACTTTCCAGACCAGTGCCACTGGCACCACCATGACAGTAAAGCCCATCGTAGGTACGGGTCAGCTAGTGTGTTCCAATCCTCCCCATGAAACCCACGAGACTGGCACTACAAATACTGCTACCACCACCACCTCACACATGGGCCAAGAGCAACCTGATGACGGACAGAAGGAATTGACTAACACGCCATGCCAAACAAAACAGACGGGTAGCACTAGCACCACCATGACGACAAAAACAGATATCCCCCCAGAGCATCCAAGTGCAGTTCAAATTGTAAGCTTCATGCCAGCTGCTGGCTTGCCTAGTGCGGCTTCTGGCACTCCCACACAGCAAAGCAGTGAAGGACCACGAGCCCTGAAAAAAGGCCAGTGTGAATCCCAACATACTCACACCACCAATACTGCCACCACAGCTCGGTCGCTCATGGGCAAAGGGCAGCCAGATGGCGAATGGGTGGGATCTGCCAACCTTCCGTGCCAAACACAGCAAACCAACTCTACCAGCACCACCATGTCTGTCAAAGTTGATGTGCCAGTTCAGTCAAGTGCGCCTTGCAAGACCCATAACACGGATACCAAGGATACAAATCTTGAAGTGTGCTCTAATCCACCTCGTGAAACTCCTGAAACAGATACCACAAATGCAGCTACCGTAACGACATCAAACCTGGGTGCTACCCAGCAGGTGTGCTCCAATCCACCTTGTGAGATTCACGAAACGGGCACCACCAACACAGCTACCACAGCGACTTCCAACATAGCCGTGGGACAGCAGGTGTGCTCCAATCCACCTTGTGAGACTCACGAAACGGGCACCACCAACACAGCTACCACAGCGACTTCCAACATAGCCGTGGGACAGCAAGTGTGCTCCAATCCACCTTGTGAAACTCACGAAACGGGCACCACCAACACAGCCACCACCACCACATCAAACCTGGGAGCTGAACAAAATGAAGGTGCTCAGCACCAGCATCCCCCTGTTACTGCACCCTGTGAAACGCAGCAAACCAACTCCACCAGCACCACAATGACAGCCAGCATAGGAGGTGATGGCTCTCAGTCTTCCAGCTCAGCATCAGCACAATGTGGCAACTCAGAACTGAGAAAAACTCCTGAGAGAGAATCACCAGGGATTACTGGGTCTTTGCCTCAGAGCTCAACACCCAGAATATGCTCAAACCCTCCTTGTGAGACCCATGAAACAGGAACCACCCATACAGCCACCACAGTTACTTCTTCCATGGGTGCCAACCAAGGTAAAAGAACACGAAGGGTATTAGAAACGTCTTATATAGGGATTTTCAGACTTCTCTGGGTAACCTCAGGGATTCCTTGGTAGTCTTAATAGTAAAGAACAATATTCTTTGAATTAGCCCTGTTCCTTAACAAGGGTACACTTGGAAATGAACTGAATAATTTAGGATACACGGTTCACGAAATATGTGTGAGGCCTAATTTGTGATCAGTGCCTTGCATGGGCCTTATGTAGATTGAAGAATTTTACAGAATCGTTTGCAGCGTATCTTGGTTTGCCTCAGACGGTTCACCGACAAAAGCGCGCCCGACTAAACCACGGTGACAAAACCATGAGTTCTGAACCGCGCCGACGAATGAGCGCTGAATCGCACCAACAACAGCGCGCCGACAGAAGGGCGCTGTAAACCTAACCCTAAACCTAATCCTTACCTTAACTTAAATCACCCTTCTGTCGACGCGCTGTTGACGCGCTGTTGGTGCATTGACGTCGCGGTTTTAGCGGCGCGCTTTTGTCGTGTGCGCTTTTGTCGGGTCACGGTCTCAGACACACTGGTTCCTTAGCAAGCAGTGAAAGTGGAAATTCATAGTAGCATCATATTGTATCACAAAAATATGTAAGCTTTATCAAGTTGTATTAGGGTTAATTTTTCTTCATCTATCTAGAATTTTTGTCCTTGTTTTAGACTCACTTTAATCAAGCCCTGCATGTATTCGGAAGTTTTGTAACTCTATAATAGCTGCTTTGACATAATTTTTTGAGGGATGGATAAAACTAATCTACTATCTTTGAAAAAATATTGTCCTTGCTGCTGTCAATCATCCCATACAAAGTACAATTGCTGAAAAATGGGTTTATCTGGATAGCATTCTTTACTTCTCTCGGTGCCTATTCAAGCTATAGCCCAGAATCTTCTATAGCAGTGATGGCTAACCTATTTCTAAAGGCATGCCAAAATTTTGTGTGTGTGCACTATCGCGCGCCCCACCCACCTGCGCATGTGCACACGAACCCCCCCCCCCCCCGCATGCGGGAGGGGGAGTTTTCACCCTCCCCATGCTCTGGAGGCTTTTCTGAAGCCTGGGAAGGGCAAAAACAGCCTCCCCCAGCCCCCTGGAAGCCCTCCAGAAGGCGGAAACGTATAGTTTTCGAACTTCTGGTTGACCTGTTGGGCCTGTTTTTCACCCTCTCTAGGCTCTGGAGGCTTTCTTGAAGCCTGGGGAGGATGAAAATGGCCTCCCCCACCCCTCTGGAAGGCCGAAAAGCAGCTGGTGGAGCTGAGGGCTGTCATGCAGGCAAATATGGCTCTGCGTGCCACCTGTGGCACATGTGCCATAGCTTCGCCATTGCATGTTTGTTCCTCACTTAAAAGTTTGTGCAAGACCCCCCCCCCCATTTTAATTGCGTGAGATTCGGCCCTAGAACGATTTTGTCCTCTGATGAACAACTTGCTACCTGAGAATGAGATGGGCAAACAGTAAGAATATGCCACAAAATTCTTCACAAAACAAAGAAGTACCATATTTTTCGCTCCTTAAGACACACCTAGGTTTCAAGGAGGTAACGAAGAAAAAAAATATGAATCTGGGGTGCCGTCTCCCTGTGCATATGGAGTGGCAAATATGAAGCAGCAGTGTAGTGAGGGCAGGAGGCGGAGCCTGAGAGGACCACAGATAGATGTCTTCTCATGTGCCAGCTCTGTCAACTGACTCCTGCACTCTGGCGGGGTTCAGCACTGTAAAAGGACCCTGCAGACTGGCTGCGATATTCGCTCCCATCAGATGCACAGACATTTCCACCCCCTTCTGGGGTGGGGGAGTTCGTCTTATGGAGCGTAAAATAGGGTATTATAAGTTTAAAACAAACAGTCTGACTCGGGATGTTGGTTTAAACATTGTGCAGACAGGTTATTTCTGTTTAACTAATTTTTTTTTTTAAGTTTGCTAAAGAACTAAGGTTTTTTTTTTAAAGATATCCACTTAATCAGATTTTTCTCTGTCAGTTGGTAGATAATTCTCAAATTGATCTACCACACACTATTTTGTAACTCTAGGATGAGTTCCAGTAAGGAAGTTGAGTTTCAAGTCCCTCTTTCTATACATTGAAGCGCTCATCGTGGAATGAAGCAGCAAAGTTGGAGATGGATTCCAAAATATGCAGCATCTTGTTTTAAGTTTTAAACTTTTGAAACAACCGATGTTCCAAATCCTGAAAATCCAGTGGATTTTCACAACCAAAGACTTCCTCTTGTGTCTTTGTCTTCAGCGTGTAACCTGTTTTCTTTCTGCAGACCAGCCACCTGCTACCAATGGGCAACAAGGGGAACCAGAGATACCTGTGACTGAGAGTCCAGCCGCCAGCAGCCCCAGTGCTGCTGCTGTGACCACGGTTTCCTCCACTCAAATCAGAGCTGTCACTACTGTCACCCAGTCCACACCAGTCCCAGGGCCTTCTGTACCGGTGAGAATCAGAGGAGAAACTGGATCTTGTGTCCTGTTTTCTTTGGTTCATTCCAGACAAGGATTGAGATTCCCTAGATGATTCTATTGCGTGCTTTGAGGGGATGGAAAACAAAATATTGGCATATTGGGAATGAGTTTGCTACTCGTTCAGCAGATGCAGAACTATCACATTCATCTGCGAATGTTTCTGCTCCAAATTTCATTTGTCCTTTGCGCTCCCAATCCTACATGCCTGATGAGCAGTGCTAAGTCTTCTGTTGTTTCCATAAATATGTGTGTGTACATGAACAAGTCCCAAATTCAGTTTAACTTGGCTTATTGTAATAACTCTTACCAAAAATATATCTCTGAGAATCCTCAAAGATGAAACAGCATTCCTTGGGGTGGGGTGGGGGAGGATAATGGCAAAGAAAAAGCAGAATGCAGTAGAAGAGGTATTAACCACCACAGTGAAATGATTTAAGGAGGAGTGATACTTCGTAGCTTCTCAGTGGAGATGGCTGGTTTAACTGGGCCTTCAACCTGATCCAGTGCGTGGCACGACAATGCCGCACTGGTCAAAATTGCGGCGATATAATCATGGTGCTAAAGCCGCGACGTCATCACCGCCGCGACAACAGCGCGGCAACAGAAGGGCGCTTTAAAACGACGCCGCGGCAGAAAGCCGACTTCAATTAAGGTAAGCGTTAGGATTAGGTTTAGGGGTTTCTTTTAGGGTTAGGTTTAGCATTAGGTTTAGCGTTAGGGTTAGGTTTAGGGTACTGAGTGCTTGGGAATGTACAATTTTGCCCTCCGCGATTATGTCATCGCGGTAGGGTCGCATTTTTCCCTAGCGCTTAGAACGGCGCGAATTAGTCTTCGCGCTTATGTCTCCGCGCAGAAGGGCTTCGCGGATTTGTGGTGGAACCGATCCAGTGGAGATGCCCCTAGGTCCTAGTGTTTGTATAAGAAGTGTTTATGGTAGACTCAATGCTGCTGCCAGGTCCAGAATTCACACATTACACCTTTCTATCCATATTGCAGAACCTCTCCTCGCTCACCGATGTCCCTGCAGAAGAGGCAGCCCCCCCTGTTGAGACTCCTGATGCCACCAGCACAGATGCCCTTCCGGCACCCTCTGAACCATTGCAGCCCTCCATAGAGATGCAGGCAGCAGTTGCAACCCCTGAGCCTCAGGGACAAGCACAGGTTGCCTCAACTGGCACGCCGCCAACCAAAGGTCCTCTGGGTGAAACTGCTCCCCATCCAGAACTTGCACCTCCTACTGAACAGGCGCCACCCACACCAGCAGCCCCCACCCAAGAGTCTGTGGCTATGGTGGTGCTGCCCCAGGCCACTCCTGCCGCTCCACCGTCCTCAGAGGTGGAGCAGTTAGCATTGCCTCAGGAACTGATGGCGGAGAGCCAGGCGGGCACCGCCACTCTGATGGTGACAGGGTTGACTCCTGAGGAACTAGCTGTAACGGCTGCTGCAGAGGCTGCGGCCCAAGCTGCTGCCACTGAAGAGGCACAAGCCCTGGCCATCCAGGCGGTCTTGCAAGCAGCCCAGCAGGCTGTAATGGGTGAGTACTTGTAACCCTCTGTTTTCCTCTCTGGAATCTTCTCCACTCGCCACATGAGCCAGCCGGGTCTGTCCTCGGTGAAAGATCTTAGTTTAGTTTAGTTTATTGGTCTTGTATGCCGCCCACTCCCGAAGGACTCCGGGCGGCTCACAATAAACAAGGGAAGGGGATAAATAGACAAAAACAACACTTTAAAATACGCAACATTCACAGTTACCGTGGGGCTGGATATTTCACAAGCCCCCCAGCCTGCTGGAGCAGCCAGGACTTGGTGGCTTTGCGGAAGGCCGGGAGGGTAGTAAGGGTCCAGATCTCCACGGGGAGGTCATTCCAGAGGTCTGGAGCTGCAACAGAGAAGGCTCTCCCCCGGGGAGTCGCCAGCCGACATTGGCTGGCAGATGGAATCCGGAGGAGACCTAACCTGTGAGATCTAATTGGTCTGAGGGAGGTAATCGGCAGGAGGCGGTCTCTCAGGTACCCAGGTCCGATGCCATGTAGGGCTTTATAGGTAACGACCAGCACCTTGAAGCAGGTCCGGAGACTAATGGGTAGCCAGTGCAGCTCGCGGAGGATAGGTGTGATGTGGGTGTACCTGGGTGCACCCACAATCGCTCGCGCGGCTGCATTCTGGACTAACTGAAGTCTTCGAACACTCTTCAAGGGCAGCCCCATGTAGAGCGCGTTACAGTAATCTTGCTAACTTTCTTGGGTCTTCAGTAAACATTTAGTCCGTAAGAGTCTTTCGGCTTCCCTGGGTGGCATTGAGTGAGAATAAATTATCTTGGGACACATATAAAATATATAATATAGATTGTATATATAAATAATCACCTTTCTTTTTTTTATATTTTTTATTTATATATAGTGTGTGTGTGTGTTTATTTAGTTTCTATAGAGCCGCATTATTAGCTGTCCAGGTCTGCATACAGGCTGTGGGTTGAACATTCTCCTGTGCGCTGCTTGGGATTCGAATCCAAATGTCTTAACTTTGTCCATTAGCCTAGAGACTGAGTTACGTAATTGTTGACCACGCCTCCTCTGACTGGGATAGTTCAGTTTTTTTAACTCAGTCCAGCCTAAAGAGACGTAAACAATTTTCTTCTAGGACATTAGACAAATTACGCATTATTTATTTATTTATTTATTTTTTCTGGATTTATTTCATGCATTTGGACTGAATATTTATGGATTCAAGACAGTGCAAGCCACATTGCCTGCTCGTTCCAACGGGCAGAAATTACACAGGGCTAGATTTCGCTCCCGTTGGTGCTTCGCAGCTTCCCTTGAGGCTCTTGCGGCTGGGGGAACCAGCGCATTGAAGGAATTGCAGCAGCTAGCGGCCGTGGATGTGAGTCGGTTCGCCGTTCTCCATTCCCGCAGGTGCCGCGGTGAGAGTAGGTTCGCCTTGACATTTGCAGGGCGCTCTGTCGCTATGTGAAATGCACTGCGTCATTCAGAAGGTCGGAGGCGCTGTTCGTGTCTTTTCAGCCATCATCCATGGGGTAGAAGATGTCCTCACATACCATCGGATGCTGGTTGAAAGCGTGTATCACCCTTGCCTACGACAGTCAATCCGACCGGTTCCCAGACGCATCACTCCCCATTTCACCAGGAGTGCTGCTACCACGGCGGCCTGGGCAATGCAGGCCTCAGTGGAGGAGATCTGCAGGGCGGCGACTTGGTCATCACCGTCACCCTTTGTCAGACATTATAAAGTGGACATTTATGCCTCGGCAGAGGCTTCCTTTGGGCGACAAGACTTGCAGAGTGTTCTTTCACCACCTAGGGCCCCTGACCAGCCTAGCTCCCGCCCTTGACACTCATTGCTTTGGCATGTCCCATGCTTGGATTCCCCAAGCAGCGCACAGGAGAACGACCGTTGACTTACCTGAACGGTCCTTCTATGTGTGCTGCGAGGGGAATCCAAACCCGCCCTCGGCTTCGGCTGGTCCGGGCATTTGACTTTTGCGTACACTTTCACTCGTATGGTTTACTTACCTCATTGACTACTTGCATTCCGTGACAATTGTTCCATCTCTTGGATCGGCTGAGCCTTCGTACAAAACTCAGCTATCCCAGTCAGAGGAGGCGTGGTCAACCATTACGCGACTCAGTCTCTAGGCTAATGGACAAAGTTAACCCCTGCTTGGATTCCCCTCGCAGTGCACATAGAACGACCGTTCGGGTAAGTCAACGGTCGTTCCTGGTTTAGCTCTTTTCTTTTCTTGAACAGGTCCCGGGGAAGCCATGGATACCTCGGAGGCAGCAGCCACACAGGCTGAACTAGGTCACCTGACTTCAGAGGGCCCCGAAGGACAGCCCACCGCCATCCCCATCGTGCTTACTCAGCAAGACTTGGCAGCCCTAGTGCAGCAGCAACAACAGCAGCTTCAGGAGGCTCAGGCGGCGGCGGCGGCGGCTGCCATTCAGCAGCAGCAACAACAGCAACAGCAGCAACAACAGCCCCCTCAGCATCAACTGCCTGCCCACTTGCCTACAGAAGCCCTGGCTCCTGCCGATAGCCTCAATGATCCTGCCAGTGAGAGCAATGGCCTCAATGAGTTGGCTAGCGCAGTGACCAGCACGGTTGGGCTCTTACCTCCCACTCCCACAGAGAGTAAGTGAGGCAAAGACGACTGCCATTTTATTTGGCAGTGGCCTTTAAAAGCTTGTTTCCACTTGTAAGCAGAGGTGCCACAGCTCAGTCATAAGGCGGGTTCCTTGGTGCTTTTCAGCCAATAGTGAAAGGGAGGGTCCCTTGCTCCTTTGCTTGAGACAGAGGTGGGTTCCTACCAGTTCGCACCTATTCGGTAGAACCGGTTCGTCAAATCTACCGAACCGGTTAGAAGAGGTTCCACCAGTGGACCCAGAAAGCAAGCCACACCTACAGAAGAGATTCCCAAAATTTTTTGAAACCCACCACGCACACACACTCACATAGAGAGAAAGAGAAAGAAAGGAAGAAAGAAAAAAAGGAAGAAAAAGTGAGAGGTGAAAGAAAAAAAGGAAAAAGGGACAGACAAAAGGAAGGAAAGAGAGAGAGAGAGAAAGAAAACACATGGCCAGCAA
The DNA here is from genome assembly GCF_009769535.1 of Thamnophis elegans. Taxonomy (NCBI): domain Eukaryota; kingdom Metazoa; phylum Chordata; class Lepidosauria; order Squamata; family Natricidae; genus Thamnophis; species Thamnophis elegans. The sequence goes on from NC_045542.1 coordinate 7,722,628, forward strand.
GCCACTCCCACCAGGTCACATGGCCAGCAAGCCACTCCCACCAGGTCACATGGCCAGCAAGCCAGACCCACAGTAGGTTCGAAAAATTTTTGAAACCCACCACTGGCTTGAGACGAGTGTCTGAGCAAAGCTGTATTGCAGGGCTGTCAAATTTCTGGCCCTCTGGATGCGTCACACACTGGCCATGGCCAGTGAAGGGGGGGGGGAAAGCCCTGATACGTCATGTGTCATTGCCATGACATGAGTTTGACACCCCTTCAGTAGAGGGTGTTCCTGGTGGATAAGCACAATTATTTGATTGTGGGATAGTTTTATATTCCAGCCCTGTCAAGGCACCTATTCTGTCTAAGGTGGGCCTTTTAGTTAAATCAGGACTAGGTTCTGTTACCTGTATTTCCTTTCCCGTTTTAAACATGGATCAACATCTTTGGGGATTGGGGATCTCATGGAAGTTATTGAAATTCTTTCCCTCATCCAGGTCTTGCGCCTTCAAATACTTTTGTGGCCCCACAGCCTGTGGTAGTAGCCAGCCCAGCAAAATTGCAGGCAGCAGCTGCCCTGACAGAAGTTGCTAATGGGATTGAACCAGCTCCAATGGTAAGAAAAAAAAAATATCGGTAGGAATTTGAGGGATGAGTTTGCAAGTTTTCCAAAGTTCATCTTGAATTGTCCATTCTTCGCCAGAAACCAGAGCCTCCCACACAGCCTCCAAAAGTGGTGGTGAAGAAGGAAAATCAATGGTTTGATGTGGGTATTGTCAAGGCAACCAACATGGTGGTTACACACTACTTCCTGCCGCCTGATGATTCACCTGCTACAGATGTGAGTGGCAAGAATATACTATAATCACAACTTCACTTTAAAGATCCATTTTTTTGCTGCCACATATCTTTCTATCCATTCCCATAATATCAAGATAATTGTGATGTCTTATTCCCACTCTCTTCTGTCCTCTGCAGGATGATTCAGGAACTACTCCTGATTATTCTCAATTCAAGAAGCAGGAGCTGCAGCCTGGTACTGCTTATAAGTTCCGAGTGGCAGGAATTAATGCCTGCGGACGAGGCCCTTTCAGTGAAATTTCCGCATTCAAGACCTGTCTGCCTGGTTTTCCTGGAGCGCCTTGTGCCATTAAAATCAGTAAAGTGAGAGATTTTCTTGTTTTTAAAGTCCTCTCAATTCATCTCCCTGTTTGGGTGGGGTTAATTGAATAATGTTTGTTTCATTTGTTGTCTCCCACTCTTGCTGCAAATACCTTTTGGCTGTTGTGGTTTTCAAGCTCTTGTTGCGTGTTTCTAACACAGAGTCCGGACGGGGCCCACTTGACTTGGGAACCACCTTCGGTCACCTCTGGAAAAATCACAGAATACTCGGTGTACCTGGCCATCCAAAGTCCTCAGGCGGGTGAACCTAAGAGTGCAGCACCTGCCCAACTGGCCTTCATGCGGGTTTACTGTGGGCCCAGTCCTTCGTGCCTGGTCCAATCAGCTAGTCTCTCCAATGCCCATATAGACTACACCACAAAGCCTGCCATTATTTTCCGCATTGCTGCCCGCAACGAGAAGGGCTATGGTCCTGCCACACAAGTTCGGTGGCTTCAAGGTGAGTTGGGGCTGTGATGGGACATTGGAGGGAGGAATGTAGCTTCAGGCCACATACGAGTGGGATGACATTCCCACTCATCTTGTTGACAATTAAACCTGTCAACAAGATGAGGAATTGCTACCAGGTCTCAAGACTCTTGTAAAATATCTGCACACCATTCACTTTCCCATCTTGAGCCTTGGTTTGCCAATGAAGAAAATCTGCCATGTTGCCTCTTAGATGCAGGCTGGATCTTTATGTTGATATTTCTGTTGGTAGCAAGGGGGTTGGTATAAGTAAATAGGAAGGTCTCATTCAAAGTTTTAGAATATTTATCATCACTTGTAATTGATTAATTTATTGATAATATTCAATAGGAATTGATGAATTTGTCAGATATTTCTGCCAATTCCTATTTAGGAATGTATCATGTTTGGATTTTCTAATATGTGAATCTCACCATCTAGAGTGAAAATGTATTTTCAGCACCAGCTACAGTATAAATTGCTTGGGGAAGGACAGGTTTACTGAGCTCAGTGGTAGAGAGATGCTCATCAAGCCAAATTCTAATAGTATGACTAAAGGATTTAATATCAGAATAAAATTACCCATTTTTTTTCACATGTCAGCATTCAATTGCATTTCATTCCTAGTTTTATCCCTATTGGATATCATGATTTATAAATAAACAAGTTCACATTCCTATAATGATTCAATTTGATTCAGGCCATGTTTTATCTTTGCCTTCAGTGGGTGTAATGCACTTTTTGTCTTTACAGAATCCAGTAAAGATGGATCCATGACAAAACCAACCAACAAGCGGCCGCTTTCATCTTCTGATTTGTGAGTATTGATTGGGGTATCAAGCAGTTATTTCAGCCTTTGTGTTTCCTTTGTGGAGCTGTTGTGGGTTAGGGAAGGAAATCTACATATATGCCCAGTCGTTTTGGGAGAAAAGATGTCTCATAAAATTTCTTTTGTGTTCATCAGAATATCTTGGGTCAGCCCTCGATTGAATAAAGTGCTAAATTACTAGTTGTTTATGCAGAGTGGAAGAAGCGCCTCCAGCCAGAATAGAATTTCTCCTATAAGCAGCCTAGCAAATCAAAGAGACTGCAGCAAATTTTCTACAGGAATATTGCTAGTTTCAACTGTGGAGCTCAGCTATTTGAAGCCGAGAAGCAGTTTGGTGTAGTATTTAAGGTGTAAAAGCTTTTAGAAACCAGAAGACTTGAGTTCTGGGCCGCCTTTATGCTTGAAAGCTGGCTGGATGACTTTGGGCTAGTTAGTCACTTGGTTCCACCACAAAACCGCGCTCGACTAAAGCGCGCTCGACGAAACCGCGTAGCTGACATCATCAACAGGGCGACAACAGCGCGGAGACAGAAGCACGCTGTAAACGCTAAACCTAAAATTAACCCCTAAACCTAAACCTAAGCCCCCTAAACCTAAACCTAAACCTAGCCCTTACCTTAAGTTGAATCGGCTTGCTTTCAAAGCGCTATTTAAAGCGCCCTTCTTTCTCCGCGCTCACTGTTGTCGCCCTGTTGATGACGTCAGCAACGCGGTTTAATCGGGCGCGGCTTAGTCGAGCACGGTTTTGTCGTGCCACGAGTCACTCAGCCCAAACTTCACAAAGTGGTTATTGTGAGTAAAATAGGAGAAGGAAGAATTAAGTATATTAGCCACTTTTGAGTTGAAATAAAAAAGGTGGGATGAAGATGAAGAAGTTGGTTGCTTGCTAGTACTGATGGGAGTGGACAATTCCAGGGAATGAACCTTTGAATGTTGCCAGTATTCTGGGCAAGAAGACCATCGCGTTCATGGCCAAGCAGGAAATTGGACCTTCAACTCTTCTTTTTCATCTTCCAGGAAAAGTGCTCCAAAGAAGCCCAAAGCAGATGGGCAGTGAAGGGAGTCACCAGCCGTCCCCTCTTCCTGCCTGCTCCACGCCTCTGCCTGAACTCCCCCAGCCAGCCAGTCACCCCGTGTATGGAGGAAGATGGAACTGCCGAAAGCACATTTCATACACCCTGGGCTGAACTGGTGGGGTGGGGTGGGGGGGTAGGGAGAAGAGACGCTGAGGCTCATGTGAGGGAGCCCCAAGCAGGGCCATCACTGTGCCATACCCCACCTAGGAAGGGGGAAGAAGGAATGGAATTCCTCTCTCACCCTCTGCTTACTACCCCGATAACATGGACATTGATGTTTGGGGTGGGCTTGAGGGAAAACTTGTTATGGGGGGAGGAGGGGCTGTTGGTTTTTTTTACAAGTTGCAGTTACAGGAATGAAGTTCTTTTGTATTCCCCTAAATCCTGTGTGTTGGGGGTGGGAGACTTGATCTCCCGGCCTCCAGTTCTTGCCTCTGTACAGACCCTCTTCCTGAGTTTAGTTTTTAGTGTCTGCGTTTGGTAACGGAGAGAAATCCCTGCTAGTGGGGATTGAGAAGGTGTGACATGGTATGGTTGGCCACAGATGCAGCTACTTTGAACATTGGAGGGAAGGGGCTCGTGCTACAGCAGCTGTTCTAATGCTCAGCGCAGGGTGTTCGTGGCTTGAATCCACCCCTTTTTTCCCCCCCTGTACATGGAGCAGCCCCTCCTTAGCAGCACAAGCCGGGTTTGTTTTCTCTCTTTGCTCTTCCTGCCTCTAGGCCACAAGGTGGCATGCTATATGGGCAGATGTCTTGCCATTCCTCTCCGTTGTTTTGTATAAAACTTTTTTTAGGAAAAAAAAATGATTTGAGAGGGAGAATGTAGCTGATCCACCAGAGGCTTTTGGGTCAGAGCAAGGCTGGAGGGTGATATTCTTGATGGTTGACATACAACTCTCCAACACTGTACGGGGTAGGAGTTTAGGTTTCTCTCTATAGAGAAATACATGCCACCTCCCCTCTTTCCCCCCCACTGGTTGTCTTGGGACATTCCACATAGGGGAGGATGGGGAAAGCAACAGGGCTTACTCTGTAGAGTTGGGGGAGCTCTATGGAATACAGAAGAAATGCCTCCCCCCACGCGCACTGTTTGCTGTGTTGAGATTGGTAGGCAAACTAGCCCTCAGAAAATGCCCCCATGAGCAAACCTCTCCCTTGCTCTGTGCCCTGGTCTTTTGTATTATAGTATATTTCGCTGTCTCCCATTTTCCTGTTCGGTCCTTAAGATTCCTTCTGTCCTTCTTATATTTGACCCGATTTATTTTCCACTGAGACAGGAACAGCCCTCATAGGAGTTTACCCTGGCTATCCACCCTGACCTTCCCTTCCCTCCCCTCCCCTCCCTAGTGCTGCGTATCTGTCGTTTTTGTGCTATTTTGAACAATTAAAGACTTTTTTTGGAAACAAGACTTGCTGTTTGGAAAAAGAGCTCTTTCCCTCACTTCTCCCTTCAAAGTGTTTGCGGTCAAGTTATCTGTAGCCTTTTCTCTTTATGAAAGGACTAGACGATACCCGTTTTCTGTCACCGGAAAGTATCAGGTTGAGCTTTATTCCCATATGTTTGGATGAAGACCATCCCACCTCCAATCTAGGTCCTTCAATTATAAGACCGCTCTCTTCCAGAAGGCCACAAATCTCATCATGGAATCCAGCCACCAAAATGGCAGGCTGCAAGGTTTGGCAGACTTGTTGCTGCACTATGGGATACTTCCTGTTCTTTGCATCATTTCCAAGATCTGCAGTGAAAAATAAATCTTTTCCCATCTGCATTTGGGCTCATCAGCAGCCACACCTTTGCCGGTGGCTTCCTTCTGGCGGCCTGGTCTCTAGGTGAACAGAGTTGAGCTGTGGCTCTTCAGGTACCCTGCGCTGAAATGAGAAACAGAAGGTGAGGAGCACAAGTGAGAAAAGAGGTCTTCTTGTTTCTTGTCGTAAAGAATGTAATCTTAAGAGCATCGGTAATACCTGCTGTGGCTGGAAGCAACATATTATTTAATAGTTGTTGTTTTTTTCAGCCTAAAGAAGCATTCTTAACTGCATTTAGCTGTTTCACATTAATTGTGCTAGCATGTTTTGATGGCACACTGTTGGGTTATCCAGGAGTTATAAAAAGGAACAGCCATGCTTTAAAGCTTTTAAAATTGGAAATGGAGGGAATGCATTCCTTACGTTCTTCAGTACAGCCCGTATGGCCCACTCGAACACCTCCTGCACGTTGGCAGCTGTCTTGGCACTGGCTTCAAAGTAGGTGGCATCATGAAGCCTGCTCCACATTTCGGCTTCCTCTGAAGAAACCTGCTTAAAGACAGGATACCTTCACACTTTGCCCTCCTCCAAGTCCTGTCTGCAACCCTAAACTAAAAATAGAACCTACAAATGTAAAAGCTCTCCCGTGGGTTCTATTTCTGCATCCTATCCCATCAAAAGCTATCCAGATTCTTCAAGGCTCTGTCTGCTCCTAATCTTTAAAATACCCCTTCATTCTTAAGTTGGGTGCTACATGAGCTCTTCCACAATAGCTGCAACCCAGTGGTGGGTTTCAGATTCTGTTCCAACCGGTACGGTTGAAACGGCCCTGGAGTTACCCACATGCGCGCAGCGCGTGTACACATGTGCAGTGCGCACATGCGTTCTAGCATCAAATAACACTTCCGCAAGCCTCCGTGATGCGCCAGCTGCTCTGTGGAGCATTGTGCAGGCGCCGTACGCGCCATGCGCAGAAGAGGCAAATGCATAAAACGGGCAAGGAGTGCAGGTGGGCCCTCCGGAGCACTGTACCGGAATGGTACCCGGTGCTGCGGGCAGGATCCGGTACACCCGTACCGGGGCGTACTGCCTGCAACCCACCACTGCTTCAACCTATCCTCTCGGTGTGTTCAGTATGTACCTCACGGTTCTCCAGGTCAGTCTTGTTTCCAATGATGGCAATGGGAAAAGTGGGTTCTTCCTCTGGCTCAATCTGCAGCAAGAGCTGCTTGTGCCACTTCTCGAGGGCTTGAAAAGTATAGACAGATGTGACATCAAAGACGAGCAGGCAGCAGTCGGATCCCCGATACAGGGCCGTCCCCAGAGCATGGAACCTCTCTGTACCAGCTGTATCCCAGATCTTGAGGCAGGGATAAAGAGAGAGAGGGAGAGGGAGAGAGAGATCGGATTGCTCAAATACTGAGGGATTTGCGTGGGCAAGATGAGAAAGTGCATCATTACAGGATTATCTAAATTTTCTTTGTCATGAATATTTTAGTGCAGAATGAATTTTTTTTGTTTTTAAAGGCCCCATAAACTTAGACTGGTCAAGCTAAACCAGGGCTATCAAACTCGTGGCCCCCAGGATGCTGGATGCATTGCTGTGATCATGACTACACCCGTTTAAGTGAAGGGGGCAAAAGTTGTGATACACCACGTGACGCCACGAGTTTGACACCCTTAAGCTAGACCTCAAAACAATTAGCTGATGATATATTTAGTTTAGGAATGTTACACCCTTTTCGAGTGCTCAAGCTTTCTTTATATTTTTAAAAATGAGTGAAATGTTAGCTTGTGGTTCCAAGCTTTGATATTTAGTGATAAAATCTGGCATGTGGCAATTGTTAATGTTAGCTCAGATGGTGGTTACAACACATGTAATGGAAGCTTTGCTTGAACTGCTTCCTTGGCTTTCACAGCTGTAAAGCCCTTGGTGTAAACTATAAGTAGACCCATTTTCCAAGGTGGTATATCATAACTTCCATGTGCCACAGCCAGCATTGCCAGCTAAGCTAGTTTAGATACTAAAGCTGAAGTTTCCAAGAATTGGGATTGTCACTTATTTGAGATTGCCATTCTGTATAGCTGTAAAAATAAGAAAATGGAGGAGGCATGAAGCAAGTAGATTAACTATTATTTCTATATCTACAATACATCTAGCAGCTGAAGAATATTTCTAATGGCAAAACAATGCTATAGGGAGGACCCTTTTGTATATTAGAAGTATCTGATAAAATATGGATGTCTGTTCTGATAATTTACATGCCTGTTCTGATGGTCAGAGTCATATATGTACAGCACATATTCTTTTTGTCCTACAAGTTGAGACAAGTGGAATCTTTCCACAAAAATATTTAACGTGGAGCTTCCCAGTTCACAAAACAACAAAAAAGTTGAGCTTTAACCTTTAAATATTCTGCCATCCACAGTTCAACAGGGATTATGGTGAGCACACTGAATACCTGGTTAATTACTGGATTGTGGTAGGTTCATTCCCCCTCCCCCAAAGCTATGTGAGTTTTTTACTTGCATTTCTTCCTTCTTACTCTTATCATTTTTTTAATATTTAGTCTGGCTTGCTGACACCATTGTGTGTGTGTGTGTGAGAGAGGGGTTATACACAAGATTCTCTTTTGACTATATATAGTGTTTCATTCAAAAGATAGCAATAGCAGTTAGACTTATATACCACTTCATAGGGCTTTCAGCCCTCTCTAAGCGGTTTACAGAATCAGCATATTGCCCCCAACAATCCGGGTCCTCATTTGACCCACCTCAGAAGGATGGAAGGCTGAGTCAACCTTGAGCCGGTGAGATTTGAACAGCCGAACTGCAGAACTGCAGTCAGATGAAGTAGCCTGCAGTGCTGCGCACTAACCACTGCGCCACCTCGGCTCAAAAGATAGCCCTGGTAACACCAAAGTTGGCTTACTCAGTGATGGGAAGAGAACATTAACATTGATCAAGGCGTGTCAAAGGTTAAGTCAGTAGTCTGCCTTGTATCAGGCCTACCTGCACTATCAGGGTGCGACCATCAATGTGCACTTCTTTGCTGAGGAAGTCTGCTCCAATGGTGGCTCTGAAGCGGCTACTGAAGCGGTTGTTGACATACTGGTTCATCAGGGCAGATTTGCCCACCCTGTGGAGAAGACAACACTGGCATCAGATCCTGAACACCCATCCTCCCACCTTACCCATCCTCCCATTAATCAACAGATGACTGGTTAGGATCAAGGAAGAACATTATTTCCCACACTCACAAGCTGTGTTGCATGGAGATTCAAGAGCGCTACAATCACAGCAATTGTGGCCCATTGAGTGGGGAGAAAGGCTGAATATCCTACTGAGCTTACTGACACCCCCAGTTAACCAATGAGCAACATTAAGCCAATTGTTCTCTACAGAATTGGTCCCCACTGCTCAAAAGATATGGGGCTGCTGTTTTAGATAGATTACAGCTCTTATCTGAAAAAAGATTTTTTTTTAGTTTATTAAGAAAGATGTACGGTATGTAATATTGCAACAGCCAAATTACAATAGCAAAATCAGATGCAGAAGGAAAAAAAACCAACTCTATTCAGAAAGCTTAGTTGAAAAGCAGGTTCTGTGAAATTACGAATAATTTAAAACATACGCTTGAAAAAAAAATCTCATTATTAAAACAAATTACTACTGCTTTCTCTGAGAATGAAGCATTAAAGATAATTTTAACTATGCTTCTTCCTGTCCCACCAAAACAAAAAGATTTTATAATGCATCTATGTTTTCTTGTTACATTGTGATACCTTCATGATGAACAGCACCAAATACATACCAATATCTTTTTTAGCAATATTGTAAACTTTCTGCTAAAAAAGGGATATGGTCCAGTCAAATTAATGCAAGAAATGCTCTTGGAGATAGTTTTTTTTTTTCAGAAATCAACTCATTTTTAAATGCCACTTTAACCACTTATAAGGAAGATTAGGATTTCAAGGAAATTTAGCATCCAAGACAGTTATTTGTCTCTATGATTAGTAAAATTTTAAACTCAATTCTTCTTTGAAGTTTAGTTAAAATCAGCCTCTTAGTCACAGATACAGGTGAAACTCAAAAAATTAGAATATTGCGCAAAAGTTCATTTATTTCAGTAATGCAACTTAAAAGGTGAAACTAATATATAAGACTCATTACATGCAAAGCAAGGTAGTTCAAGCCGTGATTTGTCATAATTGTGATGATTATGGCGTACAGCTCACAAAAACCCCAAATGCACCATCTCAAAAAATTAGAATATTACATGCAATCAATAAAACAAGGATTGTACATAGAACAATATCGGACTTCTGAAAAGTATAAGCATGCATATGTACTCAGTACTTGGTTTGGACCCCTTTTGCAGCAATTACTGCCTCAATGTGGCGTGGCGTGGCATGGAAACTATCAGCCTGTGGCACTGCTGAGGTGTTATGGAAGACCAGGATGTTTCAATAGTGGCCTTCAGCTCTTCTGCATTGTTCGGTCTCATGTCTCTCTCATCTTTCTCTTGGCAATGCCCCATAGATTCTCTATGGGGTTCAGGTCAGGCGAGTTTGCTAGCCAATCAAGCACAGTAATCCCACGGTAATTGAACCAGGTTTTGATGCTTTTGGCAGTGTGGGTAGCTGTAAAATGAAGTCAGCATCCCCATAAAGCTCATCTGCGGAAGGAAGCATGAAGTGCTCCAAAATCTCCTGGTAGATGGCTGCGTTGACCCTGGTCTTAATGAAGCACAGTGGTCCTGTTACTCAGTGGACCAAAGTCCTCTTTTCTGATGAGAGCAACTTTTGCCAAAAGCACTAAAACCTGGTTCACTGACCATGGGATTACTGTGCTTGATTGGCCTCTCCATTCTTCCTCCATACTCTGGGTCCTTGGTTTCCAAATGAGATGCAGAAGTTGCTCTCATCAGAAAAGAGGTTTCTCAAACAGTGGTAGGATTTCCAGCATGGACTTTTGATAATTCAGATTATAGTCCCACCACACATACATACACCAAATCTGAGGGTTTTTATTGCAATGATGATTTTTACATATTCCCATCTCTTCCACCGGGATACCATGACTCTCCAAAGCATCACCATAGCTATTTGAGTTGGTCTTTAGATTCTTGGCATTCTTCAAATCAACTTTCTGCTACTGCGAAAAACAAGCATGTAATTTAACTCAATCCTCCCAATAAAAACTTCCAAACACTAGAGAGCTTAAACACAGCACATCCTGATTTGTACAAAGAGCAGTGTGTACCTACATAAGCTGAGCTCAAAGATTCAAGGAAGAATGCCAATTTAATTCCTAAGGAGTACACCAAAATTTTCTTTGAAAGATTTCAATAAGTGATGTAACAGAAGGAAGTAGCCTTTCAAATCCTAAATGGGAGAAGATAAAAAGGAGCATGGGGCTAAAAGTTATACAGCAAAATCCATAGGTCTGTAGAACTGCAAGACAAACAAATATTTGCCTAATTTTATAACACATGAGAGGAGATTCATGGAATCTTTTAAAACATTTGGCATTGCTGCAGAATTATAGACTAGTATTCTGAAAATTCTTCTCTTTCACTGTCATATTTGTTATGAAAAACTGAAGCCTCTCTGCTTTCACCAATAGGATACCCTCTATATGCTCTTAACTATATTCTCATCATTTCTGGTGGGTTACCATGTCATATGGGGCTGATAAGAATTGCCAAGTATATAATATTTTCAACTCATGGGATTCCCCCCTCCATTTAGATAGAGAGTCAATTGGGGTACAATTCCAACATCTCCAACAGCACATAGGGCAAACTCTGTGCAAAAGAATTAATGAATACAACTTTTGAGTCCTGATGTCATGCTGTATTAATTCTGTTGATGAACAAAGTACCAGACGATTATTTCAGCCTCCCAGGACACTCATTAGAAATCTCACTACAAGCATTCTAAGAAAAAGAAATTTTGAACAGCACAATTGAGCAAGAGATTGCTAAACTCATATCAAAAGATTTTGGGCTATTTCCCAAAGTTTCAACAAATGCAAATGTTTTTTTTTAACCCAATACAGCAGTTAATTGATGAGATACTTACAATTTGTCTCACCTTGTATCTGCATAATTCAACTTCCCACTTCCTTCCTCATTCCACTTTAAATCCTACAGCAGTCTAACACACCTATGCATCTGATGAAGTGAGCTATAGCTCACAAAAGTGTATGCCTTTTAATAAAATGTTTTACTTGGGAAGGATGAATCCTCATGAGCACTGCAGGTGAGATCATTTTACTTGCTCCCTCTTCTATTCCAGGAAGGACTCAAAGGGCAAATAATGCCAGGTTGGCTTGCCTTCCTCCCTTTCCCCGCTGCACGGAGCCTGTCCAGGGGCCCATCAGTTTTCCTATCATCCACCCTTTTTTCCCTCATTTATTTCCCTCTATTTAATTTTTTATAGATAACTCCAGGTGACAAACACACCTAAGTACTCCTATTTTTCCCCACAACAACAAACCTGACGTAGGTTTGGCTACACGAGAATGTCTAATCTAAAGTCACCCAGCTAGCTCTCATGCCTAAAGCAGAACTAAAATGGTCCCCAGTTTTTAGCGTGATGCCTTAATCGCTAGACCAGGGTTGTCAAACTCGCATCGTTACAGTGTCGTCACGTGACATATTGTGACTTTTTCACTAAACCAAGTATGGGGGTGGCGTGTGTGTGACACATCCAGCCCGCAGGCTGTGAGTTTGACACCCTTGCATTAGACCAAACTGGCCCTCAACTTAGTCATAACATGAAGCATTTGTATCCTCTGGGATGAATGGTTGAATACAACATGGGATCACAGAAGTTTAGTTGTAGATGATGTCATCAACCCAGAGTTCAACTTTAACCCCTGCCACCAGCAACCATCTTTTCTTCATCTGCCACCCGATCTACCACGTTTGTTCTACTTGCGTCAGTCTTGTCATTTTCCTCCCCTGTCCACTCAAAACGCTTCTTTCTGACTTTGGGGGCTGTGCACCAACCTAATCCATGGACAGACAGGATTATCAGGTGCACCCCTGTTTTGCACAATCTGACGAAAGTCTTTTTTAACCTGCCTCAGCTAAGGTTTGGCAGGAGAGGAAGACAATGTTATGAGTATATACAGGTAACTGTTCTGACCCCCCTCGTCCCACACCAAGCCACGCCGAGCCAAAGATACTTTACGGAATTTATTAACACAGACAGGTCCTTGGCAGCAATCCAGCACAGACAAGCCTTGGCAGCAATCCAGCCTGCCAAGCTAACACTACAGTTCTTCAACATTAGTTAATGCGTTGACTCCTGCAAAAGGGGCGTGTGCACAAGCATTCCTTTTATAGTCTTGAGAGGAACCTCATTACCACCAGCTGAGTGCAATTATCTCCTGTAACTGCGTAACTGTTCCTTACGCCTATTAGCTCTCCGGTGCCGGGCATCCAGAGACAACTCCCTTGGCTCCTCCCCACTGCTGATGTCCGGATCACACTCCCTTGTCTCCTCCCCACTGGTTGAAGGCTCAGGCGCCTCCTGGTGGCCAACCAGCCTCTCTGCGCCCTGCTCAGAGTCGGAACCCTGTCCAGGGTCCTCCACATCCTCCAAAGCCAACTCATAGGGCCCCTCGCTGTCGGAGTCTGGTGGCAGCTCCAACGGCTCCTGCTGGGCCACAACAGGTAGCCCTCTACTTATGACCACAACGGAGCCCCACATTTTTGTTGCCAAGTGAAAACATTTGTTCAGTGAATTTTGCCCCGTTTTATGACTTTACAGGCCACCATTAAGTGAATCGCTGCAATCATGAAGTTAGTAACAAGGTTGTTCAATGAATCTGGCTTCCCCATTGACTTTCCTTGTAAGAAGGTCACAAACGTTGAACACACGACCCTTAGGACACTACAACTGTTCTAGTCAGTTGCCAAAAGTGTCTGGGTTTTGCTCACGGGACCCTGGGGATGCCGCCATGGTTGTTAAGTGTGAAAAACGGTCATAAGTTACTTTTTTTCAGTGCTGTTGTAATTTTGAAGGGTCCCTAAAGGTACTGTTGTAAGCAGTGGTGGGATTCAGCCCAGTTTGCGCCACTTCGGGAGAACCGGTTGTTAAGTTTCTGAGCAAGTTTAGGAGCCGAGGTGGCGCAGTGGTTAGAGTGCAGCGCTGCAGGCTACTTCAGCTGACTGCAGTTCGGCGGTTCAAATCTCACCGGCTCAAGGTTGACTCAGCCTTCCATCCTTCCGAGGTGGGTAAAATGAGGACCCGGATTGTTGTTGGGGCGATATGCTGACTCTGTAAACCGCTTAGAGAGGGCTGAAAGCCCTATGAAGCGGTATATAAGTCTAACTGCTATTGCTATTGCTATGAAGCGGTATACAAGTCTAACTGCTATTGGGTTCCACCACAAAAGCGCGTAGGACAAAATCGCGCTCGACAAAAGCGCGCTGTGACGTCATCACAGCGCGACGAAAAAGTTCGAAAAAATGTAAAAATAAAACGAAAACCTTACCCTAAGCCCCCCAAACCTAACCCTAAACCTAACCCTAACCCTAACCCTTAACCTAACCCTAAACCTAACCCTAAACCTAACCGTTAAAGTAACGAAAAACGTAACGCTAACCCTTAACCTAACCCTAACGCTAACGCTAACGCTCTAAAGCTAACCCTAACCCTTAACCTAACCCTAACCCTAACCCTAACCCTTACCTTTATGTGAATCGGCTTGCTTTAATTGAATTTTTATTAATTTTTATTTGAATTTTTCGATCTTTTTCGTCGCGCTGTGATGACGTCAAAGGCGCGATTTTGTCGATCGCGCTTTTGTCGTCCGCGCTTTTGACAGGTCACGCTGCTATTGCTACTGCTAAGTTTGGTGAACTGGTTGTTGGAAGAAATCATTAGGGCAGACAATTGGTTGTTAAAATTATTTGAATCCCACCACTGGTTCTAAGTTGAGGACCCCCTGTAAAAGACAACATCTGCCAGATAGGTTCCCCCCCCCCCCCCAGTCTTCAGATCCACTTCACTTCCCTTTACTCAGCCTCCCCCTTCCCTCTCCAACCTCCCCCTTCCCTGAGAAGCAGCAGGTGCCTTTACTACAGGCTACACACCCACTCAGCAAACACAGCCTGGGCGTCCAGTTCCTCTCCGGATTTTTCTCTTTCCAGGAAGGGGGGTTGATGCCCGTGCGCCCTCCCCACCCCCCAAAAAAGCTTCGTGCTGGCTTACCCTGAATTCCCAATAAGCAGGATTTTGAGGTGTGAACGTCTGAACATGGGGCGTCTTCGCCAGAACCTGAAAAGAGAGAGAGAGAAGTTGGGGGCTCAGGTGTTGCCACCTCACCTGGTCCGGGAGTGGGGAGGTGTTTTGTTTCCCCTGGAATCCAGTCGCCCGTCTTTCGACGGCAGCGAGAAATCGGGAGCCTAGAGGAAAAGTTACATTCAAAGCCCCGTTTCTTTCAGCCCCCTCCCTTCCCCTCGGGGTGGTTCTCTTACTCCGAGAGCCCACTATTCCTTGCTGAATCTCCCGAGGGAGGGAGGAAAGAAGTGCCAAAGGAGGTCGTTCCTCACAGTTTCCTCGCAGGAGTAAGGGAAGGTGCTTGCGAGCGCGCGCAACCAGCCACGCCTGCCGCTGCTGGGACTCGGGGCTGAGCAGCGGCTCCCTTGCGAAATTCCCGGGGTTTTCTCTCCTTCCGCGGGGAAAAGGGCATCCCCCGTTTCTCCCAGCAGCCGATAGCCTGCAAGGAGCAATTGGCCAAAGAGGGGAATCCTCTTGGATCTTCCTCTCTGCTGGAGAGGCAGAAGTCAACCTCCCCCCCACTCTACTCCCAGGCTTCAGTACCAGGACTTCCTCCTGGAGCTCTGAGAGAGGGAGGAATGTTTAAATAGCTCCTGAGCATGTGCAGACTACAGGTGGTCCTTGATTTACAACAGTGGCCGTTCTAAGTTACAACGGCACTGGGGGAAAAAAAGGGACTGGCAGTCATTTTTCATAGTTACAGCTGTTGCAGCCATCCCCATGGTCATGTGATTTAGATGCTTGACAACTGGTTTGATTGATTTTATTATATTTATATGCTGCCCTTTCCCCCCCCCCCAGGGGACTCATAAGGTGGTCCATATTTATGATGCAAGTTGCAGTCTCCCAGGGTCATGCGATGACCTTTTGTGACCATCTGGCAAGCAGAGTCAATGGGAAAGCCAGATTCACTTAACAACGGTGTTGGAAGAGAGAAAAAGAGAAGGAGGGTGGGTAGGAAGGAGAAGAAAGAGGGCAGAAGTAGGGGAGAAGTAAGGGAAGGAAGTCCCTAGGGAGTGGGCGGCATACAAATACCATTAAAGTTTAAAGTTAAAGGAAGAAGGGGAAGGAGAGGAGGAAGGAAGGAAGGAGAGAAGGAAGGGAGGGAGAAAAGAAAAAGAGAAAATAAGGTGAGATGTGGAGGAGAGGTAGGGGAAGAAGAAAGAGGTAGAGAGAGAAAGAGTAGGAGAGGAGGGAAGAAGACAGAAAAGAGGGTAGGAAGGAGAAGACAGAGGGTAGGAGTAGGGGAGAAGTAAGGGAAGGAAGAAGGGGAAAGAGAAGAGGAAGGAAGGAAGTAGAGAAGGGAAGGAGGGAGGGAGAAAAGAAAACAAAGGGAAAATAAGGTGAGATGTGGAGGAGAGGTAGGGGAAGAAGAAAGAGGTAAGGAGAGGTGGGTGGGAGGGAGAGAAAGAGAAGGAGAGGAGGGAGGAAGAGAGAAAAAGAGAAGGAGAGAGGGTAGGAAGGAGAAGACAGAGGGTAGGAGTAGGGGAGAAGTAAGGGAAGGAAGAAGGGGAAGGAGAAGAGGAAGGAAGGAAGTAGAGAAGGGAGGGAGGGAGAAAAGAAAAGAAAGAGAAAATAAGGTGGAGTCATAGCGGGTCCGAAGGATGGTAAACAATACATTCCAAATTATACCTTATAACCTTTTAAATGGAATAATAATAATATAAGAATGGCAAAGAAAAAGAATAACTATGTGAATGTGTACCTATAACTGTATGTAAGCGAATGAATGACAGTAAAAATATAAAGCACAATATAGGTAAATAATACTTGATCATAAGTAGCTAGGTATAAAGAAAGAAAGAAATGTATATAAAAATGGATAATGAGTAATGAGATTACGAACGCAAGATAGAAATGTATAGAAAGGAAAACACTAACTGCAAAGAAACCGATTTGGAACTGCTGTATGATATATGATGGCACTTATTGTTCCTATGTTATTTCTAAGTTATGTGGTTATTTTTGCTAATGTGTTTATGTGTTCTGTTGATGTGCTTATGTGTATAAAATAAAATAAAAAAACAAAAACAAAACGGTGTTGCTCACTTGGCAATTGCAGTGATTCACTTAACAAACGTGGCAAGAAAAGTCATAGGTAAAGATAAAGGTTCCCCTTGCACATACAGTATGTGCTAGTCATTCCCGACTCTAGGGGGCGGTGCTCATCTCCATTTCAAAGCTGAAGCGCCAGCACTGTTCAGAGACTTCTCCATTGTCATGTGGCCGGCATGACTAGACGCGAAAGGCACACGGAACACTGTTACCTTCCCACCAAAGGTGGTTCCCATTTTTTCTACTTGCATTTTTACATGCTTTCGAACTGCTAGGTTGCCAAAAGCTGGGATAGTAACAGGAGCTCACTCCATTACGCAGCTCTAGGGATTCGAGCTGCCAAACTTTCTGATTGAAAAGCTCAGCATCTTAGCCACTGAGCCACCATGTCCCTTATAAAAAGGGGCAAAACTCAGTAAATTTCTCATTTAGCAACAGAAATTTTGGGCTCAATTGTGGCTGTAAGTCAAGGACCACCTGTATTTCCTTTCGCCATTTGGCAGAACCAATCTGTGTTCTAAATAGTGTGCCATTGGGTCAACTGAGACATTAGAGCCGAGGTGGCGCAGTGGTTAGAGTGCAGCACTGCAGGCTACTTCAGCTGACTGCTAGTTCAGCAGTTCGGCTGTTCAAATCTCACCGGCTCAGGGTTGACTCAGCCTTCCATCCTTCCGAGGTGGGTAAAATGAGGACCCGGATTGTTGTTGGGGGCAATATGCTGACTCTGTAAACCGCTTAGAGAGGGCTGAACGCCCTATGAAGCGGTATATAAGTCTAACTGCTATTGCTAAATAGTGAGTAAATAAAAGGGGGTGGTGGCTTGAATTGTATAGAGTAGGCATGGGAAATTCATTTTCCATCCTAAGAAAAATATATACATGTCTTTCAAAAAGAAAGAATATGAGCTGTCCCGACTCTCCATACCACAAAAGCATAACAAAATTGAACCCATAAATGCACCTATCATGCGTTGTGGTGCACGTGCAAACTATATTTAACTTCCAATACAGAAGTGCTTTCTGTGTTGGGTTGGGGTTGTTTTTTTTTTTGGCTTTAGTGTGCCTATATGCAAAGGGAAATACTGACTCTGTAAACCGCTTAGAGAGGGCTGAAAGCCCTATGAAGCGGTATATAAGTCTAACTGCTATTGCTATTGCTGTAATACTGTTTTTTGCATTTTTAATGTGAGGAGGAATTCTGCCTGCCCTGACACTATTGGCTTAGTCGGGGATGATTCCCCCATCTATTTACTTGGGAGTGGCAGGCTCACTTTAAATCTAGGATATATATGTATTTCTTTCCAGATGAATACGATACATTGTTTTTCTGCACAGCTCAAGCCCGCAGCGGATTACAGCTGCGTAAAGGTTCAGGAAGGCAAAGAGAGAGAGAGAGAGAGGGAGAGGGAGAGGGAGGGAGATCTCTGCGCAGATACCCTCCACCAAATCTGCTCCTGTTTCTCGACCATCTTTGTTGTTTTCACCAGCTTAATTTTAGACTGGGGGGGGGGGGATCACTGCTGGTTGTCACCCTTACTCAATCTTTCGAAATGGAAAACGCTTTGTTGATTTACACACGAGAAACCGCGGCGGCGAATCAGTGGAATAAATCTTCATTGCCCGCCCTTGGCTTAAAATAAATCGTTGCTTCTCTGATTTGTCTCTATGCCCAGAATTAGATCATCAGTTGCTCTGTACGGATTTACCGAAGTGCTTTGAAATGCTCTACGCAAAGAATCGACTCATAGTTCTGCAGATTTTAGAAGGGGGAAGTTTCACATACATCAGCGGCCCCGGGGAATTAAAAGTGCAAGATAGTAGTTATCTTGGGGGTTTTTTGTTATTTTTCTGCCAAGCCGGGGAGCAACTTGCAGCCATTGTAGGGTTAAAAAGGATTCTAGGAAAAAGAAACACCAAATCAACTCTTCCCCCTTTGGACTAGGATCAGGTGACTCAAGCAATCATATGATCGGCGACTCACCAATTGGTTGCAAAATTTTAGCTAGCTTTAAAAAAAAAATAACGTGGGTCACATAGAAAAATGTGCTGATACCTCGATTTGCTTCACCAGCGGTAACAACAATTAGGTCTCTGGATTTGTCAGAGCTAAATTAGACCAAGCAGCAGAAATGGACTGGCAGAAAACGCTGCACTGCTGGCAGGAACGGATCTCTCAAGAATTGGACTCGGTGGTGGATTTTTGGCTTCGGCACTCCCATGATAAGGAATATGGGTGAGTTTCGATTTGTAAAAGGCAGCTCTTTCGGTTTTGCAGTGCAAGCCAAGGCGACGCGGTTAGTTTTATAATACAGGGCATGATTGTATGAATTCGCAGACGAGTTGACGAGTTATGTAGTCCAGACTGATCGGGAGTGATGCGAATATAACCTACTATAACCCTAGGGAGCGGGCGGCATACAAATCTTATTAAAGTTGCAAAGTTGCAAAGTATTAAATGATTAAAAACGCATATTTGAAAGGAATAGGAACTGTGTGCTTGCTACTGTTGCTGTTTTTAAGCAAACACTGTTAAAATGGGAGGGATGCAAAAAAGACCCTTTTAAGGCGAGGAGTTCCTATATAGTCCAACCACTGTAGGCTTCTACCTCTTAGTTTTCAAGTTTAATTTTAAGTTTCAAGTTTAATTTTAAGTTTCAAGTTTAATTTTAAGTTTCAAGTTTAATTTTAAGTTTCAAGTTTAATTTTAAGTTTCAAGTTTAATTTTAAGTTTCAAGTTTAATTTTATTTATAGGCCGCCCAATCCCAGAGGACTCCGGGCGGCTTACAGAGAGGGGAAAGAAAAGAAAATAAAAAAATAAAAAAAAGATAGACAAGTTAAAAAACAACACAGATACATTCATTTCAGTCGGGGCTGGACCTCAACGATGAAGTCAATAGCCCCAGGCCTGCCGGAATAGCCAGGTCTTGTCAGCTTTTCTGAAGGCCGCGAGAGTGGGTGAGTTTTTAGCAATTCCCAATTATTACTTGGGAATAATAGGCATTAACATCCAGCATACTCTGGATTCATGGTGTATGATATAATATCTGGCTGTGATTGGATTCACACATCATGCTAAGCTTAATTTATATTTTCCTTGTGATTAGTGGGTTTTTTTTTAATGAACATCACTAAAGATGGTTTCTTCAGCAAAACGTGGAGAAGCAAAACGGTGACATAATATGTGGCTCAGCTCTTTCTCCTTCTCAATAGTACCCAGAATTTACTAAGATAATTTATTTCTCTTGCTACTTGAAGAAGCCAGCTACAGGTGCCTTCGTTTGGAAAATCATTGCTAATTACCCTGTTAATGCTATTTCTGGGAATTGCTGTTTAGTTTTTTCTTTCTCAGAGATATTTAAATTACTAGTTAGGAATTCTGGGAGTTGTAGTACAATACTTCTGGAAACTTTCAGTCTCTTTCTGTTTCTAAATGCTGCTTCCTCTTTTATTTTATTTTTTGCAGAGGATTCTTTACATGTCTCGACCAGACTGGAAAAGTTTATGATGATCTGAAATATGTATGGCTGCAAGGTCGACAGGTAAGTTTTAGATTTTCTGTTTTTATCCCCATTGAAAGTTGGGAAAGTAAACTGAAGCAACTGACGAGATTTCTTAGTATAAGTCAAGAAAATGTGAGCCTTGGGAATTTTTGAATCCTGGCTTCATGATTCATTTGGAAGGGATGGAATAAAAAAGATAAAAAGATTCAAGGACATACGGAAAAATAGTTTAAGCCAAAAAGTAGGAGCATTTGCTAATTCTTCTAAATATGTTTGGCTCTTACAACCAAAGTTATAGATCCTTGATGGCGAACCTATGGCACGCGTGCCACAGGTTTAGGTTTAGGTTTCATTTTATTTATATGCCGCCCTATTCCCAGCAGGACTCAGGGCGGCGCACAAACCCAAGGAGGGAAAGGGAAACACAAAAAAAACTACAAATACAGGGCATTTAAAAATGACCAACAGCCACACAGATCAAGAGGGGAAGGGAACTCATCAACCCCAGGCCTGCCAACACAGCCAGGTTTTAATGGCTTTTCGGAAGGCCTGGAGAGAGGTGAGGGTCCGAATCTTTGCGGGGAGCTCGTTCCAAAGGGCCGGAGCCGCCACAGAGAAGGCCCTCCCCCGGGTCGTAGCCAGATGGCATTGGCTGGTAGACGGAACCCGGAGGAGGCCAACCCTGTGTGATCTAATGGGTCTTTGGGAGATAATTGGCAGCAGGCGGTCTCTCAAGTACGCAGGTCCAATACCATGAAGGGCTTTATAAGTGACGACTAGCACCTTGAAGCGTATCCGGAGACCAATCGGTAACCAGTGCAGCTCGCGGAGGATAGGTGTAACGTGGGTGTACAGAGGTGCACCCATGATTGCTCGCGCGGCTGCATTCTGGACGAGCTGAAGTCTCCGAATGCTCTTCAAGGGCTGCCCCATGTAGAGTGCATTGCAGTAGTCCAGTCTTGAGGTCACAAGGGCATGACCTCAAGGGGGCATGCGGAGGGCATGCGGAGCCAGTTGTCAGGGCAGGCGCGTGCTGGCCAGCCTTCTTTTGAGGCTGTTTTTCACCCTCTGGGAGAAAAACCGGCCCTACGAGCAAACCAGACGTTCAGGAACGGACTTCTGGTTCACTCGTAGGACTATTCTTTCGCCCTCCGGAGGCTTCAGGAGGCTTCCCTGAAGGCTCCGGAGAGCAAAAAACGGCCCTACGGACAAACCGGAAGTCCATTCCTGAAATTCTGGTTTGGCCATAAGGTCGTTTTTCGCCCTTCGGAGCCTTCAGGGAAAATCCTGAGGCCTCCGGGGAAGCAAGGGAGGCTGTTTTCACCCTCCCTAAGCTCCTAGAAAGCCTCTGGAGCAGTGTTTCTCAACCTTGGTCACCTGAAGATGTGTGGACTTCAACTCCCAGAATCCCTCAGCCAGCTCTGCTGGCTGGGGGATTCTGGGAGTTAAAGTCCACACATCTTCAGGTGGACCAAGGTTGAGAAACACTGCTCTGGAGCCTGGGGAGGGTGAAAAAACCATGGCAAAAGTCGGGTGGGTCTCTGGTCATGTGCAGGTGAGTGAGTCTTGCACATAGCATTATGGGTGTGGCATGCCGGCACACGACCCCCCCTGTGCTCCCCCCGCTTTTGGCATGGGAGCCAAAAAAGGTTCGCCATCCCTGTTATAGATATACCACATTCTTTCAACCTGGAGCAGCCATAATTTTGATTTTAAAAGCTTATTGTAAATTACACATTTTGATTTGTATAAGCCTAGGTTGGTGACTGTTGGGGGCTTTTGGGTGGCATGGGTAAACCTAAGATTTTGATTAAACGCACAAAGCAGGGTAAGATATTTAGCAGATTGTGGGAATGGTGATACTCGGGAAAATATTTAATGTAGCATTTCTGTCTTGAGTTTTCACATAGTTGTTTAGAATAGGGGAAAAGTCCTAGTAGCCCTCCAGATATTGATGAACAACACCTTCCAACAATCCCTGCCAATAAGAAATTGCAATTAGCAGTGTCCAGAGGGTCACAGGTACCCCATATCTGCTTTGCAAGTGAAATACAGGGCTGATTAGTCAATAATTATGAACAAGGTGCTCGCTTCGGCAGCACATATACTAAAATTGGAACGATACAGAGAAGATTAGCATGGCCCCTGCTCAAGGATGACACCCAAATTCGTGAAGCGTTCCATATTTTTAAATGAGAAATATAAGCTGGATTGGAGAAGATGGATTGACTATATTCAAAATAAATACGGGACTAAGAAACTCCAGATAGTTTATGACTGAAGAAGCAAGGAATGATATAATCTGTTTAGTGTTAGCCTAACAAAAGAGGAGTTAAAGCTCAAATGAAAGATGATGCTAACTTTTTAAAAAGTTTATCTTAGAATATCTTTGTTAAAGATTTATACCCTGTATTTGTTCTGGGATGTCGGGGGGGGGGGGAAGGTTGGGGGGGGTTCCGGGGGGGGAGAGTGGAGGGGGAGGTAAATATTTGTAAAAGTTTTTTTCCCAAAAATTTTCAATAAAAAAAAAGTTAAAAAAAATAATTATGAACAAGCACATCCTGACATCATTCTTAGCACTAAGCAGGGGGCAGGCATTAACCTTGGAAGGGAAAAATGTCATAGGGTAGATCAGAGAGTAAAGAGCAATCCTATAAACTTCGTTTGCAGGCCCAGCTGTTTCCTTGTCCATCCAAAGGATGGGCTCTTGGCAAGAAAAAGATTTACCACATTTGGTTAGATGGTGGGTCATGACCCATACCAGAAAACTCAGTTGGATTTTTGCAATCTTTTCCCTCCAAGGTATGGATGTATAGTCGGTTGTATCGAAAAGTACCAAGATTCCGGCGTCCAGAACTCCTACAGGCAGCAAAAGCAGGTAACTTTCCTTGCTGTGAGCTTGTATTTTGGTTATCCGCATAAGACTAGGGCTTCAAGTGAACACACAGCCAACTTCCTTTGACCCACCAATTTTAGTATATGTTAATGAAAATAAAGTAAAGAGGTAACATTTTCCAAAGGAAAGTGCCACCCTCAAGCTTAACTCTTATTGATAATAATGCTTATGGATTACCATAAAGCATTTTTTTAAAAAATAAAAATAAAAATTGGAGATTGCAACTGTGTGCTTCGTTTGGAAGTGTGTTCGCAAACAAGGAAAAAGGGAGTATTTAAATAAGGGGAGTCAAACCCACAGCCCATGGGTTGTATGGGTCACACGCAGGCCACACCCATGCCCTGTTTAGCGAAGTGGGAAAAAAGTCCGTGGCACGACAAAACCGCGCCCGATTAAACCGCGTCGCTGATGTCATCAACAGGGCGACAACAGCGAGCGCTGAGAAAAGGGCGCTTTAAATAGCACTTTGAAAGCAAGCCGATTCAGGTAAGGGTTAGGTTTAGGATTAGCTTTAGGGTTAGGTTTAGGGTTAGGTTTAGGTTTAGCATTAGTTTAAGGGTTAGGTTTAGGGTTAGGTTAAGGGTTAGGTTTAGGGTTAGGGTTAGGTTTAGGATTAGGTTTAGGGGGGTTAGGTTTAGGGGTTAATTTTAGGTTTAGCGTTTACAGCGTGCTTTTTTCTCCCCGCTGTTGTCGCGCTGTGATGACGTCAGCTACGCGGTTTCGTCGAGCGCCCTTTAGTCGAACGCAGTTTTGTGGCAGAACCAAAAAGTCATGATACCTCACGTGATGATGCCATGACGACACGGGTTTGACACCCCTGACTTAGATGGTTCAGCATATCCCAAAAGTTTTAAGGAGATGTGATGACATGGGAAAATCCCTCATTTGCTTTTTGATAAATACCGTATTTTTCGGAGTATAAGACGCAGGTTTTTCCCTCAAAAAAGAGGCTGAAAATCTGGGTGCGTCTTATACATCGAATACAGCATTTTTTGCCTCCCGAAGCCCCACCCCCTTCACTAAAATGGCCATGCATACCCTTATGGAGGCTTTCAGAGAGCTCCTGGGGGCTGGGGAGGGCAGAAATGAGCAAAAACCGGGCTGTTTTTGCCCCCCCATCCCCCAGGAGCACTCTGCACGGCCGCCCCAAGAATATTCATGCCTTTTATTTGAAAAAGATTGGGCCCGTTTTTGTGAAAAATGGGTCATTTGGGGGAGGTTTGCAGAGTTCAAAAACTTTTTTTTCCTTTTGGAAAGCTCTTTAACTGATTGATGAGAATTACATTGATCAGTGCTGTGCCAGCAAAAACACCTACCTATCCACTATATTTCTCTCTATCTCTATTACTCTCTCTATTCCTCTACCTACCTACCTAACTACACACTCTCTCCCTACCTATCTACTGTATTTCTCTCTCTATTTCTCTCTCTCTCTCTATCCCTTTATTTACCTACCTACCTACCTACGTACCTACCTAACTACTCTCTCTCTCCCTCCCTACCTATCTACTGTATTTCTCTCTATTTCTCTCTCTATCCCTCTACCTACCTACCTCCACTCTCTCTCTCCTTACCTATCTACTGTATTTTTCTCTCTATCTCTTTCTATTTCTCTCTCTCTCTCTATCCATCTACCTACCTATCTATACTCTCTCTCTCTCTCTCTCTCCCCCTCCCTCCCTCCCTTTATCTACCTACCTATGTAACTACTCTCACTCTCGCTCCCTCTACCTACCTACCTACTTTAAAAAAAAATTTGCCTCTTCAAAACCTTGGTGCATCTTATACTCCGGTGCATCTTATGCTCCGAAAAATACGGTAGATATTCTGAAGCTGACTATGACATTTATTTTGAGAAAGTGCTTTGAAAATTAAAGATGTTGTCACTTACCTTAAACAAATTGAGAAGCCTTGGTGTTCAGGGTAAGTTTTCAAAAATCATGAGGGGTTGAATGGCTAGGTAAGTTAGGAAGGAGGAGATAACCTTGAAAGATCTAATGCTTTGGAATAGCAATGGATATGAAGGACAAATATACAAAATGGGGGATTTATGGATTGGAAACACTTTATCTGAAGACGACTTTGAGCTATGGTTATCACCCGTAATCTGAACATTACTCAGTAGTGTAAGATAACTGCTAGAAAGACAAATCTGATTTGTCTTTCAATAACTGCTAGAAAGACAAATCCAATTCTGGGCTGCATAAGAGAGTGTATCAATAATGCAATGAAGTCATTATTTCTTTTTCTCTTGGCATTAGTGAAACCTGATCTGGAGTGCTGTATTTGATTTTTTGGGTATCTGTATTTCCAGTTAGGTATTCATAAATTAGAAAAGATTCAGAGGAGAACAACAAAAGTGATACATGGATTTGAGGATCATGCCCTATAAGGACAGGCTAAAGGACCTAGGGATGTT
This sequence comes from Thamnophis elegans, assembly GCF_009769535.1. Taxonomy (NCBI): domain Eukaryota; kingdom Metazoa; phylum Chordata; class Lepidosauria; order Squamata; family Natricidae; genus Thamnophis; species Thamnophis elegans. The sequence goes on from NC_045542.1 coordinate 7,748,060, forward strand.
CCCTCTGTAGAAAAGACAAATGAGGGAAGATATTATAGGCACATAAAAGAGAAAATGTAGAGAAGATGATCAAGAATTATTTTCCATGGGCACTAGGACCAGATATATTGCATCTAAGTTGAAACTAGATTTCATTTAAATGTAAAGGGGGAGAAAGTTCCTGACAGCAAATTGTGGGTTCATCATCTTTGAGGATTTTAAGGAAGAGGTAGGACAGCTACCTCTTGAGGATGGCGTACTTGGCTTTCCTACACATTGCAGAAGGTTGAAATAGATGATCCATGTGCTCTCTTTCAACTCTACATTCTGGGACTCTGTGAAAGACCATAAACTGGATAGTAATAACATTTGGTGTTTACATTTGTTAAGTAACCCAAGGAACAACCCTGAAGGTGAACCTTTATAGTTGAACTGTCTTAAGAAGACAAACTGTAGGCTCAGTTTGGTCTAGTGGATAAGGCACCAGACTACAAAACCGGAGACCCTGAGTTCAAATCCCTTCTTAGCCCTGAAAGCCAGCTGGGTGACTTTGGGCCAATCACTCTATCTCAGTCCAACTCACCTCCACAAGGCTGCTCTTGTGAGGAAAATAGAGAGCCGAGGTGGCGCAGTGGTTAGAGTGCTGTACTGCAGCCACTTCAGCTGACTGTTATCGGCAGTTCGGCGGTTCAAATCTCACCGGCTCAGGGTTGACTCAGCCTTCCATCCTTCCGAGGTGGGTAAAATGAGGACCCGGATTGTTGTTGGGGGCAATATGCTGACTCTATAAACCGCTTAGAGAGGGCTGAAAGCCCTATGAAGCGGTATATAAGTCTAACTGCTATTGCTAATAGGGGAGAGGTATGTTTGCAGCCTTGAGCTGTTTGCCAAAGTAATAAAGTTGGTATAAAAATAACTAAACAAAGTACATGAGAAATTGTAATATAGTACTGGAGACTTTTGTTAAGCTACCATGTTTTCCCCAAAATAAGACAATATCTTATTTTCTTTTTACCTCTGAAATAAATGCTTGGCCTTATTATTTTGGAGCTGCAGGAGGCAGCGAGTGTGGTCGCCTCGTGGCTGCTGCTGTGTTGCAATATTTTTTGGGAGGGCTTATATTCAGGGGAGGGCTTATTTTAGCGCATGTGCTCAAAAGCTCAATTGGACTTATTATCTGGGGAGGTCTGATTTTGGGGGAAACAGGGTATTTCTGGATTCCAGCTCATTCACTTGGCCTTCCTGCCATGCTCGCTTTCTGTGAAGAGTTTCATAGCAAATGCATTTATAAAAAGGGGGAGGGATAGGTTGAGCTCATTTTCTGGGCGCAAGCTAAAAGAAAGAGGAGTGAGAGACCACTATCCAATTCCATTTCTTTTCTCAAGGAGGGGAATTCCTGCTGAGACATGCACGAGTGGCTCCACCTTCCCAGAAATGTGCCTTTGTCCTGACCCGTGATGGCCGGCCTGTGAAAATCCAGCGTACCATTTTTAGCGAGTGTTTTTATGTTCTTGGGTTGGATGAACTTGGTCGAGCTACAGGGGAATCTCATTATCAGGTCAGACCGTGAGAGCTGAAAATCAAAGTTCCTGTTACTTTCTTAAAACTGTTTCCCATTTGGCACCCCCCAGTGCTCTTGGCTTGCTTTTAGCGATCAGGTCTCTGGTTGGGGCTAGTGAAAATTGGCTCCATTATAATCTAATATATCTGGAGGGAGCCAGTTTGGGAAAGGCTGCTGGAGAATAACATGGCCTTCAAACTTGTTTATTCTACTTCGCTCCGATTAGCACCCTTTCCTGAAACCAGGCACAACTTCTAATGCATATAAATAAAGTGGCATAAATTGGGTGGGCCCGCTTTACCTCATGATGCTGCAGTTAGAGATGGTCTTCCTGTCTCTATGGATACGAGGGTTCTACTGATAGAATCTGGGGAAGAATATCCACAATGATCTCTATGGGAAATGGCCTGTCAGAACACTGGAATCGTGGCACGACAAAACCGCGCTCATCAAAATCGCGGTGATAAAATCGCGGCGCTAAAGCCGCAACGTCATCACCGTGCGTCATCACCACCGCGACAACAGTGCGGCAACAGAAGGGCGCTTTAAAACGGCGCCGCGGCAGAAAGCCGATTTCAATTAAGGTAAAGGTTAGGATTAGGTTTAGGGATTTGTTTTAGGGTTAGGTTTAGCGTTAGTTTTAGGGTTAGGTTTAGGGTTAGGTTTAGGGTTAGGTTTAGGGTACTGAGTGCTTGGGAATGAGCGGATTTACCCTCCGCGATTATCTCATTGCAGTAGGGTTGCGTTTTTCCTTAGCGCTTAGAACGGCGTGAATTAGTCTTCGCGCTTATGTCTCCGTGGATAAGGGCTTCACGGATTTGTGGTGGAACCGACTGGAATGACATCTTGCAGGAACTTCTTGGTTTTACAAGTAGTGGTTTGTAAGGAGAGCTACAGGGCTTAATTTCTCCCATAGATGAATAGCTGGGCAGATGCCAATGTTGTCCCATTCCAATCCAATATAAACAAAAAGCTCCTGGAGTGAATAAAATGTGGTAACCCTAGGTATGCTCTTCTGAGCCCAGACAGATTCAAACCACATGTTGCTCAGCAACCTCTATGCTATGAGGTCCGATCCCACGCCTGTAGAATTAAGCTCTTAGCAATAGCAATAGCAGTTAGACTTATATACCGCTTCATAGGGCTTTCAGCCCTCTCTAAGCGGTTTACAGAGTCAGCATATCGCCCCCACAGTCTGGCTCCTCATTTTACCCACCTCGGAAGGATGGAAGGCTGAGTCAACCTTGAGCCGGTGAGATTTGAACAGCCGAACTGCAGAACTGCAGTCAGCTGAAGTAGCCTGCAGTGCTGCATTTAACCACTGCGCCACCTCGGCTCTCTTGTTTCCTCTGGGGTTAGAAGGGAACTCGGGAATAGAAAATCTCTACTTAAAAGATAACACTGTGGTTATAATGGCATTCCTATTGGCAGAGGGAGGCCCTTTCAATGATGGAAGCCATCGTGCGCTGGGTGAGAGAGGATTCCTCTGAGTTGGGTCGTCCACAGCTGGCAGGCGCTCTCCCACATGACTCTATGGCTGTCCCCATGATGCTCCTCAACTTAGTGGATCAGCTGTCAGAAGGAGATGTGGAGGTTGCAAACCGCTTCAAGGACTTGGACAACTGGTCTGCTCAAAGAATTCTGAGTCACCTTCAGGTAAAGAAATGGATGGGGTCAGCTTCCCTCTCCATAAACATGTTTGCCTCACCTCTGATAACATTACCAGCCATCTTATTTTCTTGTAGAGAAATGGTGCTGCAGTTTTGGAGAATGTTTCTGAAGATGGCAAGGAATTGCCAGGGTGTTTGGGAAGACAGCAGAATCCTGGTAAAAAGTGACTCAGAGGCCAGGATGCTTTTGCATTCTCTAATTTGAAATATATAGAATGTATATATGATTTTATAAAACACACTCACATTCTTATAGTAGTTCACTTTATTGTCATTGCACCTCGTACAAGGAAATTAAATGCCCTCTTCAGTGTGAATGTTGAATGAATGTTGAATGTTTATTTTATTTATATGCTGCCCTTTTCCCCCGAAGGGGACTCAGGGTGGCTCACAACTCAACCAAGGGAGGGGGATACAGACAAAAAATTAAAACAACGCACAACAATACATAATTTAAAACACACAACAGTCATACCATTCGAGAAGGGGGGCAAAAGCTCTTTAGCCCCAGGCCTGTCGGAACAGCCAGGTTTTAAGGGCTTTGCGGAAGGCCTGGAGGGTGGTGAGGGTTCGAATCTCCATGGGGAGTTTGTTCCAGAGGGTCGGAGCAACCACAGAGAAGGCTCTCCTCCGGGTAGTCGCCAGTCGACACTGGCCGGCGGATGGAATTCGGAGGAGGCCTAATCTGTGGGATCTAATCGGTCTAGAGCAGTGGTCCCCAACCTTTTTATCGCCGCGGACCAGTCAGCCTTTGATAATTTTACCGTGGCCTGCTGAGCGCGCGCAGGGGTGGAGGGGCGTTGTTCGCGACGACACATTGATTGTTTATATATCAGATTGTTTTGATTAAACAACTTTTATTTTATTGTATTTAAACATACCTTACAAAATAAAATACAATTACATAAATATAAAGTACCATGATAATATACAGTTTGGGTTGCTTTGTTTACCATCCCTTCCTCCTGTTATAACACCACCTTATTTTCCCTTTCTTTTCTCCCTTCCTCCCTTCTCTACTTTCTTCCTTCCTGCTCTCCTTTCCCTTCCTTCTTCCCTTACCTTTCTCCTACTCCTGCTCTTCCTCTTCCCCTTTCTACCCTCTCTCCCCCTCTTTCTCTCCTTTCCACCCTCCTCTCCTTACCTCTTTCTTCTTTCCATCTTCCTTTCATTCTCTCCTCCTTTCTCCCTTTCTCCCAACTCCCTTTCTGGGAGTTGAAGTCCACACACTTTCAAGTCTCCAAGGTGGAGAAAGACTGATCTATCTAATTAATATAATTATTTCTCCCTCTCTTTTTCACTCTCTCTCCAGCGCACACACGCAAATGCATAGGGCAGCCCACCTCACACACAGGTAACTCCGGGCAGCTTACGGGAAGAGGACAGCCGACCACTCAACCACGCGGGGAGGGGGGGCAGGATTTCACCAAGAAAAGTTAACTTTCCTGCGAAAGGGGCCGGCAGCCTCTCAGCTGTTCCCGTCCGGGGAGACGCGGGGGCGTGGCGGAAGCCCGGCTGCCGTTTCTCTTGCTGAGGGCGAGAGGAAGTTCTCTGCGGGCGGCTGCCGCTGCCCCCACGCTCTCGGAGGCGGCGATCCCATTCACGAAGAGGCAGGAGGAGAGGTGGGGCCAGCGGCAGCCGCCCACACAGAACTTCCACGCGCTTCAGGGGCTTCTGCCGGGCGGCGGGAGCCCCGGAAGCGAGAGGAAGTTCTCTGCGGGTGGCTGCCGCTGCCCCCACGCTCTCGGAGGCGGCGATCCCATTCACGAAGAGGCAGGAGGAGAGGTGGGGCCAGCGATCATGGCCCCCGGTCGCTGCGCGGCCCGGTGCCAGGTACTCCACGGCCCGGCACCGGTCCGCGGACCGGGGGTTGGGGACCACTGGTCTAGAGGAGGTAATTGGCAGCAGGCGGTCTCTCAAGTACCCAGGTCCAATACCATGAAGGGCTTTATAAGTGATGACTAGCGCCTTGAAGCATATCCGGAGACCAATAGGCAGCCAGTGCAGCTCGCGGAGGATAGGTGTTATGTAGGTGAACCGAGGTGCACCCACGATTGCTCGCGCGGCTGCATTCTGGACAAGCTGGAGTCGCCGAATGCTCTTCAAAGACTGCCCCATGTAGAGCACATTGCACCTCGTACAACGAAATTAAATGCCCTCTTCAGTGTGCATTATAACTGTAAAAATAAAACAAACAGATCCTTCACATTCTGTACAATTGAATTGAAAACTCGATATTGCATTAATATTGAACTACTATATACAGAAATATTGCATATAGCAGAGAACGATCAGAAGATAGCAGTAGTTATAGATGTTACTAAGTGACAAAAACATCAGGAAGTATAAGAAGCTGGAGAAGTACCACGTCTGAAGGAAGAATCAGAGAAAATAAAAGCCACAGTGGTCCTAGCTGTGTGAGGAGCTGAGGTGGTATTCAGCAGGTTCTGACCAGTTCTGGAGAACCGGTAGCAGAAATTTTGAGTAGTTCTGGAGAAACCATAAATACCACTTAAGTCTGGTCCCACCCCCATCTATTCTCTGTCTCCCACGTCCCAGCTGATTGGGAGGAAATTGGGATTTTGCATTAACCTTCCCCTGGAGTGGGGTGGGAATGGAGATTTTACAGTATCCTTCCCCTGCCACACTCACCAAACCATGCCCACAGAACCGGTAGTAAAAAAAAAATTGAATCCCACCATTGGGTGGGAGTACATTGGGCTGTAACTCCTAAACTGGGGGGACTGGCTCCAAAAGATCTCAGGAATGACGTCGGAGCTCTCCGTCCATAAAAATGCAGTATTGTTGAAACTCTTGTCCTGACCTTTAACTTGAAACGGGCAAAATGGTGCATCATAGGACAACACATTTTGAACCAAGGTACCTCAAGTGGGCTAAATTGCAGAACGTATCCAAAATTCAGGGTCAATGTCTCCCAAGGGAATGAAATTTGGAAAAGTTGTGGCTGCTTCAGTGCTACTGGCTGTCAGGTGATCTTCGTTTTCAACTTTCCTTGAAGATTTCCTAGCCAGTCTTGCAATCCCTCCCTCATCCAGCCCCCGGGCCACTTATCTCCCTGCTGGGAAGGGAAGAGAAGGGAAAGGAGGAAGAAAGGAGATTTCTGATCAGATTCCTCCAAGAAAACTTAATGGGGAAGCTGGCAGGAAGTTGGAAGCTGCATCTGCTCCCACTGCTTTCCCCCCCCCTACTCTTGGTCTTTCTGTTTTTCTGTTTTGGTAAGGAAATATCTCTGAATCGAATGACCGAGTGGGGCACAATTTGTCTAGTACTAATTTATGAATTGACTGTAATTAGGGGCAAGATGTTCTGAATGATTTGGTTTGTTCCTTCCTGTTCATTTTCGAGGTCATGCAATTGAAGCAGGCTGGTTCTTGCTCCGTTGTGCCATGCGCCAGCTTAACTCAGGCCTCCAGTCCCAAGCAGTGGACAAATTCATGAAACAGCCATTCCGTTCAGGCTGGGATCCTGAACATGGGGGACTCTTCGCCTTCCAAGATGTTGATGGTTTCTGCCCCACTCAGGTATGGACCATAAAGTCTTATTTTCACCACAAAACTGAAACTCCCACCCTTCGCTCAAACCTCAGGGTGCCGTCGGCCAGACAGTGTCGGCTAGCGACCCCCAGGGGGAGAGCCTTCTCTGTGGGAGCGCCTTCCCTCTGGAATGAGCTGCACCCGGAGTTTCGTATAATCCTTGACCTCCGGTCCTTCCGACGCGCCCTAAAAAGTTGGCTTTTCCAGCAAGCCGGCCTGGCCTGAACAAAATAAAAGAAATGATATATTATTGTTAATTTTAATCGAATTTTTTAAAAATGTTATTGTTAATCTCAATTGGGTTTGTTTTTTGGATACTCTATCTAATTTTTTTTTAAACTTTTGTAATATGTGTTGTTTTTTTTAAATGTTGTACGCCGCCCTGAGTCCTTGGGAGAAGGGCGCCATATAAATCCAATAAACTAAACTAAACTAAACTAAACTAACTAAACTAAACTAAACATTAGGGACACTTTTTTCCTATTTTTCTTTCACACTTTTCTGCAGCTAGAGTGGAGAATGAAACTTTGGTGGCCACACACAGAGGCCATGGTTGCATTCCTGATGGGTTTTGCTGAAACTCAAGACCAAGAGCTTGTGGAGCTATTTCACCAGGTGGCCGATTATGCCTTTGCTAAGGTACCTTTGAAGACTGAAAGCTGGGAATCATGGAATCTCTTTAGCCTCGGGAAGTAGGTGTATTTGAGTTAGTTAGGAAAGAGTAGGGGGAAATTAGAGATAAAGGTAGAAAATGCTCTGCGGTTTCATTTCATGAAAACACTTCATGAATCCGTGGGAAATTGCTATTAATGTTTCATAAGCAATATCAGCTTTGAGGGACTGAATATGGTTTTGTATGAGGATAGATTCTTTGCTTAGTGTCTGGAAGAATGTCAACACTCTAATGCAGTGTTTCTCAACCTTGGCAACTTGAAGATGTCCGGACTTCAACTGCTGGCTGGGGAATTCTGGGAGTTGAAGTCCGGACATCTTCAAGTTGCCAAGGTTGAGAAACACTGCTCTAATGTATTTGATAAAAATGAGGTGTTATCTCTTTATTTTTTTAGCTGTTTAGACAGCCTGTTTTTCCTTCAGAACTTTTTGACAACACACAAAGCGTTTTCTTCTCTCATTTTTCCCTACAACAACTCCCTCTTTCAGTACGATTGAGCTGGAAGAAAGAAGATGGCCCATTATTACTCTGTGAGGTTCTATCACTAGTGAGGATTTGAACTCCTGTGCCAGTCCAGCTTTATTTTCACATTCACAGCTTCATAATCAAAATAGAAATTGTGTGCTTTGGCTTTTTCTCCAAATGTAGCTTGTTTTTCAACACCATTATTTTTTGTTACTAGAAGCCTTAAATGTCTTTTGCATAGACCTTTAAGTTATTAGGAATCCTCCAGATTGTGCTAGACAATTCCTATCATAGTTTCTTCTATTATCTTTAGCCTTCAGATACAAAGCTGTTTCATGCTTTCTCACATCCTTCCTGCTCATAGCACAAAGAACCATGAAGGGTTAGTATTCATAAATTCTGGAAGGATTGCTAAATGGATACTGGGGACAACAACAGGATGCTGGTTCATTGTCCTGTTGCTGAACAAACAGAACAAATCCTTTCACACCACAGCAATATTATTACTTGATCACAAATAGAGAAATTAGAATTCTTCAATGGCCAAGTGTAATTGGACAAGGAAGGAATTTGTCTCCAATGCATAAGCTCTCAGTATACATACTAACTCCAAGTGATAAATCATGATCATAATCATCATAAAATACATTCATTCTAAATCATAAGATACAACTTAGATGTCTACTATCTACTGGATGTGCATGTTTGTTTTATTACTCTCCTCATTAGACTTGCACTGTTAAACAAAGACGACAGACATTTCTGTATATGCAAAATAATAATAATTATGATATAGAGTGCAGGAGTTGGGGAACAATCATTTTTGAAAGTGTGGCTCCTATTTGTGTCCCCTTGTAATATATCCGGAATTGACAGCCTATATGAAATAATTGTATGTTATCTTCACAGTGTTCATAGATAATATACTGGTAGTCGTTGACTTATGACAGTGGTTCCCAAACTTGGCAACTTTAAGACTTGTGGACTTCAACTCCCAGAATTTTCCAGCCAGCTCTGCTCTCCACAAGTCTTAAAGTTGCCAAGTTTGGGAACCACTGACTTATGACTTCAGTTGAATCCAAAATTTATTTTACTATGCAAGATGGTTGTTAAATGAATCCCCCCCTCTTTATAACCTTCCTTGCCACAGTTGTTAATTGAATCCTGCAGTTGTTAATTTAGTCATGTGGTTGTTGAGTGAATCTGGTTTTCCCATTGACTTCTGCTTGTCAGAAGATCACAAAAGGCACATGACCCCAGGACATTGCAAGCGTCCTAAATAAATTGCCAAGCATCCAGATTTTGATCATATGACCGTGGGGATGCTGCAACAGTTTGCAAGTGTGAAAAATAGTCACTTTTTTTTCAGTGCAAGTGTAACTTCATAGACTCATTAAAAAATGGTTTCAAGTCAAGGATTACTTGCATTAGTGTCCACTGAACTTCAGTTCTCCTTTATCCTAGTCCAGCATCCTGTTCTCCACTTCCGTCCTGCTGTTTGATCGTTCCATGTTACGTAGTGTAATTGCTATCGTGTTTGTTTATTCCTTAGTTCCGTGATCCGGGACTAGCAGGAGAATGGTTTGGGTATCTGAACCAGGAAGGCAAGGTGGCTCTCACAATCAAAGGAGGGCCATTTAAAGGTAAAATAAAGAAATAATAAGGTGGGGAAGGGCCTTTAGCCTAAAGGTAGCTGTGTAAATGGGAAATCAGCAGAAATAAAATAACTTGTGAACTCAACTATGGACCCATAAAAATAAAATAAAATGTGAACTCCACCGTAGAATGCAAAAAGTAATTAAGCAAGAGTACTTCACCTTTCCCTGCAATATATTGTAAGACATATATGCATATAAGTTGACAGGGGAGGGGATGAAATTTGCACTGATAATGTTACCTAGTAGAATAATGAAGTGTTTGTAAGCAAAATAACCACGCTTGAGAACACCAAGAATCCCACAATTCATCTCTGAGGTGCAGATATTCTCTTCAGTCATAATTGATTTCCTTATCTCTGTTTGCGCTTCCTTCGTGGAAGTGTCCTGTTGTAGATTGTCCATCAACAAGACAAAATCTTATCCTGGCAGATCTCAAAAGAGCCGAGGTGGCGCAGTGGGTAGAGTGCAGTAATGCAGGCTACTCCAGCTGACTGCTATCTGCAGTTCGGCGGTTCAAATCTCACCGGCTCAAGGTTGACTCAGCCTTCCATCCTTCCGAGGTGGGTAAAATGAGCACCCAGATTGTTGGGGGCGATATGCTGACTCTGTAAACCGCTTAGAGAGGGCTGAAAGCCCTATGAAGCGGTATATAAGTCTAACTGCTATTGCTATTGTAGATCTCTTCCTGGGAGTCCATTCATTCCTCCCTCCCTTACACCAAGGGCAGTTAATTAAAGAACCATCACTTGGTCTTGAATGGGAAGGTACCATTTTTGCTTTCCACAAATTCATCTTTAAACAGAACATTGGAGCAAAATAGTTTCGGAAAGCAGACTTGCAAGATTCTGTTACTATGGTTGTTACAATATATGGCATTATTTCTTGGTCTGGTCTTCCTTTTTTGTTCCAACACATTTATAGTTTTATTGATCTTATGGTTCCCATAAGATGAAAGCGTTTTGTTGATTTTGGCAGTACTTTAGTGGGGAAAGGAGCTCTGAAGAATATACAAAAACCAGACAGGGCCATGTATATGAGGTTTTTTAATAGTTTAAAAATAATCCCTTTCTTTTTTTCTCTTTGCAGGTTGTTTCCATGTTCCTCGTGCTCTCTATATGTGTGAAGAAATTCTGAAATCCTTGTTGGAAACAAAATCCGCCATTCAGAAATGAAATGTTCTTTTTACTTTTGTAAAAGGCTGCATTTTCTATATTTTCTGCCCTCTGGAGAGTCTAATAAAAATGATCTTTTCTGATCATTTTAAAACTCACCCCTCAAAGCCACCCAAATCTCATTTTAGAAGCCAAACATCTGTTTTTACTTGTGATTTTTTTTTGTTTTAGATACTTTAGGAAAAGGAAGTCCCTATCATTTCTCACTTCAGATTTAAACTGGTTGGTTATTTTTTTATCTGTGATCTGACTAAATTTGGCAACACCATTATTGTGCTGTCCCAACAGTATATAGCTAATATAGGAATTAAGAGCTGTCTCCTTTAAGAAACTACCTCATGGGAAATGTAATTAGCTCATGGGAAATGTAGTCCCATAACATGTGACCACATCTGTGCTCCCTGATTGGGCAGTGGGGTACTGATGATGTCACATGTTATGGGACTACATTTCCCATGAGGTAATTGCATTACCCAAGAGGTAGTTTCTTAAAGGAGACAGCTCTTAATTCCTATATTAGCTGGGGCAGAACAATTATGAATAAATCTGTGGACTGCTATAGAGCCACATTTTATACACTTCTTAAAAGAGCAGATAGATGGTTAAAGGTAAAAATTATTTGCATTTTCTATTGGGGTGGGAAAATATTTTTTAATCTCTGCTTTCTCTCCCTGATCATGATTTACTTATCGGTCAGTGCCAAACATGTGCCATTTCAATTTAGATCTGTGCAATAAGAAGACATATGTGCTGGCTGGGGGATTCTGGGAGTTGAAGTCCACGGGACTTAAAGTCGTCAAGGTTGAGAAACACTGGACTAGAACGTTTCATCACTAAGCATCGTGCTTAAGTGAGTTATGCCTTTTTTTGCCATGGTCATTAATGAGATCCTGTCATCATTAAGCAAAGTCAGCTTCCTCTATTGACTTTTCATTTTCAAAGCTTCCTGGGAAAGTTGCAAATGCAATCATGTGATTCTGGGATGCTGGTTTGATCACATGATGCTACATCAAGTCATAAGTGTAAGGAGGGGTTGTAAGTCCCTTTTTTTCCAGCACTGTCATAATTTTGAGCAGTTGTTAAATGAGTGGGTTGTAAGTTGAGGATTAGCTACACACAGTGCTGCTTCCTTAACCACACTACTAGGTGGATTTGGCTGAGAGGACTTGCCAGCTACGGTAGCTAAAGGAAGATCAGAATTCACCATCTCCCAATTCTAGTCCAGCATCTTAACCACTGTGCCTTTTTAATAAGAAATAACATTAAAAAAATAAAACAACATTTTGATTGACTCGCTTCCACATTTAATTCTGAGGTAATTTAGAACCGTACTCTAAAACAGCACTCCCCAACCTTTGTGGCTTGGCCTGTGAGCAGTAGGCTGGCATTACACGCACACATAGCTCAACTACAAGTTGAGCTGTGCATGGATGCCTTCCGCTTGTGTGAGTTGAGCTGTGTGTCTGCATGCATCACTACCCATGCATGCACGCCTCCAGACCAATGATAAAAAAAAGGTTGTAGGTAGGGATCTTGTTTGTCTCACTTTGAGTGTTTGCGTGTTTGTGTGTGTTGAGTGTGTATACCTATGTGTTCTCACCCCCCCCTCCGTCCAGGAACGAAAGCCAAAACAAACGTAAAAGAGAATGTTTTTTAATCAGTCCAAACTCTCGTTGGCTGCAAGCCCAAAATAAACAAAGAGATAAGCACTCTGGCAGCAAGTCCTACAAACCTTGGCAGCAATGCAAACAAACTCTCAGAGCAATCACATTCGCCAAGTTGGTTTCTCTTAACTGTGAACGTTGACTTCTGCAAAAGGGAGTGGCACAAGCAGTCTCTTTTATAATCAGGAGAGAACCTTAATAAGCATCAGCTGAGCTTAATCATCTCGTATAATTACGCAATTCTTGCCCGAGTAGCCCTTCGACGGCGTGCATCCCGAAACAACTCACAAGTGTTTTCCGGATCACTCCCTCTGATCCAAGCTCTGGCACCACCTGGTGGCCAACCAGTCTCTCCTCACCCTGCTCGGAGTCGGCACCGTGTCCAGGGTCCTCCACCTCTTCCAGGGCCGACTCATAAGACCCCCTCCCTGTCGGAGTCTGGCGACAGCTCCAACAGCTCCTACTGGGCCGCAACACCTATGTATACACATTTTTTTTCCTTCTGTCAATTGAACCTGATTCTCGGAAGGCTGACTGACAGGTCCCTGCAGTTTTCTTGGCAAGGTTTTTCAGAAGTGTTTTGCCTTTGTTTTCTTGCTACAGCTGAGAAAGAATGACTGGCCCAGGATCACCCAGGTAGGTTTGTGCCTGAGACAGGACTAGACCTTACGTTCTCTTGGTTTTAGCCTGATGCAGAGATGATTCCATAGAAGTCCTTAACTAAATAGAAGATATAGAAATATTAATAAACTTCTGGGTTGGATTTCATCATTTATTTATTTATTTATTTATTTATTTATTTATTTGTCTTGTATGCCGCCCACTCCTGAAGGACTCCGGGCGGCTCACAATGAACAAGGGGAGGGAGATAAATAGACAAAACAACACTAAAAAAATATGCAACATTCACATTTTCCGTGGGGCAGGATATTTCACAAGCCCCCCGGCCTGCTGGAGCAGCCAGGACTTAACGGCTTTGCGGAAGGCCGGGAGGGTAGTAAGGGTCCGGATCTCCACGGGGAGATCATTCCAGAGGGCTGGAGCTGCAACAGAGAAGGCTCTCCCCCGGGGGGTCGCCAGCCAACATTGGCTGGCAGATGGAATCCGGAGGAGACCTAACCTGTGGGATCTAATCGGTCTGAGGGAGGTAATCGGCAGGAGGCGGTCTCTCAGGTACCCAGGTCCGATGCCATGTAGGGCTTTATAGGTAACGACCAGCACCTTGAAGCGGGTCCGGAGACTAATGGGTAGCCAGTGTAGCTCACGGAGGATAGGTGTAACGTGGGTGTACCTTGGTGCACCCACAATCGCTCGCGCGGCTGCATTCTGGACTAATTGGAGTCTTCGAACACTCTTCAAGGGCAGCCCCATGTAGAGCGCATTACAATAATCCAGTCTTGAGGTCACAAGGGCATGAGTGACTGTCTGAAGGGCCTCCCGATCCAGGTAGGGTCGCAATTGGTGCACCAGGCGAACCTGGGCAAATGCCCCCCTGGTCACAGCTGACAAATGATGTTCTAAAGTCAGCTGGGGGTCCAGGAGGACTCCCAAATTGCGAACCCTCTCTGAGGGGTGTATAATTTCACTACATTTCACCACATTCACCGCGTATCATTTCATCACATTTTAACTCCTCATTTTGAGGAATGATTGGTAAGGGTGGAAAGCGAGAGGTAAGATCTGTTTTTCTGTGCTTGCAGTACCATATTTTTTATTGCCTCCACTTTTTTGGGCAGATTCATTGGGAAGAAAGACACAGCATGCGTTTGGTTCCAGCTTTAAACTTTATTTTGCATCATATTAAGGTTGCTTAACTCTGTACATAAGATTGAAGGGATAAACTTGTGGCCCTTCACTAGGTACATCCAATGGTAACATGGCATGATGACATAGAGGGCCACAGAATCTCCAGCACTGATCCTCTTGCTTGAATTAGACAGATTTTACTAACAAAATGGTAAGAGAAACTTCAGCTTTTCTTTTTTTATCTAAAATCCGTGTAGGGTGTTCCTTAATGAACTTCACTTGTTTAATGTATTTATAAGCAAGATAATTCCTCATTTATTTGCCAAATTCAAGTTGTCAGAGTATTTCAGGCATATTTTGCTGCAGTCTTCACAACAGTTTTGATCGGATACTATAAATTGAGGAGAAAGGAAAAGTTCTAAGCCTCAGGGTGACTTGCTAAAATCATAGTCTAAATCAGTGGTTCCCAAACTTGGCAACTTTAAGACTTGTGGACTTCAACTCCCAGAATTTTCCAGCCAGCTGAAGTCCACAAGTCTTAAAGTTGCCAAGTTTGGGAACCACTGGTCTAAATGTATGACAGTGGTAGGATATTACAGATATTTCCTTCTATTTTAACGTCCTAATATGTAATCTTTAAATTTAGGGCTCTAGTCTCATTAAACAGCAATTTATTCCTTTGGGGGAAAAAACTATCACATTGCAGAGTTTGTGATTTATTTCTAATAATAAAAAATTGAAAAACAAAATCTGGTAGTTGCTTTATTACCTACTGCTTCCCAAAATAAAGGAACTGCATATGAAATGAATTTTAAACATTCAAGGAATCTTCTTGGAAACCAGGGAGGAGAGCATACAAATTAAGCGGGTCGTTTGTTGAGAAACTTGTCTACACACATCTTGATATGTATCAGGGGCATCCACTCTGCTTGCCTTTGAATTTGGATGATTGATATTTTGCAGGTATTTTCATTGCACACAAATCTGATGATCTGGTTAAACTGAATTGCAACCCGGCACGTAAAGGGTCATTCGGATGTCACACCATCAAGCAAGGTTCATTTGTAGTCTCTACCATGCTCTAACTGCAGTGCGTGTTGCTGGTGTGGTAGAATAGCTGCTATTCACTATAGTAGAACAGGCTCCACAGGATTGCCATCTTCTGGAAACAGAAGGAACTATTGCTATTGATCAAATTTACACTCTTATTCAACAAGCGTTTCTAAACAGGCCTATAAAATGTGTATGTTCCCTAGGAACATCTTGCATTTTTAAAAGAAATTGTCCTTTTCTAGTGTTGAAAGAAATGTCCTTCTGGGTTCGGCTCCAAGTGGGGAAAAAGACACTGGAGACATGGAGGCTGCTTGGAAAGATGGTTTATTGGTGGACAGGACCACATGGCTTGAGCCCTGAGCAGAAAAGGGGATCACATGCTTCAATGTTGGTGGAGAAGAAGAGAAGGGCTGAGGGAGGGGCTTGCTAGGCTTTTAATATTCTGTTTAGTCCCACCTCTCTGTTTCCTGTTCCTGTGTAAGAAATGTATTCTGATTGGTTGTCAGACTCCCATGGTGCCATGCAGGGGGCTACTCTCTAGGCTGTTTTGAATACAGGTATAGATGAGTTCTCAGATGCCATGTGGAGAGTTGAGTAATATCCCTTCCCCCTGCAGCTGCAGTGGGGAAGTCTTTATTATGTAAAGTGGGCTAGCCTGGCCTTCTCAATGGCCTATTGACAAAGTGTGGATGGGCAGGAAGCTACAGGCAACTATTCTGTCTTTTAAAGCATGCTTCTTTCTTTTCACATCCAGAGAAACATTCTGCCTTTTCAATATTTCCTAAGATATTTAATTTTTTCTGGGAGAGGGCTGGATGATAACTTCCCACACTAGCCTAAAGAAATCAGACAGCTATTCCAGAGCAGCAAAGCTTCCAGATGCATCTTCTATTATACATGGTAATAATCCTGCCTCACTCATAGATTTGAGGGGGGGGAAAACCTCCTCTCCTTGTAACTCCTAGTGTGTTCACACTGTAACTGCTTATAAATTATTAACTTTTAAAATTATCATTCCAAAGACCCCACAGTCTTCCCCGAGTGCATTTTTAATCTTTCTGCCAGAAAAATCAGTTGACAGTATACTTACATGTCTTGTGATGGTTCTCAATACTAGACGCCTCCGTTTGTAGCATAGAAGCCTTAATTTGCCATGTTAACACTTTGCTGAATATGACAATTGCTTCAACCAAGTTGTCAGATGGAATTATCAAATGTACTTTAGCATATGAGAATGTAGTGGAAACTATTTAAGCCTTTCAGATAATCTCCTCCTTGCCAGTTCCAAAATTAAATACTGAAACTGCCCAGAGAAAATGAAACCATTTTTGTATTTTACAGGTGTTTATTTATTTATTATTATTTATTAATTAGACTTATATACCGCTTCATAAGGATTTCAGCCCTCTCTAAGCGGTTTACAGATTTTTAGCAAATTGAGTCAGCAAATTGCTTCCACAGTCTGGGTCCTCATTTCACTCACCTCGGAAGGATGGAAGGCTGAGTCAACCTTGAGGCGGTGAGATTAGAACCGCTGAACTGCAGATAACAGCCAGCTAAAGTGGCCTGCAGTACTGCACCCTAACCACTGCACCACCTCGGCTCTTTAGCTATGGAGAAAGAATGGAAGGTAGAGCTAAATGCTACCAAATGAAGAAAGTTGCATCTCTCTCCCCCTCTCCCCTCCCTCACATTTAGAAACTGCCCATCTACTTCACAAAGTTGCAAAGTCATGTCCGATCCATCACGACCCTATGGACAACGTTCCTCCAGGCCTTCTTGTCCTTTACCATCCTCTGGAGTTCATTTTAAGCTCACACCTACTGCGTTGGTGACTCCATCCAGCCACCTGGTTCTCTGTTGTCCCCTTCTTCTTTTGTCTTCAATCGTTCCCAGCATTAGGCTCTTCTCCACTGAGTCTTTCCTTCTCATTAGGTGGCCAAAGTCTTTGAGTTTCATCTTCAGGATCTGGCCTTCTAAAGAGCAGTCAGGGTTGATCTCCTCTAGGACTGACCGGTTTGATCGCCTTGCAGTTCAAGCAGAGGTGGGTTCCTGCCAATTCGCACCAGTTCGGTAGAACCGGTTCGTTAAATCTACCGAACCGGTTAGAAGAGGTTCCACCAGTGGACCCGGAAAGCAGGCCACACCTACAGAAAAGGTTCCAAAAATTTTTGAAAGCCACCACTGACACACACATACACACACACAGACTCACACAGAGAGAGAAAGAGAGAAAGGAAGAAATAAAGAAAAAAAGAAAAAAAGAAAGAAAAAGTGAGATGAAAGAAAAAAGGAAAAAGGGACAGAGAGAAAAGGAAGGAAAGAGAGAGAGAGAGAGAGAGAGAGAGAGAGAGAGAGAGAGAGAGAGAGAGAGAGAGAGAGAGAGAGAAAGAAAGAAAGAAAGAAAATACATGGCCGGCAAGCCACTCCCACCAAGTCACATGGCTGGCAAGCCACTCCCACAAAGGAGGCCACACCCACAGAATAGGTTCGAAATTTTTTTGAAACCCCACCACTGAGTTCAAGGGACTTGCAGGAGTCTTCTCCAGCACCATTGTTCAAAGGCCTCAATTGTTTGGCACACTCAGCCTTTCTTATGGTCCAACTTTCACAGCCATCCATTGCAACTGGGAAAATCATAGCTTTGACTAAACACACTTTTGTTGGTAGGGTGATGTCTCTGCTTTTTAGTACGCTGTCTAGATTTGCCTTGCATAGCACAATGAAGATATAGGTTACGCCGTGCAGGGCCACCCAAGACGAACAGGTCATAGCAGAGAGCTCTGACAAAATGTGATCCACGGAGAAAGAGGAAAATGGCAACCCACTCAAGTATCTTTGCCATGAAAACCCCATGGACAGTACCAAAACACAAATAAAGTATTTAAAATTCAGAATTAAAAGGCGGGATGGTGGTGGTCTTCAAGGGATTAACCAGCCCCATGTTTGCATGTAGCTCTGGGGGCCCTAAGCTACCTAGTTAGTAAACTGGGTCTTTTCTGGAAGGGCAAGAGAGTGGGGGCCTGTTTCAACCCTCGAGGGAGAATGTTCCAAATGATTGGGGCAATGACAAAGAAGACTCTCTTCCTGGACTCTTGTCAGCTGAAATTGTTTAATTGATGGGGTCCACAGGATGTCTGACCAGCTGAGATGGGCCAATGCAATAGCGTGCAATAGAGCACACAGGGTTTCAAAGCTCGTAACGAAACCTTGAATTGGACCCAGAAGCAAACCAGCACCCAACGCAGCTCAAGCAAATATATCGACAAGATGCCAGACTCGGGGAGGCTGGGCTAGAGACTCATTATATCCTTTTTGCAAATGGATCTGAGGCTCAAGATTGTGACCTTTAGAGAATACAAATTGTGAAGTTATTCCAACTTCTATCCTTCATGCAAGAACACAACCTGGTGTGTGTATACACTACTTTCACCTCCAATTTCCCCCCCCCCCACAGTTTGGGCTGAGAAAGGTAATGTCTGTCCAGAGTCACCAAGGAGCTTCTTGACATAATTTCAAACGTATTCTTTTTAAAAAGTGGCAATGTCTTAGATTTGTCATTTACTTAGATTATACCCCTTTCTTTGGTCGATTTAACCACTCACAAATGCATAGCCTCACTTTTTCACGGCTACTTTCCCTATATATTATTGTAGGAAGTTATCACCCAGCCCTCTCCCAGAAAAATGAAATATGCTAGGAAATATTGAAAAGGCAGAATATTTCTCTGGATGTGAAAAGAAACATGTTTTAAAAGACAGAATAGCTGCCTGTAACTTCCTGCCCATCCCAACTTTGTCAATGGGCCAGTAAGAAAGCCAAGCTAGTCCCTTTACATAATAAAGGCTTCTCCACTTCAGCTGGGGATGGGATTAAAGCATGATAATATTGGCCCCAACTGACCACATGGCATCTGAGAACTCAACCAAACCTGGATTCAAAACACAACCTACAGAGCTGCCCCTGCATGGCCCCATGAGAGTCTGACAACCAATCAGAATACATGTCTTACACAGGAACAGGAAACAGAGAGGTGGGACTAAACAGGGTATAAAAAGTCTAGCAAGCCCCTTCCTCAACCTTTTCTCTTCTTCTCCACCAACATTGAAGCATGTGGTCAACTTTTCTGTTCAGGGCTCAAGCCACGTGGTCCTGTCCAACAATAAACCATCTTTCCAAGCAGCCTCCATGTCTCCAGTGTCTTTTCCCCCACTTGGAGCCGAACCCAGAAGGACATTTCTTTCATCAATATATCATTCAATTTCTGGTTGCCAAGGATTGGTTGAACTGATAATCAATGAAAGCACTTCTCAGAGGAATGAATCTGTCTCCCCCCACCCACCTTAGTTTTCTTTAGTCCAAAGGGGCGGGGACAATGCAAGACCTTCTTAACCTGGTCATGAGCGAAGAACCAATCGAATGGAATCATACATGAATTAAAAAACGATTCCACGGGGGGGGGTGGAGGGAGAGAAGAGAAGAGTAAGCCGAGTACTCATTGGCCAGCATGACCAGTTCTAGGCAAGCCCTGATTGGATACTGAAGAAACCTTCCTTAGGCAGGTTTTCCTTAATTGGAGAAGAGGGTGGCACAATTACCAGAATATTTGTCGGGATTGGCTAGTGGCCTTTCCGTCTCTGACCCGGTATTGGCTGCGTAGCGGAGATGAGCACGTTCTCTCTCCCCCCCGCCCCCAGCTACTCACGTCTTTTTCCCGGGGCAACGTACCTTGATGGTCGTAACTAGCGCGTGAGCCGAGGAAGGGTCGCTGCTGTCACTATGAATATCCGGAATGCGCGGGTTCGAGTCTGGGGCTGGCAAAAGGGGTGGGGGTGGGGAGGCGTGTGGGGGTGGGGTGTTGTTCACGAGGTGCTCTGGGGCGAATTTTCTTTGAGGTAAAGGCTACGTAGAGAAGGCTTATTGTTTAATCCTTCCCCCCCCCCTCCCTAGTTAATGAAGATTAAAGCGTGGGAGCTCTTTTGTTCCTCCTAATGGCCGCTGCGCATTTCTTGCTGAAGGGACTTCAGTCGGTCACTTCCAGATTCTTGTGGGATATTAATTGAACATTTTAAAGTCGGTTCTTCTGCTGGCTAGGCCTACCCAGATTCTGCGTTGGTGGTGGCCAACAATCTGGTCTCAGGGAAGGAGCCTAAAATGAGCCCCGCAGGAGGAGGTGATAGCTGTGGGGATCAGAGTGGTAGAAACTTGTTAGGAGCAGTAAATCTCCATGATTTAGGACTTGCCTGCAACTCATATGTGTTATCTGGCTCCTGACCAAAATTAAATGCTGGATAATATATATATATATGTGTGTGTGTGTGTGTGTGTGTGTGTAACAAAGGCAACAGTAAAAATATTGGAAGTAGTGATCTTCCTCCCATATTTGGGCATACCGGGGGTTGTAACTCATATATATATGAATAAATATATATATATTTATTTAGTGTCACAACCCCTGGTAAGCCCCAATTATGGGAGGAAGCTATCTGTCAATCAGCTCGTCAAGAGTCCATCACGACAGAAACCCAATATTTTTACTGTTGCCTTTGTTACACATTTTGTGTTATATTTGTGCTGATAAATAAATAAAGGGAGACTAGTATAGATCTAGTTCAAGCTATTTAGCTCTCATCAGCTAGCCATACCCTTAGGGTTAGCACAGGTTCGAATCCCAGTAAGGGTATGGCTTTATTTATTTATCAGCACAAATAAAAACACATATATATATATATATATATATATATATATATATATATATATATATATATATATATATATATAACACATTTATTATCATTTTTATTATACAATTGTATCACAGCGGCCAGTTGTTTCGCCGGATTTGGCATTGGTTACTAGTTGGGCCCCACCCAGGGGCCTAGGACGTTGTAACGTATTTTCGTAATATGCGTGCAGGTCCAAGCAGTGCGGTTTTTTGCATTTGCCTGATGGTGATTTTGTCAATTTTTAACTGTTTTAAATGTAATTCCAGTGCTTTTGGAATAGCACCCAGTGTGCTAATTACCACTGCTGGTTTGTGCCATAATAAATAAAAATAGATAAATAAATAAATAAATAAAAAACAAGGTTACAATCATAGACATTGCAATACCAGGTGATAGCAGCGTCGATGAGAAGGAATGTGAAAAAATCACAAAATACCAGGACTTAAAAATCAAAATTCAACAACTATGGCACAAACCAGCAGTGGTAATTCCAGTGGTAATCGGCACACTGGGTGCTATTCCAAAAGCACTGGAATTACATTTAAAACCGTTAAAAATTGACAAAATCACCATCAGTCAAATGAAAAAAGCCGCACTGCTTGGATCTGCACGCATATTACGAAAATACGTTACGACGGCCTAGGCCCCTGGGTGGGGCCCGACTAGTAACCAATGCCAAATCCGGCGAAACAACTGGCCGCTGTGATACAATTGTCTAATAATAATTGTTATTGTTGTTATTATTTGGCTGTTAACAGTTCGTAGCTGGTGACAGCCATTATTACAGTCAGTTTGATCCAAAAAGATGATTTTAATCAATGGGCAAGTTTCTGTTCCTAAAGTCAGCACTGTGTTGTGCTTAGAAAAACAAGGCCTGAAATAGACAGGGACACCTTGCTGAATGCCCCACTTTTTGGCACTGCCCTATGTTGCCTTTGATTGCAGAAAATCCAGTCGTTTATTTCAGCCTGAGCAGGCTCCTCTTGTGGGAATGAATTGCTGCCTCTTTTTTTTTTCCCTGTCTCAATTTTTATTCCTTTTTTCACTTATCAGCCCGAGGACCTGATGAACATGCAACATTGCAATCTCCTTTGCTTGCCCGAGAATTATCAGATGAAATACTATTTTTATCACGGACTCTCGTGGCCACAGGTGATTCCTTTTACATTTATATCCTTACTCATTTGTGAAGAATATTGAAAGCTAAGGGTTGAGCCTGATCTCAAAGGGGTCTGGTGCAAGTTTCTTCTACACCGTATTTTCCTTCGTCTTGTCTTTTTTTTGATTTGGCATTGGAAACTGATACAGTACAGATAGTCCTTGACTTACAACAGATTGTTCAGTGACCAAAGTTACAATGGCACTGAAAAAAGTGATTTATGATTGTTTTTCACACTTAATGACCATTGCAGCATCCCCATGATCATATGATCAAAATTCCCATGCGTGGCAATTCACTCAAATTTATGATTGTTGCTGTATCTTGGGGTCATATGATCACTTGCATTCTTCTGACCAGCAAAGCCAATGGGGAAACCAGATTCACTTAACAACTGCAGCAGTGATTCGCTTAAGAACTGCATCAAAATGTTGTAAAATGGGGCAAAATTCACTTACCGTATTTTTCGGAGTATAAGACGCACCAGAGTATAAGACACACCAAGGTTTTGAAGATGCAATTTTTTTTAAAGTAGGTAGGTAGAGGGAGAGAGAGGGAGAGAAAGAAAGACAAATTATATATATATATATATATATATATATATATATATATATAGATAGATAGATAGATAGATGATAGATAGATAGATAGATAGATAGATGATAGATAGATAGATAATAGATAGATTAGATAGATAGATAGATAGATAGATAGATGATAGAGAGAGAGAGAGAGAGAAATACAGTAGGTAGGTAGGGAGAGTGTGTAGGTAGGTAGAGGGATAGAGAAATAGAAAGAGAGAGAAATACAGTAGGTAGGGAGTGTGTGTAGGTAGGTAAAGGAATAGAGAGAAATAGAGAAATACAGTAGATAGGTAGGGAGAGAGAGTGGGGAGAGAGAGTAGGTAGGTAGGTAGGTAGGTAGAGGGAGAGAGAGAAAGAAAGAGAAATACAGTAGATAGGTAGGGAGAGAGAGTAGGTAGGTAGATGTTTCCAGGTGTATTTATCCATGTACTGGAGAAGGAAATCGCTGACAAACCTTAAGACTTGGTTTCTGCTGGCACAGCTTTTGATCAATGTAATTCTCATCAGTTAAAGAGCTTTCCAAAAGGAAAAAAAAAGTTTTTGCCCTCTGCAAACCTCTGAAAAACAGTCGGGTTTTTGCGAAAACAGGCCCGTTTTTTGTCAAAAAAATTACATGCCTAGCCTTATGGAGGCTTATAGAGTGCTTGCTGGGTGGGTGGGTGGGGGACAAAAAAATCCCAATTGTTTCTCATTTCTGCCCTCCCCAGCCCCCAGGAGCTCTCTGAAAGCCTTCATAAGGCTATGCACAGCCATTTTGATGAAGGAGGTGGGGCTTTGGGAGGCAAAAAATGCTGTATTCGATGTATAAGATGCACCCAGATTTTCAGCCTCTTTTTTGAGGGAAAAAGCTGCGTCTTATACAGTAACTTTCACTTAGCAACATAAATTTTGAGGACTACCTGTGATGCCTCTTCAGAAAACCAGTCTGATCCAGGCTTTCCAAGTATATATGTGTCCTTCCTCAGCCTCAATCTGCCATGTCTGTTGCAACTTTCAGATGGCCATTGTTTTCAGTAAGTTGTGTAGCATATTTTATTGATAGTAATACTTCATTCTGAATCCTTAGAATTCCTCTTGGCACTTTGACCATAAACAAAAGTACTTCATATTTTAACCTTGGAAATTATTCTTTTGATTAGCTAGCTGTATCTTTAGTGATATGGGAACAGTTGACAGAAAGGAATTTCAAGTGAACTAATTTTATGAAAGACTACAAATGTAATAATATATATGCATAAAATATATTATGATTATTTAGCAAGTATATCAATAAAGTACAATACAATGCAATAGCAGAGTTGGAAGGGACATTGAAGGTCTTCTAGTCCAACCCCCTGCCTAGGCAGGAAACCCTATACCGTTTCAGACAAATGGCTATCCAACATCATCTTAAAGACTTGGAGCATTCACAACTTCTGGAGGCAAGCTGTTCCACCGATTAATTGTTCTAACTGTCAGGAAATTTCTCCTCAGTTCTAAGTTGCTTCTCTCCTTGATTAGTTTCCACCCATTGCTTCTTGTTCTACCCTCAGGTGCCTTGGAGAATAGTTTGACTCCCTCTTCTTTGTGGCAACCCCTGAAATATTGGAACACTTCTATCATGTCTCCCCTAGTCCTTCTTTTCATTAAACTAGACATACCCAGTTCCTGCAACCGTTCTTTATATGCTTTAGTCTCCAGTCCCCTAATCATCTTTGTTGCTCTTCTCTGCACTCTTTCTAGAATCTCCACATCTTTTCTACATCGTGGGGACCAAAACTGAATGCAAGTGTGGCCTTACCAAGGCCTTATAAAGAGGACGTTGGTCTTACCTGAACGTCTATTTTCTGATGGGAGGAGGGAATGGTCACACGTGGGTTTTATCACAACCTGATTGGTCCAAGGCTGAGAGGAAATCTATAAATACCGGTGCCTGTCCATTGCTAGCCCAGATTCTCGAACATGAACGGTACAACTGAAAAACAAGAAACAACACAACAAACCCCGGGAAACACCCCCCGGGCCCTCCCCTTGGCCCCAACAGACAGAACTCAGGGCGGGTTGTGACCATTCCCTCCTCCCATCAGAAAATAGACGTTCAGGTAAGACCAACGTCCTTTTTCCAGAATGGGAGGAGGGAATGGTCACACGTGGGACATACCCAAGCTAAAGTCCCAGGGAGGGAGAACAGGAACTCTAGGAACCAAGGGGAGCCTCAGCTGCCACCCCCTGTAGGACCCTACGACCGAAAGATGCGTCCGCCGACGCGAAAGCATCTAGACGATAATGCCGGATGAACGAGGTTGGAGTGGCCCAGGTAGCCGCCCGGCAGATGTCTTCAAACGGGGCCCTCGTGGCCCACGCTGCCGAGGTTGCCGCGCTCCTTGTAGAGTGCGCCGTGACGCCTGATGGAACCGGCCGCCCTGAGGCCACGTAGGCCTCCGAGATGGCCTGACGCAGCCAACGGCCGATGGTAGCCGAGGACACCCTCGAACCCAGAGCTCCAGGTAGGAAGGAGACGAACAAGGCCTCCGACTTGCGGAAATCCTTGGTCCGCCGGAGGTAGATCCGCAAGGCACGGCGGACATCCGGACGATGCCAAAGACGCTCCCTGTCAGTGGACGGACTCGGGCAGAAGTCAGGCAGGACGATCTCCTGAGCCCTGTGAAAGGGGTATTTACTTTGGGGACGAATGCCGGGTCAAGGCGAAGGACCACTCTGTCCTGGTGAAAATGACAGAGGTCGTCCTTACAAGACAGGGCGCCCAGCTCGGATATACGCCGGGCGGAAGTGATGGCCACCAGGAAGACCACCTTCAGTGATAAGAAGCGCAAGTGCACCGAGCGGAGAGGTTCAAACGGAGCTCCCGTTAAGGCCTTGAGGACAAGCGGAAGATCCCATGTGGGGAATCTATGAACGGGGGGAGGCCTGAGATTTGCCGCCCCCTTGAGGAACAGCTTGACCAGAGGAGACTGGGAAAGAGAAGAAGATCCCGCCCCCCCCAAGACCGAGGACAGAGCCGCCACTTGGCGACGCAAGGTGTTTTGCGAGAGCCCGTCCTCCAGGCCCTTCTGAAGGAAATCCAAGACGTTGGGGATGGTGGCTCTGTCGGGAGGGATGCCCTTGGGGGAGCACCAGCGGACGAACGCTGCCCAGGTGGAGTTATAAATGCGGGTCGTTGAGGGACGACGGGCCGCCTCGATGGTGCGAATGACCCCGGAAGACAGATGAGCCCCCCTTAGAAGCTGCCGTTCAAGAGCCAAACGGTCAGCTGAAGCCACTGAGGCTCTGGGTGAGTCAGGGCCCCCTGCCGTAAGACCACCTCCCCCTGCGGAATCCTCCACGGGGAAGTCACCGACAGCTGAACCAGGTCCGCAAACCAGGGTCTCCTGGGCCAAAACGGGGCCACCAGAATGACCAGGGCCCTTTCCGTTACCACCTTCCTGACGGTCCCCGGGATGAGTGGAATGGGGGGAAAGGCATAGAGAAGGCCCGGGGGCCACCGGCTCCTGAGGGCATCCGTGCCCTCCGCCGAGCTGGATTGGAAACGGGTGAAGAAACGCGGGAGTTGTGTGTTCTCGGGAGACGCAAACAGGTCCACCCGGGGGGACCCGAACCGACGACAGATCTCCCGGAACAGCGACGGGTGAAGTTGCCACTCGCCGTTGTCCAGAGTTACTCGACTGAGCCAGTCCGCCTGGACGTTGGAGAGTCCCGAGATGTGCTCCGCCACCAGGGACTGTAAGTGTTTCCCCGCCCATGACCCCAATCGCAGAGCCTCCAGCCAGAGGGCTCTCGAGTGGGTCCCGCCCTGACGATTGATGTGCGCCTTGGTGGCCACATTGTCCGTCAGGAGGAGAACGTGGCTCCCTTCCACCGAGGAGCGAAAGTGACTCAGAGCCAGACGCGCGGCCTTCAGTTCCAGCCAATTGATGTTGTGACGGAGGTCCGAGGCCGTCCATCTGCCCTGAGCCATCCGAGAGCCCACCAGGGCCCCCCACCCGAACAGACTCGCATCCGTGGTGACGGTCACCCTGTTCGGCTCCCAGAACAGACACCCCCGCTGGATGGCCGGGGAGAGCCACCACACCAGGGATGCACGGACCCCCGTCGAGATGCGGAGAGTCCGAAGGGAATTGCTCATTTGTCCCCTCTGATAGGGGATAAGCTCCCATTGAAGGGGCCGAAGATGGAGTCTGGCCCACGGGACAATCCCTATGCAAGAGACCATCTTGCCCAATAACTGCGACAGAGAGAGGATGGAAACGGAGCGCTTTGTGCGAACGCTCTCTGTCAGCCGACGAAGGCTGACCTGCCTCTCCTGAGACAGACGCACCTCCCCCAACTTGGAATCTATGACTGTCCCCAGATGCAGAATGCGAGTGGAGGGAGTGAGATGGCTCTTTTCGAAGTTTACCGAGAACCCCAGGGCCTGGAGGCTTCGAATGGTAATCTGAAGATCTGAAACGGCCTGAGACAGGGAGCCCGCCTGAAGCAAGACATCGTCTAAATAACATTGGAGGCGGACCGGGACCGATCTCAGATGGGCCGCCAGAGCCGCCAGGACCTTTGTGAAGGTCCTCGGGGCCGAGGCCAGGCCGAAGGGAAGAGCCCTGTACTGGTAATGGTGGGGCCCATGGGAGAACCTCAAGAACCGGCGATGAGCGGGCAGGATGGGGATATGAAGATAGGCCTCCGTGAGATCCACGGAGGCCAGGAAATCGCCTTTCCTGATGCCCTGAAGGATGGACTTGAGCGATGACATTTTGAACCGCCTGTAGACCAGAAACCTGTTCAGGCGCTTGAGGTCTAGAATTGCTCTCCAACCCCCCGTGCTCTTCGGGACCACGAAGAGATTTGAGTAGTGGCCCCGGCCCCGTTCCCCTGCGGGAACCGCCTCCACCGCATGGATTTCGAGGAGGTGGGCGATCGCCTGACTCATCAGGCGGCGGCGCTCTCGACTCCGGGATGGAGGGAACGACCGAAAGAGATTTGGAGGAGTGGAGAGAAATTCTAACCTGAGCCCGTAACGAACCGTGGCTCGAACCCAGGCGTCCGACGTGATGTCGTCCCACCGGTCCGCATAAAGAGCGAGGCGGCCGCCGATGGGATGACTCGGGTTCGAGTCACTTCCCCCTGCGGAAGGGACGGCCGCCTCCCCCCCGAAAGGGCCGCCGAGCCTGGCCCTGGAAACGGCTCCTGTCCTGGAAGGGCTGCCCCAAGAAATGCCTGTCAGAAGAGAAAGAAGAGAAGCGCTGGTTATAGCCGAAGCTAGGGGCCCTATACCGTTGCCTACGGAAGGGACGTGACTTGTTCTCGGCCTTCTTAGCCGTGGAGGGTAGGACCTTCTTCTTGTCCTTATCCTCCACGAGGATGCGAGTAAGGGCCTCCCCGAAGAGATCGGGCCCCTTGAAGGGGGCAGCCGCCAAATCCCATTTGGCTTTGTTGTCCATTTGCCAATGGCGCAACCACAGGAGCCTACGGGAGGTGACCGAGGTGGCCAGGGCGCTAGAAGCAAACTTGACCGTGTCCAAGGTCGCGTCAGCTGAGAACTGACACGCCACCAGAATCTTGACCAGATCCTGATGGATCCGGTCCTCCTGTATGGGAATGCGTGCCTGCAGCTTCTTGAGCCACATGACCGTGGCACGATTAAAGTAGGAAGCCGAGGCCGCCGCCTTAATGGCCCACGCTGTGGCGTTGAAGTTCTTCCGCAAAGTAAGCTCTGCGCGCTTATCCTCCGGCTTCATCTTATCTGCCGCATCGCCCGACACCACCGGGGAGGAGGACACCAATGCGGCCACAGGGGTGTCAACCGTCGGGAGCTGAATGGCCTGAGCAAAGGTTTGCTCCATGTTATAATGCCGACGGTCGGTACTGCCTGGAGAAGAGAAATTAGAAGGTTTAGCCCACTGGTCGGTCAGAACCTCTAGGAACAAGGGAGGGGCAGGGATCTCTTCCTTGTTGGTGGCCGTGGCAGAGAACATGACCATGTCGGGATCCCTTGGGGGGGGCACAGAGGGATCCCCAGTTCCGACCTTGGTGGTGTGTCTCGCCTTATCCAAGAGAACTTTAAACAAGGCGGGCATAAATAGGACCTTGGAAGAAGGCTCCTCCGAAACAGTGGTATTCTCATCATCTGAGAATCCCATCTCCTGGGGTAACTCCCCCCCACCCAGGAAGGAAGCCTCACTGATCATGGAAGGGGAGGAAGCCCGACACTGAGCCCTGTTCAGCCCCCCATGCCTAGAGTAAAGGGAGCCTTTGTCCCGCTGGGCAATGCCCCGAGTGATGGCTGCCGAAATAAGCCTCTTAATCCCTTCAGGGAGATTATCCAGATCCTCCACATCCACATAAGTAGAAGCAGGGCCCTGAGGAGCCAACCTTTGGGGGGAACAGGGGCCTCTGGACGTGCCCTCCAGAGGATCATCTATGGGGGATGGAGAACGCCCCCTCCTGGAGAAGGCCCGCGACCTACCAGGGGAGCTGCATGAAGAAGCCGGGCTAAAACCTCTAAGTAGAGACCTTTCTGAAATGGGCCTAACAGGGGACCTGGATCTGTCCCCAGATAAAGGCTTGGAGGGCTGGGCCTGCCTTTCTGCCCTGGCAAAGGTCCTTTCCAGCGCCCTATGGCGAGCTGCCTCATCCCTAGAGACAGAACTGGAGGGGCGCCTTGAAGAAAGGGATCTCTGAGGGGGAGCCCTCCCCCCCACCTCCTGATCCAGGGCCTCCTCACTCCCAGTAGGGCCTGCCCCTTGTCCCTGGGGAATCTCCGCTCCCTCGTCCATGCCCCACTCACGTGTCCGACGAAAGGAGCAGGAATCGGCCTCCAAAGTCCCCCTGAGACCAGGGCCTGAAGCCTGTGGGGAGACCTAGGCTCAAGGCCTCTCACTAGGCCGCACTAGGCCCGTCGATAAGGGCCAGGCCTCACGCACGTGGCAGCCTCCAAAATGGCCGCCGGAACGCCGTGCGCGGGAGAAAAGGGCTGGAAATAATCACCAGCAGCCCAGCCAGGCTTTTCTAGCCGGCTTCACTTTAAAATGAGCAGGGAGAACAGCTCTCCCCCCCTGCTCTGTCTCCCCGGCAACACAAACAAAGGAAGCCTGCAGCGAGGGCCCCCTCCGGAGCGATCTGCTCGCTGGAGCCTCGAGGCTTAAGTTTCTCTTTCACTTTCCTGCTGCAAAAAACAGCCTCTTCAAGAAGTTTGAACGAAGCAGTTTGAATGGAACCGCACCCCCGCACCCGGGGACGGGCAAAGGTTCCTGGCCTGCGGGGGGGAGACTAGTGCCCCACTGGGCCCTCCCCCAGCCGCCCGAGGCAGAGATCTGTCCCTTGGGGCCGCAGCAGATCAATTTAGAATTTAAATTTAAAGTGCCCAATTAGCCAAATAGGAATCAGACTGAATAGAACTCACCCAAAAGGAGAAAACAAACAGAACCTATCCAACTACTCTACAGCTTGGACCAGGCTGAGAGAATCTGGGCTAGCAATGGACAGGCACCGGTATTTATAGATTTCCTCTCAGCCTTGGACCAATCAGGTTGTGATAAAACCCACGTGTGACCATTCCCTCCTCCCATTCTGGAAAATGGTATTAACACTTCACGTGATCTTGATTCTATCCCTCTGTTTATGTAGCCTAGAACTGTGTTGGCTTTTTTGGCAGCTGCTGCACACTGCTGGCTCATTTAAATGGTTGTCCACTAGGACTCCAAGATCCCTCTCACAGATACTACTATTGAGCAGGATACCACCTATGCTGTACCTGTGCATTTCGTTTTTCTTGCCTAAATGTAGAACCTTACTCTTTTCACCATTGAATTTCATTTTATTAGATAGTGCCCAATGTTCAAGTTTGTCAAGATCCTTCTGTATTTTAAGCCTGTCTTCTGGAGTGTTGCCTATTCCTGCCAGCTTGGTGTCATCTGCAAATTTGATGAGTTCCCCATTTATTCCCTCATTCAAATAATTGATGAAGATGTTGAAGAGTACTGGGCCTAAAACAAAGCCTTGGGGTACTCCACTGCCTACTTCCCTCCATGTAGATGCAGTTCCATTCAGGACTACATGTTGAGTGCGGTTGGTCAGTCAGTTACGAATCCATCTGGTGGTGATGCTGTCTAACTCACATTCCTCTAGCATTTATCTAGCAGTAGGTTATGGTCTATCTTATCAAATGCCTTACTTAGTCTGGCATGATCTGTTTTTGACAGATGTTGGCTTTTGGCTATTACTTTGTTTACTTCTAGGTGTTCGCTAATTCGTTGCTTGATTATCTTTTCCAGAATCTTTCCTGATATTGAGGTCAGGCTGATAGGTCTATAGTTTCCTGGATCTATTTTTTCCTTTTTTGAAGATGGGAACCACATCAGCTCTTTTGCAGTCCTCTGGCAGTTCCCCGGTGCTCGAAGATCTCTGAAAGATATAGTTCAGTGGTTCTGAGATCTCGTCTGCCAGTTCTTTCAGAACCCTGGGGTGTAATCTGTCCGGTCCTGGTAATTTGAACTCGTGTAGGGTAGACAGGTGCTCACTTACCATTTTCTTACATATTTCAATTTGTGTTCTTAATCTGATCTTTGTGGTGCTGTTTTTGATAGGTTGGACTGTTTTATCCCTTTGTGTAAAGACAGATGCAAAAAATGAGTTAAATCGTTCTGCTTTCTCCCTGTTGCTAACAGGTTAACTAGTAGTCTAAAAAAGTCAAATTTTAAGCTGACTAGTTTGACTTCTCTAGGAAAAAGTAGTAATTTGGATGAATCCCTTTGGTTTCTGCATTCTTTTCCAAGGTGTGTCTAATCTCCTCATTGTTCTCTCCAGCTCTCCTACATTGCTGAAGATGAGAATGGCAAGATTGTGGGCTACGTGCTAGCTAAAATGTGAGTATGTGCCCTGATTGGATGATTTTAATGGGTGCGCACTACAGATAAAACATGTTTGCAATCTTTTATGCTGCAGCAATGAAAGGTTTCAAGCTATGATTTTATCATACATTGTGTATATTTGCGTTTGTATATTTAAATTCTAAAGCTGCATAACCTCATTTTCTTCTTACTGATGAATAGTCATGAGCTTGAAAATAGAAGGGATTTTAAGAATGAATGAAATATTGCAGGATTGCAAGGGTAGATTACAGGAGGATCACAAAACAGTTACATTTGTGGGTTTTTTTTTAACAATCCCCAGGTCTTCTACGACACTCATTACAGTTTTACTAGATCTTTGTTGATTAATAAGGAGAGCTGCAGATTTAGAGAATAATTTATAGAGTTTATAGAAAATGGAATGAGGTGTGGAATGAAAATGTATTCTAGGAGGCGGTTCCACCACAAAACCGCGAAGCCCTTATCCGCGCCGACATAAGTGCAGAGGGCAAATCCGCGCCGTTCGAAGCGCTAAGGAAAAACGCGATCCTACCGCGATGACATAATCGCGGAGGGCAAATCCGCGCCTTCCGAAGCACTCAGCACTCTAAACCTAAACCTAACCCTAAAACAAACCCTAAAACAAACCCCTAAACCTAATATCCTAACCCTTACCTTAATGTAAATCGGCTTTCTGCCGCCGTGCTGTTTTAAAGCGCCCTTCTGCCGCCGCGCTGTTGTCGCGGCGGTGATGACACGCGGTGATGACATCGCGGCTTTAGCGACGCGGTTTTATCACCGCTATTTTGACGAGCGCGGTTTTGTCGTGCCACGCTAGGAGGCACTGATAAGTTGTTAAATGTTGAATATACTTGCTAGGAATAAAGGGGAAAGTTTTTTTTTAACTATCTTTTTGAAGATTTTTTTTCCCTTCTACATTTGAAAATATTTTTTTTCTTTTTTGTATTAGATTTTTATATTATTTGGGCTTGGTTGTTTTCCTGCAGCTGTTTCTTTGCCAGGGTAGATAGTATCAGTGTGTAGGAT
The DNA here is from genome assembly GCF_009769535.1 of Thamnophis elegans. Lineage (NCBI taxonomy): Eukaryota > Metazoa > Chordata > Lepidosauria > Squamata > Natricidae > Thamnophis > Thamnophis elegans. The sequence continues at coordinate 7,780,611 of NC_045542.1, forward strand.
TGTGAGAACAATACAAGCAAATGCAATTTCTAGCTTTTTGTTGCATTTTGTGGATTGTTTTTGTTTTTTAAATAATACAATCAGTGGATTAAGTGTATTGGAGTATTTGGCTTCTTTGTTTAGAGATATTTCAATCTTTCATCTCAGATCTCTTATTAGTCTCTGGCATTTTCACATATGGAATTAAAAAAAACAATGTGTAGGCGCTATTTCCTCCTTCCACCTTATTGTTTGCTTAGCTACAGGTAATCCTCGACTTACAACTGTAGTTGAGCTCAGTATTGCAGTTGTAAATTATGCCAGTTTTTAAACGAGTCATCATGTGACCACAGCTGATTTTGCAAGCTTTTCTTTTGTGGTGGTCATTAAGTAAATTCTACAGTTGTAATGTCATCATTTACAGTGAGCATTTTTTGTTGGGAGACTGGAAATATATGGATTGCAACAAAAATGTGCAAATCGTGATCATCTGATCGTGAGATGCTGTGAACAACCATTGATATGGGCCAGTTGCCATATGCCCAGAATGCAATTATGTGACTATGAGTTGTCCCTTGGCTTTTGGAACTTCAAATTCAGGTTATAAATCGTCCTCGAGAAGTCTGTTGTAACTTCAGATGATTGCTAAGTGACCAGTTTAGTTTAGTTTAGTTTAGTTTATTTGTCTTGTATGCCGCCCACTCCCGAAGGACTCCGGGCGGCTCACAATAGACAAGGGAAGGGGGATAAATAGACAAAACAACACTTTAAAAATATGCAACATTCACAGTTTCTGTGGGGCTGGATATATCACAAGCCCCCCCAGCCTGCTGGAGCAGCCAGAACTTGGTGGCTTTGCGGAAGGCCGGGAGGGTAGTAAGGGTCCGGATCTCCACGGGGAGGTCGTTCCAAAGGGCCGGAGCTGCAACAGAGAAGGCTCTCCCCCGGGGAGTCGCCAGCCGACATTGGCTGGCAGATGGAATCCGGAGGAGACCTAACCTGTGAGATCTGATCGGTCTATGGGAGGTAATTGGCAGGAGGCGGTCTCTCAGGTACCCAGGTCTGATGTCATGCAGGGCTTTATAGGTAACGACCAGCACCTTGAAGCGGGTCCGGAGACCAATGGGTAGCCAGTGCAGCTCGCGGAGGATAGGTGTAACATGGATGTATCTGGGTGCACCCACAATCGCTCGCGCGGCTGCATTCTGAACTAACTGAAGTCTTCGAACACTCTTCAAGGGCAGCCCCAGTTGTAAGTTAAGGACTATTGGTATGGAAAGTGGTCAGGATGGACACTTTTCTGAAGGAGTTGTGCTGCTGAAAATAACATAGGAAGAAGTTCATGAAAGCAAGAGATGGCTGAGGCAGAGGAGAACAAAGAACAGTCAAATGTTGATTTCTTGTGATAAGAAATACATTCATTTAATTGTAAACTTGCTTTCCATTAGCTAATTAAAGGATGAGGAATTGGTAGACTTACAGAGTTACAGCTCAAGGCATGCCCCATCATTGGTTATCCTGCTGGGAGACGACATTCTTTAGCCTGAGCTAATTTAGGAGTTCAAGGACCAATAGAACAATTTCTAGTCTGCAAGTGGCAGACGCAAGTAATTTTTGTTGTTATTATTTCAGAATGAATACACTAAATAACTTTAATCATAAAGATTTGGATTGACATGCTGGATCTTCTATTATTATATTGACAAAGGACTGGAAGAAGCTACAGGGAACTATATCCTCATTTCACAAGCGAATTGTCATAGGATATAATTAAAAGTATAACTTTGGTATAATTTGGGAGATGAAAGAATCAAAGAAGCTGCTCTTAGTTGTTAAAAAAAAAATCCTAAGAGCTCCCTTTTAGATGAAATAGCTGAAATCTTATAATTGCTCTTGTAATGTGAAACTCCTGAGGCAGAAAAAAGTACAGAGTAAGGTCCCAGCTTCTAATTTAGACACAGCTTTGTTTTACGTAGATACTCTTATATCAGGGATCTAGGAATTGCTGTTAGTTTCATCTGAACCTGTACTTTGATAAACTATGTGTGTGTTTGACTCTTTCTATGTGTGCTTTGAGCTGAAAGATACAGATGAGTAGAAAAAGAGGACAATTCAGGCGATGAATTGTGTTCCTTCAAAATATAGTATGAGGTTTGATTCATGGAGGATAAGATTTTCAAGGCTTACTAGTGAACCTGGCTGTATAAGACCCCTAGCATCAGAGGCAGGATATATTTCAGTATCAGTTACTGGAGACCACAAATGGAAGGGTGCTGAGGAAGGAGGAGCCTACGTCCCTACGAAATGGTCGCCCGATCTCGATGCTCCAAGATCGCCGCCAATACTTTTTTCGCTGGGTGGTCCAATCGGACCTAAACCGTCCCGTAGAGGTGGTGAACAGGAAGACTATGTTCTGCTGATCACAGGGACATCGCAAAGTCCCTGATTGATGCAGGAGAAGGTCTCTCAGCTGGCGTTAAAAGCTCAGCCCCCAGGCTGATGAAATAGGGACGGCTCCAAAACGGAAGGAAACAGAAGAGAAAGTGTTTACAGCTGATGAGGAATTTTTACCCATTTTAAAAGAGCCTGCCTATAAAAAAACTTAAAGCTAATTTAAATCTAAGAATAAAAGAAATAAGTGGTGGAATTAAACTTTGGATGGTTTTGGTAAGTGTGTTATCTTAATTTTTAAACGTTATTTTCATGAATTGAATTTATGCAAACCGTTTGAAATGAATGGATCAAGTTTTCTTCTAAAAATTTTACTATTACTTTCACAACCTAAGGACTAAACTTCTCCTTATTCATCACTACATGTGTCTTTTACTCTTTCTTCTCTATTTCATGTAAGAGTTTGACTTTTTTTTAAACTTGGAATATTAAAAGATACAAAAAGAACAAAGAGAATTGCAACAATTGTAACAACAAAGGGAGAGATAACTGCTACTGAAAGACTGGAAACTTGAATACTGAAAACAAAATATTTTTACTTTCACTACTGATTATTCTGGTCTGGAACTTTAAAGTCTCAGAGTTTGTTTATAGAAAGTGATAAAAAGTAAAACACTATTTGTTTATACAAATGTTCCTTTGAAGTATATCCTTAACCAGAGATCTCATGGTGAACCTAGGTGTAACCTTGTAAAAATCTTCCAAGTTAGAGCAGCAGTGTTTTAACAGCTGGAAACAATGGCTTTTTTCCAACAACAGAGAGAAACTATCAGCTTGCAAGAGATAATATTTGCAATACAGAAATTATCAAATAGATTTGAGAATATGTTTGAAAAATTAGAGCACCTAACAGAAAAATATGATGAAAAGGATGGAGATGCTTATCAAATGGGAGAAATAGAGGGTAGAGTCCCAAGCAATAAAGAGAAAAATGACTGCAAAGAAATCAAATCTGCTGACATCTATGGTGAATGGTTTCTGTCTGGAAATGAAAAAAGTGGAATATGGAAAGGGGAACCAGATGGATGGGAACCCTACCCTAGATGGCAAGACACAGAAGATGAAAAAATAAAAGAACTTAGGGATTTAAAGAGAGAAATTTTATTAGTAACACCATCGATAATAACACTGAAAATTAAAGACAAGCTGATTAAGGAAAAAGAAGGGCATTGAAATTACATGAGCGAATCAATAAACAAGGAGTTACAAAGAAGGGTCCATACAAACTTGATTAAGGAGACGATTAGAGGATTGATGCCACAAATGGCAGAAGACATGAGACTGTTTTGCTACTGGAAAGATACAGGCTGATAGATGAAAGTGTTTAATCTAAAACTAGTTGGACTTAGTGGAATTTAGTGACAATAGATATGGTTAAATAAACAATTGAAAATGATAACAATGTATACATATGTATTGGTATAATAAGTAGTAATTGGATATGAATATTGAATGGTACCTAGGAAAGGAAGATTAGAAATGATTTGGTTACATATAAAGATTAATAAAAAAGAACTAAATTATGATAATGGATATAGTCAAATAAAGGAGATAGTGATAATGTATATATAGGTATGGGTACAACATGGGAAATTGGATGTAAATTGTAAACCGTGATTTGGAAAGGAAGATTAGAAGATTAGATTAGAAGATTGTTACTAAATGTTATTGATGTTTAGCTAGAATAGGCCACAAGAAATAGTGTTATTGGGATACTAGAAATAGCAAATGAGATGCCAGTATGTGGTTATGTCTTGAGTTTTGGTATGTTTTATGATGAAGGACGTTTAAACAATTATAGTCAAACGAGAATGGGGGTAGGATGATGGTAATATGTACAAATATATTTGATTTAAAATACTAGAATTAATAGGAATCATGGGTGACTGTGAAAGAAATGCACGAATTTTTTTTGTAACCAACTGATACACTTTTTACAGTATGTAAAGAAAAAGGATTTTTTGTGTTGTGTCTGTTTTGAAAACTTAAAATAAAAATAATAATAATAAAAAAATGGAAGGGTGCTGGTGGCCTCATAGCCTGCTTGAGAAATGCCTATTGACGATGGTTTGGCCACAGTGGAAACAGAATGCCGAAATAAATGAGTCTTCGATATTGCTGCTTTTATGTTCTGAGGGGCCTGTCTCTCAGCAGCCATATGGGGGGTTATTTGATTTTTGGTTTAATATACAGTCTAAAACAGCCTTGCCAAATTGGAGTTTTTCAGTTGTGTACTGCTACACTTTCCATCATAATGAGGGGGGTGTTGTGTTACTGTTTTACAAATAAAAAGACTACCGGATTGGGAAATACATGTTTTAAAAATGTACACAAAGATACATATAGTTATGTCTGCAATTTGTGGTTGAAACTGAGCTAATATTTACTACTATTTCTAGGGAAGAAGACCCCGATGATGTCCCCCATGGACACATCACATCTCTGGTAATGTTTCTTTGCCTCCTCCCCACTCCCCTCCGCATTTTAACCCTAAGACAGGTCAGGTATTTAAATTAAATAGAAAGCATTGCATTGTCCTGTTACAATCAAACTCAAGTTGGGAGGTGGATCCTTCAGAAGAAATTATGAAAAGTTGCAGAGATAGTGCTGAGAGCTGGTACTTGAGGCTTGACTCACTGTTGAGTAATGACTGAGGGTCATTTTTCTTTGCAATTCTGAGAATACCATTGCACAGAAAGAAGTTGTTTAATTGCCGACAATCAAGTTAGTACCCATTTGGACCACTTTGGTAGATAATGGAGAATAGGGGAAGCCATTTATACCTTTGCTAAGATATTCGGGTCTTTTCCCGTGTAAGATTGAGATTGTCTTGGCAATGATTCGGCGAGGTCTCACTCACCATCTTCAGGCTGGTGTTTTCGGCTTCGTGTTTGTGCGAGTACAGCGTAGTTGGAGCTGCCATCTCTATATAAATCTTGGTGTGTGTGTGTGTGTGTGGAGTGCTGGCTTTGTTGCTGTAAGTGGGTTGATTGGCTGTGTAGTTGCACCCACCAAGATTTATAGAGAGATGGCAACTCCGACCATGCTGTACTGGCACAAGCATGAAGCCGAAAACACCAGCCTGAAGATGGCGAGTGAGACCTCGCCGAAACGTTGCCAAGACAATCTCAATCTTACACGGGAAAACACCCGAATACAACAAGACCAGCATACCTACACCGGTGAAAATCTACGAAAACATACATACATACATACATATGTTTGTTTGTTTGTTTGTTTTCGTAGATTTTCACGAGTGTAGGTATGCTGGTCTTGTTGTATTCGGGTCTTTTCCCGTGTAAGATTGAGATTTTCTTGGCAACGTTTCGGCGAGGTCTCATATATATATATATAGATAGATAATAGATAGATAGATAGATAGATAGATAGATAGATAGATAGATAGATAGATAGATAGATAGATAGATGTCTGTCTGTCTGTCTGTCTGTCTTTGGTTATTCGGGTTTTCTCCCGAATTTCTTCTTAAAAGGAAGAAACAGCCGAGATCTCACATTGCTTCTGGAAGCAAGAAGCCTGAAGATGACGAATGAGACTTTGTCGAAACGTTGCCAAGACACTTCCAATTTTTCGCGGGAGAAAACCCGAATAACCAAAGGCCTACATACTAACACCCGCGAAAACCTCAGAAATACTGAAAACAAAATACTTTTACTTTCACTACTGATATAGATATAGATATATCTATTAGAGTTACAACCCCCGGTATGCCCAAATATAGGAGGAAGATCACTACTTCCTTTCTCTGTCCTTCGGCTCGTCACAAGAGACCATCCAGACAGAAACCCAATATTTTTACTATTGCCTTTTTGTTACATTTGTTGTATTTGTGCTGATAAATAAATAAAGGGAGACTAGTATAGATCTATTTCGAGCTATTTAGCTCTCATCAGCTAGCCATACCCTTACTGGGAATATATATAGATATAGATATAGATATAGATATAGATAGATAGATAGATAGATAGATAGATAGATAGATAGATAGATAGATAGATAGATAGATATAGATATAGATAGATATAGATAGATATAGATATATATATAGATATTAGTATGTAACATCTTTCATTGGCTCTCTTTTTTAAAAATTAAATAATAACATTCATTGCTGTCCCTCTTTGGTAGGCCGTCAAGCGGTCCCATCGTCGCTTAGGGCTGGCTCAAAAGCTGATGGACCAGGCTTCCCGAGCCATGATTGAGAACTTCAATGCTAAGTATGTCTCACTGCATGTTCGCAAAAGGTGAGTTTTCCCGTCCCGTGTCAGATTTATTTGCAGTCTCCTTTAAAAAGGCAAGGCTAAACTTACCATTGTTACCATATAATTGTAAGCTTGGTTAAGAAAGGTAGGCCTTCCATTTTTCATCACCTCTCCCAACATCTGAAGATTGTAGAATGAATGATTCACACAAAATCCACATATTCTGTTCATTTGCACATTGTCACATTGGATAATGTGAGAAAAGGCTATCTACATAAATCCAGTATTTATGGAGAGACATGTCTGGACAAACCAATGTCCATAACTTTGTAAGTAACATTGTCTGCTCTCTCTCATCCATGGTCTTCAGGAGACAGCTGTCTTTTACCACTATGTTGTTTTCAACTCAGTGCAGTTTCTGTTTTCAGTGAGAATTTGAATTACTTGGATTCAGTCCTTATTCTTGGCATGCTCTGATCGGCTTCACAATGAATTGCCAATTGTGGCTCTTGATACCTAAGTTGGATATAAATGTAATGGCCACCAAAAGGTTGATATGCATTGAAAGAGCTCTGTTCTCCTTAGGTGTGGCCGTAAAAGAGGAAAAAGAGTTGGGAATTGGTGGATAGACATGTGGAAAAATTTGCCTCTATTACACAAGTAAAACTCTCCTGGATTATGCCAGGACCCATCCAGTCCAGCATTTTGGGTGACACACTGTATGCAGGTGAAGCTGGGAAGCTTAATAGCAGGGATAGGAAGGCACCAGTTAGCTTCTAAGCAGCTTATGTTTAAGGTATGTTTCCTATGATTGAGGAAATAGTAAGCTTTATGACTAGTAGCTATTAATGGATCAATTCTGTGTAAATGTTAGTTCTCTTTTAAAACCATCTGCATTTTCACTATTGTCTCATCTGAGCAGCAATTTCCAATTTTAATAACAGCAGTAAAAAGAAATAATGAATAGGACCCATTGTATGGGTCTTGCATGTCCTTGCCTTTAGTTTCTGTGGATGATTTCAGGTTCATGATGGTCCCAATCCAAAAACTGGGATCAGTCCAATTTTGTCATTTCTCTTGATTTACATAACTTGCACTTTCTCTCTTCCAGTAACCGAGCTGCATTACACCTCTATTCCAACACGCTCAATTTTCAGTGAGTACCACCAGGATGGAAGGGGGCATGATGAAAGAGTTGTTTGATGTTAGAACATTGTTGGAAATTGATCTTTTGATCTTTTAACTGGATTGCAAAAGACACTTGAGTGGCTCTGAAGGGGTGAGAGTCCCTCAGACTAACTGCTGTGCAAGCTTGTGAGCTCCTTGTTGCTTTCCCTGGAATGAATGAGGGTACCTGGGAGTACATGGGATGGGAATTAATAGGAGATGTAATCCAGTACATATTCAGATAGGAGATATTCTGCGTTTTTAGCATGGTTGATCCCATGCAAAAGTCTTGCCTAGCTGAAGGTTTTATTTGGACAATATGCTAGCAACTGATCTCCTATGTATGTTTCAGCACACAGCATTGTTTATTTTGTACTACTTTATTAACTAGAATTGTATGGATTAAGATATCTGGATTTCTAAAACCTAGTTTTTTTTTAGTACTAAGAAAACATTACGCAAACAAGGAAGAACTTTTAAAATCAGCATCATTCTAAAACCTGCCAGATATAAGAGCCGAGGTGGCGCAGTGGTTAAATGCAGCACTGCAGGCTACTTCAGCTGACTGCAGTGCAGCAGTTCGGCGGTTCAAATCCCACCAGGCTCAAGGTTGACTCAGCCTTCCATCCTTCCGAGGTGGGTAAAATGAGGACCCGGATTGTTGTTGGGGTCAATATGCTGACTCTGTAAACCACTTAGAGGGCTGAAAGCCCTATGAAGCGGTATATAAGTCTAACTATTGCTATTGCTATTGCTATTTTTCTCACTGCCTGAAAATACTTGCCTTTGGAACAGCTGTAGATCTTCTCAGTTTATTGTCTATAATTTATGTTTTGAACATTCCAAAGCATATAAATGCTTTCTCTCAGTAATACTTAAAACAATCCTGTAATGTAGCCCAGAATTTTCTATTACTGGAAGCAGTTCTTGTAAGACTATCACATTGTATTTAAGTACTTAGGTATAAACCTGGGGCTTTGCAGCTTATATTTTTCTGTATTCTGTTGTTCCGGCTGTGAGCAGAGTAGAGGAGACTGTGAAGACTTGCTTTTATTTTTTCAAAAGAGGAAACATGCTTGTTCTTTCCCACAGGATCAGTGAAGTGGAGCCTAAATACTATGCTGATGGGGAGGATGCATATGCTATGAAGCGTGATTTAACACAGATGGCAGACGAGGTGAGCAGAGATTCTGTTGGTGGAAACATGCGGGAGAACATGGCCTTGTTATTTTAAGTCTGAAATTGCTGTTGCCAGCTACTGTGGCCTTACCACACAGTTCAGAATCACCCCTTGTGCAGAAACGGATGGGTAGCCAGCCTGCCTGCCTTCTGGCAGGAACAAAAGCTTCGTTAAAAAAATCAAAACAAATGCTTAACTACATTTGCCTTTAGGACAGCCCAAATACAGGTAATCCTCAACTTACAACAGTTCGTTTAATGACCGTTCAAAGTTACGACCACATTGAAAAAACGTGACTTATGACTGTTTTTCAGTTACGACTTTTGCAGCATCCCCATAATCATGTGATCAAAATTCAGATGCTTGGCAAGTGGTTCATGTTTATGACCGTTGCTGAGTCCCACGGTCATGTGATCCCCTTTTGCAACCTTCTGACAAGCGAAGTCAGTGGGGAAGCCAGATTCACTTAACAAGCGAGTTACTAACTTATCACGTGCAGTGATTCACTTAACAACTGAGGCAATAATTAATATATTTTGCAAATGCCTTGTTGGTTTATAAAAATGGATAAAGACTCTGTTGAATTGATTTTGATTCCTGTTGTCTAAAGGGAAAAAAATGTGCAGGTTGTTTGCTAATAATAGTCTAGGTGGTCCTTGACTTATGACCACAATTGAGTCCAAAATTTATGTTGTTAAACAAGACAATTGCTAAATGAGTTTTGCCCATTTTAATACCTTTTTGCCAGAGTTGTTAAGTGAATCACTACAGTTAGTAACACTGTCACAGTTGTTAAGTAAATCTGGCTTCCTCATTCACTTTGCTTGTCAGAAGGTTACAAAAGGTGATCACATCATGCCAAGACCCTGCAACTGTCATGAGTCAGTTGTCAAGCGTCTGAATTTTGATCACATGACCATGGGGATGCTGCAGCAGTTGTAAGTGTGAAAACAGTCATAAGTCATTTTTTTCAGTGCCGTCGTAACTTTGAACGATCACTAAACAAATAGCTGTAAGTCGAGAACGACTTTGTAGTGGATTTTTTTTCAACTTTGCTGTATAGCTTAGAAAGCCTTGGGATTTCTTAAACATGTACTAACCAAGACCAAGCTTGCTTTTCTTGTCTTAATATACCAGGCAAAGTCAGTCTTGACTTTGAACCTAAAAGAACAAAGAGACATGTGGCTAACAAAATTATTGTGGCATAAACATTTGTGGTCTACAGTACCTTAATTAAACAAGCAGAATCATACACAGAGTTTCATCTTAGGTTTTGATTCTGTGCTGTTAAAATGGGTGGGTGGGTGGAGTCCTGTTTAATAAGATCCGAGGTGGCGCAGTGGTTAAATGCAGCACTGCAGGCTATTTCAGCTGACTGCAGTTCTGCAGTTTGGCTGTTCAAATCTCACCGGCTCAAGGTTGACTCAGCCTTCCATCCTTCCGAGGTGGGTGAAATGAGGACCCGGATTGTTGGGGGCAATATGCTGACTCTGTAAACCGCTTAGAGAAGGCTGAAAGCCCTATGAAGCGGTATATAAGTCTAACTGCTATTGCTATTGCTATTTTGCCTTTCTTAATTTGGCTAAGGCCAAACAATTGACTTCAGACCAGCACATCTGCATTCATCATCAAATTCTTTAGAATCCTTTTACCATGCTTCTCTGTGAAAAGACTGGCTATAGAATTGTGAACAGGGAGAAATAACATTGAAATCAGTCGCCATGGCTGCTTAGATTTTGGCATTCTGTTTATCCTGAAGTATACCATAACAGGATTACCCTTGGAGGCAACATGAGTTCAAAGTTTAATAACATTTGTATGCCGCCCAATCCCATAGGACTCCGGGCGGCTAACAATACAAATAAATCAAAAAGAAGGAAAGGAAAGAAAAGAAAACACACCATGCACTCCATTCCAGATGGGGCTGGACCATATTTTGGGGTCAACAGCCCCAGGCCTGCCGGAACAGCCAGGTTTTAGTGGCTTTAAGGAAGGCCGAGAGAGTGGGAAGGGTCCGCATCTCTGCGGGGAGATCATTCCACAGGGCCGGAGCAGCTACAGAGAAAGACCTCCCCCGAGTAGTCGCCAACCGGCATTGCCCGGCCGACGGTACCCGAAGGAGGCCCAATCTGTGAGATCTTAACAATATGGATGTATTTTGTGTTGCTGATTCCAAGTGTCTTAACAACTGTATAATCATACCTCTCTAATGCCATCCTTGGATAGAACACTCTACTCAAAACAAGCCTATCTTCCTCACAGCTGCGGAGGCAGGTGGAATTGAAAGAGAAGGGAAAGCATTCTGTGCTGGGCTCCATTGAGAACAAGGGCAGTGATCACAAGACTAACCACGTGGGTGACTGTTGCCGGGACGACAGATGCCCAGGGACCCTTGTGGGCACCGGACCCGGAGCTGAAGACAGTGGAGACAGCAAGGACGTCAGTGAGGTCAGTGAGGCTACAGAGAGCACAGATGTCAAGGACAGCTCAGAGGCCTCCGACTCTGCCTCCTAGCAAGCTCTTTGGCTGTGCTCTTCACTTTCCAGCGATTGGACTTGTGTCGTCCTTGGCCAGAGGTTGGACCGCTACAGATGGGATTGGAAATAAAACTTTTGGAACCAGGTGTCTTGTGTTGTGTCTTGTGGAGAAGAAGTCGCCTTGAAAGCTGTGGGTGTGTATATGTGTCTGTCAGTGGTGGGTTTCAAAAATTGTTCAAACACCTACTCTGTGGGTGTGGCCTCCTTTGTGGGAGTGGCTTGCCGCCCATGTGACCGGATGGGAGTGGCTTGCCGCCCATGTGACCGGATATGAAGATGCCGACGACACTTCTCAGAACCACCTTAAATTACCTCACACACAGCACTGGCCTGCATAAGAATATGATGTAAACTTGTTTTTCAAAAGGCATCTTTGGTTTGCGTTAAAACAACTTCAACACACGCAATGTTCTGATTGCACCACAAACGCAGGAGTCATCCTTACCTTTCACAGAGGCACTGAGTTTTATAAATATGAGCATGATAGTGTAGAATAATCATATCCAAGGACCAGTGGTGGGTTTCAAAAATTTTTGGAACCTCTTCTGTAGGTGTGGCCTGCTTTCCGTATCCACTGGTGGAACCTCTTCTAACCGATTCGGTAAATTTGACGAACCGGTTCTACCGAATAGGTGCGAACTGGTAGGAACCCACTTCTGGTGTCTGTCTTGGCTCATTCCCTATCCCCTTCTAGTTAATTGATGCTTCTAGTCAACGGTTGCCACCTTTTATAGAAGTTATGGCCGTTTATCACGAGAGTCTCTTCATGACGGGAGGGCAGCAAACAAATGTAATAAATTTGGAAACTCTTGCAGAAGTGAAAAAGGACTTGTGCAAATTCTTCTGCCATCTTAGCGTGTGCTCCTTTCACCAGTGGAAAAGCTTTCAGCAGCATGCTGGGCAGTGAATAAAAAACATTGCAAGAAATGGGATGAAAGATACTGTGTCTGCTTAATCCCATATTGCAACTAGAAATCTAAAGGACAGGTCAGTGCTTACTGCAAAGTGAGTGGGAGAGCAGCTTTGTATACATCCCATAGATGGGATTTGGACGTAGCGTAGCTGGGTCAAAAGATAAATCTCTAAAACTTGTTCACTTTAAAACCTACTGCAGGTAATCCTCAACTTACGACCACAATTGAACCCCAAATTTCTGTCGCTGAGTGAAATATTTTAAAGTGAATTTTACTCCACTTTATGACCTCCAGTTGTTACGTAAATTCTTGCAGTTGTTAAGTTAGTAACATGTTTGTTAAATGAATCTGGCTTCCCCATTGACTTTGCTTATCAGAAGGTTGCAAAAGGGGATCACATCCCCTACAACACTGCAACCATCATAGATATGAGTCAAGTTGCCAAACATCTACATTTTGATCACATGATCTTAGGAGGGGGGTGCTACAATGGTCATGTGTGAAAAGTGGTCGTATCACTGTTTTCAGTGCTGTTGTAACTTTGAATTGTCACTAAATGAACTGTTGTAAGTCGAGGACTACCTGTATAAGCAATACATGAACTAGAACATTTGTAAACTTAAATGTGTTTCTTGACCCAAAAGAGGGCTTTTGTTTAAATCGAGCCAAGAATAATTGGACCCACAAAATTGAGAAGTACTCACCTGAAATGTTGTGTTTGCATTAATTTTGGGAGATGAAGTCAAGGTGACTTCCCCATTCATCAATTACCAAAACATGCATTCAGTTTAAAAGAAAAGAACTTAGAACCAGAAAATACAAATGTGCCATTTTTTTCTAAATAAAATAGCTACAGCAAACTTTAGTGCTAACTGGAGATGGAGTTGGGCCCGTCACATACTATTCAGCACATGATGAGGGTTCATGAGGGCTGTGTTGCATTCTCATTACATACCAGTGTCCTCACTGTTACCAATCCAAGTAAGTGTAATGACTCTGCTATTGTCCTTCCTTAACTGCTCAATCCTTTGTTACAACAGCTTTGGAGTATATAAAACAGGAAGAAAGAAAACATTCATATTACATCATTAAATTACTCAAACATCAGGCTAGAAACCAGGAGATCTTGAGTTCTAGTCCTGTTAAGACACAAAACCGGCTGGGTGACCTTCAGCCAGTCGCTCTCTCATTACCCTAGGAAGTAGGCAATGACAAATCACTTCTGAAATCTCGCAAGTGAAAGTTCCCCAACCTTTTTGGCTTCATGGAGGAGCGGGAGGTGGGAGGAGATGGTTGTGCGCGTGTTCACAGCTTCATTTGAGCCTGCCTGCCATTCGAGCAAATGGGGCACCCACAATTGCCCAGTTATCCACAATGGGTATGCAAACATGGGTCCTGGTTCTGGGTCCTGGTTCCGAACAGCTCAAGGCCCAGAGGTGGTCGGGGGGGGGGGAGATGGGGACCCTGCTCTAGTATTTGTCCAGGCAGCCTCCAGAAGTCAGGACTGACAAAGGAACCACCGACAAAAAGAAATAAAAAGACCCCCACCCCCCCAAAGCAGAGAGGGCTAGAGAGGTTTTCTAATAACTATTCAAAATCTGTCTGGATAGGAATATGTGCTTGAGAAGGACCTTGGAGATTAGCTTCGTCTTTGGAAAAAAGATACAAAGATTTGGAAAAAGGAACAATTTACAGCATTTACAGTAATTTGGAAAAGCAGTGATGTCACGAGAAAAAGGAAAAGAAAGCAGCTGAAATTGAATCCATTCAAAACTTACTTCAATCATTGCAATAGATAGAGGCAATGCAGCGCATAAAACATTTGTACTGTCTCACAACTCCAAATAATATATAGGTCATGAGAGCCCAGAGGCTTTAGGAAAGGTATGAAACAGATTCTGCCTACTGGAGGTCCTCAATTCTATGAAATGAAATTTTAAAAAAAGGAAAGCTAGGTCCTGCATGCTGCCTTAAGCTACTTGTAGAGGAACAAAGATGGCCTGTGAAGAAAAGTTGATTGATAGCTGGTATAATCTTTTCTGGAGATCTGAACAAATTCTTTTTGATGCGTTGAAATCCTTTACACAGGAAAGTCTTTCACAGTTACCTACAGAATTCAGTGGTACTTATTCCCCTGTATTCCAACTCACTCTTCCCAGAGAATCTTATCCTGATTATTCTTAAAAAATGCTAATTTGCAAATATTCTTATTTTCAGTGATACATTTTCACATGGAATGTAAGGGTACATTTGCTACTCAACTATTTTATAAATAGTTCCAGGTTTTCTTACAAAACAGGTGGATGTTTACAGATGAAACCAGTATGATTTCATTTGAATGGAGTTGCCTTGGAGCACTTCACACCTGGAAATATAGTAATAATCGCTGCCTAAATTCCAATTCAAGAGATCTATTTTCCTTAACAGTGAAAACTCAGGAGCACAAAACAGTCATGGAGCACCCTTGCTGAGCATGGGGATTCTTCAGAAGAAGGTCGAAATAGGCCTGGAATTGGAAAAAAAAGAAATTCCCCCTTCTTTTTTTAAAATATATTTTTTATTCTTTTTAAACGAAACAACACATACAAAACAAAGCAAGAGAAGAACAAAGAACAACTTTCCTCCATTTCATCAAGCATGTCGTTTGGTTACAAGTTTTTGCGCATCAATTCTTAAATTTAGGATTAATATCACTGGTTTACATTAAAGATGACTGGATATTTTGCTGTCATTGAGCATTATGTGTTCAAATTACCATTAATATTCTTTAAATTTGTAACAATCCTTGTTTCTTTAAATTCATAATTATCTATCAAATAACAATGAGTCTTTAAAGTATTATAGTATCACCTATCTCTAAGGAGAAAAAGTGGAGATTAGAACAAAGAATTCCCATTAATTTATCATATATATTCATATTTTCAATTGACCATAATACCACCAATCATTCAGAACAGTGGTCTCCAATCTTGGCAACTTTAAGACTTGTAGACTTCAACTCCCAGAGTTCCTCAGCCAGCAAAGCTGGCTGAGGAACTCTGGGAGTTGAAGTCCACAGGTCTTAAAGTTGCCAAAGTTGGAGACCACTGATCCAGAGTTCCAACAATAATTTTCCATTATTAATTATTAATCCATATAGAGGTTAAGTATTTCAATTCATATATATATATCAAATGTTCATTACATCATCATTGATCCGTTTAATATACCAAGGTCATGCGAAGCCTAACCCATAAACAACCCAACGTTGCTTAGTTACGCCTCTGACTACAGATATCCACGGCGCGGTTCGGTTTTGCACCTTCAAGGCAAAATGGTGGATCAGAGATAACCGAGAGGGAAGGAATTAAACGGCCAGATTCTCCTCCCAGAGCGGCCACACCAAAGGTTGCCTTGACGCGCCCTCTATTGACCAACAATGGAAAACGCCCGGAAAGGCTGCCGAACGTTCAGCGTTCAGCGTTCCACGGGTTCTTCCTTCTCAATATCTGATTGGCTGCAGGGGGGATTCGCTCTTAAAGTCTATCGGCAGCCGGTTCGCTCGGGATCCACCTCTGGCGCTGGTGGAGGTGGATCCTAAAAAAAAAAAAAAGGGCTGCGACTTCCAAGGTTTACGGTTCAGGGCGCTACAGCCGGGAGAGAATGACTGAACTTCGGGCTCTAACTAAGGCCGAAGCGCAGAGTCTCGGACCCGACTGGAAGCACGCTTGCCATGCCCTTTTATACGCGCCCAACCCCGGCCGGCTTTTTGGCAAGATCCCGTTGCGTTTCGCAGTGTTGGTGAGGATTGATTTTAGCCAACGTTGGGAGGGCAGGGTGGGGGTGGGTGGGGGAGAAGGGCTGGAATCTCTTGAGTAGGGAAAGAAAAAGGGGAGATCAGTTTAGGTTTAAAAGATTAGGTTTTACTAGAGTGAATCTTATAGAAAATATAGAAAATCTGGAATGGGATGGACATTTTTTACTAGAGTGAATCTTATAGAAAATATAGAAAATCTAGAATGGGATTGACATTTTTTACTAGAGTGAATCTTATAGAAAATATAGAAAATCTGGAATGGGATGGACATTTTTTACTAGAGTGAATCTTATAGAAAATATAGAAAATCTAGAATGGGATTGACATTTTTTACTAGAGTGAATCTTATAGAAAATATAGAAAATCTGGAATGGGATGGACATTTTTTACTAGAGTGAATCTTATAGAAAATATAGAAAATCTGGAATGGGATGGACATTTTTTACTAGAGTGAATCTTATAGAAAATATATAAAATATATATATAAATATACAGTGTGTGTATATGCAGTTTTATTATATCTAACACCAAGGACTATATTTTTAAAAAAAGTTTTTTATTTTTAAACAACAAAGGACAAACAGTACATGAAACATAAAACCCTCATCAATTACATATAGCATGTCGTTAGGTTACAAGCATTTGTGCATCACCACTTTCAAGTGTGTTTAGGCTCTCTAACTATCCATCAAGCATACATAGATACGTTATTATCATTGTACATCATATTGTTCAGTTATAATTGATATTCTTTCATTTTAAGCAAATATTCTAGAAACTATATTCACATATATACCAATATTCTATTGCATACTTATTTGTATATTTAATAATAATATTTCTTTATAGAATCACCTATCTCATTAAATTATTTTTGCAATATGAAAGAATTCTCCAACATTTTATATTTATGCATCACTACTTTCAATTGTATATAGAATCACGGATTATCCATCGAGTATACATAGGTACATTGTTATCATTGTACATCATATGTTCAACTATAATTGTTATTCCATTTTAAAGCAAAATGTTCTAGATATTCAATTCATGTATATACCAATATTCCATTACATCATTGTTAGTCTATTTAATAATAATATATATTTATAGTATCACCTATCTTATTCTATTATTCTTACCATATGGAAAACTTCTCCAAAGTTTTTCATTTCCATGTTTTTTTATCTAGCCATTGATAAAACAAATCCCATACCTTATAAAATTGTACATCATCTTGTTCTCTAATTTCAAATGTCAATTTAAATTTACTCATTTCAGTACATTCCATTATTTTTCGAATAACTTCCTCCTGCGTTGGTATTTTCTCAAGGACTATATTTTTGATGTAGGTATTTGACTAAATTTGGTCACACCTAAATCCTGAAAATGTGACTGTAGTGGGAATGCAATGTTCATGTTTTTACCAGGGGTGAAATGCTACTGGTTCAGACCCGTTCGCAAAGATGCTGTTAGTGTTCCAAATATCATCCAAAATTAAATCAGAGTCCAAGGAATAGCTTTCCTCAAACTTCCAATTCATTAAGAGAGACATGTTGGCACATCTGTGGGAAACCTGAATCTGAAAGCTTCCTGGGGTTTCCATCCAGTTGAAAGTTCAAGATCTTGTCCCCTCACCCACAAGTCCATCACATGGTCCAATCTTCCTTTGCCAGGCTGGCATTTCCACCCATCTAGTTCCGGTCAGGTGCAGAAGTGCAGAGACAAAGGATGACCTTGAGCTTCTAGAAAGGAATGTTTTATTTTGACAACACATTCTACAGCTCCACTAAACTGGTTGTTAAACTGGTAGGATCCCACCCATGATAGAGCGAGGTGGCGCAGTGGGTAGAGTGCAGTACTGCAGGCCACTTCAGCTGACTGCTAGTTCTGCAGTTCAGCGGTTCAAGTCTCACCGGCTCAGGGTTGAAAGCCCTATGAAGCGGTATATAAGTCTAACTGCTATTGCTATTGCTAATTAAGAGAGTTGTTGGGAGCCAGTATAAAAACAACTGCTATTGCTACTATTGCTAGAAAGAATACAGTGAGAAGGGTAGACTGGAGCCAAACCAAAGGGATCCCTACCCCTGTAAATTAAGGGTGATTGCAGAGCACTCTCAGTCTGAATCTCTTCTTTTCTGTTCCAGATGCAGATGAGGTTTGATGGTCGGCTGGGATTTCCAGGTGGGTTTGTAGATCCTCGGGATATTTCCTTGGAAGAGGGACTAAATCGAGAACTGTGTGAAGAGTTGGGACCTGGGGCTGCCTCCCTCCACCTGGCTGAGAAGGACTACTTTAGCTCCCATGCTTCTGAGCAGCCACAGAGAGTGGTGATGCATTTCTACGCCAAGCAGCTTAGCTTGGAAGAGTTCCAAAGGGTAGAGGAAGGGGCTATTCAGGCAAAAGACCATGGATTTGAGGTGCGTAAGGGGCAAGGCAAGGGAAGCGGGAAATTAGGGAGCTGAGGTGGCACAGTGGTTAAATGCAGCACTGCAGGCTACTTCAGCTGACTCCAGTTCTGCAGTTCGGCTGTTCAAATCTCACCGGCTCAAGGTTGACTCAGCCTTCCATCCTTCCGAGGTGGGTAAAATGAGGACCCAGATTGTTGGGGGCGATATGCTGACTCTGTAAAACCGCTTAGAGAGGGCTGAAAGCCCTATGAAGCGGTATATAAGTCTAACTGCTCTTGCTATTGCTAATTAAGAGAGTTGTTGGGAGCCAGTATAAAAACAATTGCTCCCAGACGATTGCTCTCTGGGCAAAGTTGACAAATTGTCCTATTTTTCTCGATAATATCTTAATATTTCTTAATAATAATCCACACCCATTTTTAAAGTTATTTTTTTACACAATAGTTCTGGTGAGACTAATCGGGTGTGTGTGTGTGTGTGTATAAGTAGAAAGCTGAATAGTATTTTGTAAGCCCACTCTGAACATTGTGACCTTTGCTAAGATTTTATCAAGTCTTGTTCAAATGCCTGTGAACATATTTTGGTAGTTGTGTCAGCTAAAACGTTTAGAACAAAAACAAACGAAGTGGAAATTGAACATCGGTATTAGAGATGGAGCATTTTCAAAGCTTTGTGGTAAACCCAACACACTGTGAAGTTGGGTGTCTTGAATGAAGTGGTGGTGAGGAGAGCAGAATGAGGACGAGCTTCCCTAAGGGTCTATTTTAACCTGTTTTTTCTACCCTCTAATGGTTCAGGTGATGGGTCTCATCCGCGTTCCCCTCTATATCCTACGTGATGGCGTTGGGGGCCTCCCAATGTTCCTCAGCAATACTTTTATTGGCAATGCCCGGGAGCAGCTCATTCATGCCCTGGAAACTCTCCAACTCATGCCAGCTGAGCAACTTCAAAAGGCTATCAGGATCCCTCAAAAGAGACATTGAGCTTCGTTGACTTCGGCTGCTGCCTATTCACCCTGATCGCCTCTGGGCTGCAATCCTGAAAGTATTTCAAACTTTAGGAACAGGCAACCGCAAGGAAGATATGGTCCTCGCTCCAGTCTTCTACCGGGACATTGTTGCTGAATAGCTTGGTGCAAGGGTTGGGAGTCTGAATGTGGATTCCAATGATCAGGTTGTTGCATATTTAAAACACGTTGATTGTGTCACTCGCCTAGAGGTAGGTAACTGAAAGACTGGAACCCTGTTGACTATTCTAATCTTCACAGAACACGTTGGTGATCTGCCTTCCTACAGGGCTGTCACCTCAAGACTGGATTACTGTAACGCGCTCTACATGGGGCTGCCCCTGAAGAGTGTTCGAAGTTTCAGTTTCAGTTTCAGTTTCACTTTATTTGTATGCCGCCCTTTTCCCTGGGGGGACTCAGAGCAGCTCACAGTTCAAAGGGGGGGGGGGAAGGACAAACAATTTACAACATAAAGGCACTACATCATTTAAGAACTCAACAGTCATACAATTCGAGTAGGGGTTAGAGTCTTTAACCCCAGGCCAGCCGGGACAGCCAGATTTTAAGGGCGGCGCGGAAGGTCTGGAGGGTGGTGAGGGTCCGGATCTCCACGGACCAACTACAGTTGGTCCAGAATGCAGCCGTGCGAGCGATATGGGGTGTATCTAGATACACCCATGTTACACCCATCCTCCGCGAGCTGCACTGGCTCCCCATTGGTCTCCGGACGCGCTTCAAGGTGCTAGTCGTTACTTTTAAAGCCCTACATGGTTTAGGACCTGGCTACCTGAGAGACCGCCTCCTGCCACTTACCTCCCAACGACCAACAAGATCACACAGGTTGGGTCTCCTCCGGGTGCCGTCAACCGGGCAATGCCGGCTGGCGGCCCCCCAGGGGTGGCCTTCTCTGTTGCTGCGCATGCCCTGTGGAACGATCTACCCGTAGAGATCCGGACCCTTACTACTCTTCCGGCTTTCCATAAAGCCGTCAAGACCTGGCTGTTCCGGCAGGCCTGGGGCTGTTAATTGATATCCAGCCCCGCTTAGATGGAATGGATGATGTGGAATTTTAATATTTGTATTTTTATTTTAAATTTTAAATGTTTCTTTTGTCTTGCTGTGAGCCGCCCAGAGTCCCAAGGGAGTGGGTGGCATACAAATTTTATTAAACTCAAACTCAAACTACATCCTGCTTGTAGGCATCAAGAGTTCCTCCAATCAAAAAACAGGCTTGCAGAAATGTCTCTGACCTACCTCATCTTCTGTTTTCCAACATTTACTCCAAATGTATTTTGTTATTGAGAGCATCCTGAACTTCATGGAAGTTGCATTTACTTTCTCTGTGAAAGCCAAGTGCACATATCTGTTGATGGATCATCACTTCCTTATTTCATTGACAGATTTCCTTTATTTTTTATCAGTGCTTAAAGAAGGGTTGTGACACTTTTGGGTTCAAAAGTTTTATTTCTTTTAAAACAAACATTTCATCATTCCTCAATCAGTAAGACATGGAAGTACAATTTTTTGTATGTCAAAATAGTTCTAGTTTACCACCAAATTCTTGTCTAGCCTAATGTATGCCCCTCCCTCCCTCCCCCCTCCCCCCCAACCCCCCTCCTCCTTCCCTCCCCCGACTTCCCAGAACCCGTACACGGTATGGATTTTTAACAAACACAGTCTAAAATCTATTGAGAAAAAAGAAATAAAGAAATTAATGACATCTCTACATTGACCTTAGCTTCTTCTTGCTGAACTAACTTTAAACAATTTAAATCATTTCTGATCTTAAGCATAGGCTAATTGGAATTTCTTGGTCCCGTATTTATTTTGTATATAGTCAATCCATTTTTCCCAGTCTCGTTTATATCTCTCATTTGAGTGATCTTTAAGATATGCCGATATTTTAGCCATCTCGGCTAAGTTTGTAACTTTCAATGTCCATTCTTGAATTGTAGGCAAGTCTTCCTTCTTCCAGTATTGCGCCACCAACAGTCTGGCTGCCGTTATTAGGTGCAGAATCAAGTTAGTCTCTACCACTGTAAAGTCAGTACATATACCTAGTAAGAATAACTGAGGAGTAAACTTTATCCTTCTTTTAAAAATATTTTGCATAATCCACCCTATGTTGTGACACTTTTGTGTGACTCTTGACTCGTAATTTTTTTTATTAGCTCATAAGGAAATGGCACCTGGAAACAGGTTTTCTGCTTCATTCCCCTTCTTTTTCCCAATTCTTGGGATATACTGACATAGATGTGGAAATTAGGAAAAGCAGAAGCGTGCCGTCATCCAAATCATTGTACTGTTTATATTTTTATACAGGTAGTCCTTGAATTACAACCACTGTTGAACCCAAAATGTCCATTGGTAAGCAAAACAGTTAAGTGAATTTTGCCCCATTTTGAATCCTTTCTTGCCATGGTTAAGTGAATCATTTGAGTTGTTAAGTTACTAACATGGTTTGTTAAGAAAATCTGGCTTTGCCTGTCCAAAGGTCGCAATGACGTTGGGACACTTTAACCGTCATAAACACACGCCAGTTAAATGTCCTAATTTTGATCACGTGACTACAGGGCTGTTGCAAGGATCATAAGTGGGAAAACCTTCATAAATCACTTTTTTTTCAGTGCCATTGATACTTTGAATGGTTACTAAATGGCTGTAAATCGAGGACTATCTGTATTCAGATTAGGAATGCAATTTATTGCTTGGAAACAGTGATACTGTACAGATTTCAAGGCCTAGGCATGAACGAGTGGGGGAGGGCCAGAGTACCGAACTGGTTAGAAGAGGTTCCACCAGTGGACCCGGAAAGCAGGCCACACCTACAGAAGAGGTTGCAAAAATTTTTGAAACCCACCACTGACACACATACACACACACACACACACAGATGCAGTCTCACACACAGAGAGAAAGAGAAACAAAGGAAGAAAGAAAAAAAAAAGAAAGAAAAAGTGTGAGAGAGAGATGAAAGAAAAAAAGGAAAAAGGGACAGAGAGACAAAAGGAAGGAGAGAGAGAGAGAGAGAGAGAGAATACATGGCTGATAAGCCACTCCCACCAGGTCACATGGCTGGCAAGCCACTCCCACAAAGGAGGACACACCCACAGAGTAGGTTCGAAAATTTTTTGAAACCCACCACTGGATACAAGTCAAATAAATACATTTCAGAATGGCTAAATCTTAAAAGAACCAAAGGCATTGTATGAAGCAGAGTATGAAGATGGTTGAAGCAATGATAATTTGTAGAGATATGATGAGGAATAGCGAATGGTGTTAGCAAACATCAGATATAATTGTCTCCTCATGCTTTCAATTTCTTTGGCTTACCATTTCTCAGTTCTTTTCTTGGTTCCACCACAAAACCGCGTTCGACTAAAGCGCGCTCGACGAAACCGCGTAGCTGACGTCATCACAGCGTGACGAAAAAAGCACGCTGTAAACGCTAAAGCTAAAATTAACCCCTAAACCTAAACCTAACCCCCCTAAACCTAATCCTAAACCTAACCCTAACCTTAACCTAACCCTAACCCTAACCCTAACCCTTAACCTAACGCTAAACCTAATCCTAACCCTTAACCTAACCCTAACCCTAACCCTAACCCTAACCCTTAACCTAACCCTAAACCTAACCCTAACCCTTAACCTAACCCTAAACCTAACCCTAAACCTAACCCTTACCTTAACTTGAATCAGCTTGCTTTCAAAGCGCTATTTAAAGCGCCCTTTTTTCTCCGCGGTCGCTGTTGTCGCCCTGCTGATGACATCAGCGACGCGGTTTAATCGGGCGCGCTTTAGTGGAGCGCGGTTTTGTCGTGCCACGCTTTTCTTTGCTTTCGCTATTATTACTGAACCTCAACAGGGAATAGTGTGATGCAGTTATGTATGTATTTGGAGAAATCTTCAAACCAGGATGGGAGTATATGACAAAAGATATTCTGCTGTTCAGAGGCCAGCACCTTTATCTGCTATGATGAGTGGAAAGAGTAAATGAAACAGAATTAATGATTCTGCTTGATAGTCTAATATTGCGTAGATGCTGTGACTTCTTTACAATTTATACAGGATTTTTCTTTTTGAAGGCTGGACAGCTTCGAAATGTTGCGTTTTCTTTGCAGCCTAAAGAATCATGTACATATACATGTGATGGATGGGCATGTATAAATCAAATGAATGAATAAATAAATCTTCAGTTATCTCAGCCTTGAAGACATATGATCTTAATGATGAATCTCGGTTTCTCTGTTGCAGCATGCAGGCTACACCTCCAGTGGCAATGAATCGGCTCTTTTCTACAATGGCTTCTGTCCTGTACAATCATGTCATAGTACATCATGTCATTAACCCATCTAATCTTGCATTTTGTGCAGTGGTGGTATTCAAATTTTTTTATTACTGGTTCTGTGGCTGTGGCTTGGCGGGCGTGGCTTGGCTTGGTGGGCGTGGCTTGGCTTGGCGGGCGTGTCAGGGGAAGGATACTGTAAAATCTCCATTCCCTCCCTACTCCAAGGGAAGGTTTTTGCAAAATCCCCATTCCTTCCTGATCAGCTGGGACTCGGGAGGCAGAGAATAAATGGGGGCGGGACCAGTCAGAGATGGCGTTTCCCCGGTTCTCTGAACTACTCAAAATTCCCACTACCGGTTCTCCAGAACTGGTCAAAATCTGCTGAATACCACCTCTGATTCTATGTTACATGGTGGCTGGCTGGATGCATTTGAGAGGCTCACAAACATGGACTGGAAAATGAAAGTCCCTTTCTATTGTTGATTTCAACAACCAGTGTTGATGGATGGTGGCTGTGATTTAGGATCTGGTAAATAACCTGCAATATTAGTAGTTATTGGTTCTCCATGAACCCCCCTTTTGAACCATCCAAACTGACTGCCATTACCATAACTACCAGTAGTGAATCCACTGGTTTCACTGTGCAATAGACTCAGCCAGTCTTCAACCTGTTTGCATCTAGTTTCAGTGGATGACCTGACATTGTCAGAGAAGGGGAGGAGGGAAACCTACTTCCTCCCCATATTATGCGTATTATGCATGATTTTCTGTCCTGTCTGTTTAACCTCCTTCATTCCAAGCTAAAAACCTAAGTGTTCCTTGAAGAGGAAGTGCTCTAGCCTTCTAATCATAACCTCTGTAATGCCATTTTTAAAGTGGGATAATCAAAAGTATCCACATTATTCCCAGATACGATTTCACCTTAGAGCCACATGACAGAATTGTTATATTGGTAGTTTTCGAATTAATACTGATTATTGCAGGCATAGAATTAGCCATTTTAGCAACTAAGATTAGGATGGCATTTCACTAAGCACCCCACTATGATGCCCAAATCCCTTTTTCCCCCATCTCCAGCTTAGATCTCATCAGGGAATAAGTGAGGCTTGGAATTTTGGAATCTAAAGGCCTCACTTTAAACTTATTTCATCATTCCTTTTTAAAAAATGAGTCCCTTTTAAAAATATTTTTTCTTACGTTGTGTTTCTGAGTGACTTCTTCCCAAAGGTTTATATTTGTAATGGATACCTTATTTCATCACAATGTTTTATAATATTTGTTAAAATATGAGGTTGAAATAAATGGGAAGAAAAATATAAGTATTGTATAATAAACACATCATTCCTAGACATTTTGTGGACTAGCAAAACACTATGTAATGATCAAAGCTAAGCCTTTGGATATCATCCTTTGAATGTTAATTTGCATCTGTCTTCCATTTGAAATAGCCACTAGGCAAAATTTTACCAGATGCCTAAGTGGATAATTAATGCTGAATATAGAGTTACTGCTTGCACGCTTTGATTCTGGACCCACAACATCTCCAGCAACCAAACTCTGGCATTGTTGGAATTGAACAATTCAACAGTCCTGACTGGAGTATTACTGAAAGGGATCAGTTACTAAAACTCATTTTTTCAATTCAATGGGTTCTTTTTGCCCTGCTTACACTAGTTTTTATTCTGCTTTCCTGTTGGAGGGTGGGGGGGGGGAGGTAAGTGGGCAGGTGGAACCAGCAGCTAATGATGATTTTAAGTCCATGTCCCTGGTGTTTTGTTCAGTGACGGCATTTCGCTTTCAAAATGTTTAATGCAACTTGTGTTGCGAGAACTAGTATGTGCAAATGCTGCTGGATTTCAGTAGGTAGTTTGGGGTGTTCTAGAAACCCTTTTTCTTTCAGAAATAAAAGTCTAGTGCTTGAAGAATTCCATGTTTGTTTTGATATTTGCCAAATTTACATAATCAGCCGTAATTATTAAAAACAATAAAAATATACAACAAGAAAATTTAAAAAGAAGGAGTATCAGGCATAAAGATGTTAATAATAATGTAGCTACCTTAGTGTTTATAATCTAAATTTCCTCTGGATGCTTACAGTTAAAATCCCCCCCCCCCCACTTTTAACCCACTGCAATCGTGAGCTAAGTTAACTGTGAAATGACAGCTTTTTGATTGAGTAAGGCAGTGGTTCCCAAACTTGGCAACTTTAAGACTTGTGGACTTCAACTCCCAGAATTCTCCAGCTGGCTGGAGAATTCTGGGAGTTGAAGTCCACAACTCTTAAAGTTGCCAAGTTTGGGAACCACTGGAGTAAGGATTTGATCCTGCATCTCAGAGATGGTATTCTGCAAGTTCTGATCAGTTCTGGAGAACCGGTAGCGGAAATTTTGAGTAGTTCGGAGAACCAGGAAATACCACCTCTGACAGGCCCCGCCCCCATCTATTCTCTGCCTCCCCCCCCCCCCCCCAGTCCCAGCTGATCAGGAGAGAATGGGGATTTTGCAGTAACTTTCTCATGGAGTGAGGTGGGAATGGAGATTTTACAGTATCCTTCCCCTGCCACGCCCACCAAGCCATACCCACACAACTGGTACTAAATTTTTTGGAATCCCACTACTGCTAGGCAGTTCCCCTATCCAGATTAATGCATTAATGCAAAACATGCATTCATTAATCACAATTGCAGTATGAGCAGTGATGCAAAGAGTAAGGAAAGTTGTTTCCAACCTCCTTTCTCTGTCGTTCTCCCACATTTCCAAACCATAGTGGGTGGGGAGAGGAAACTTGATTGGCCCTGGACAAAATAAACCTGGGTATTTAGTGATAAATATTTTAAGTATTTGGCACTGCTGGATTAAACATGGTGGCAGGAAATCTGTAAATGAGTCAGGGAAGGCACCCGGGACCCTCCTGATGAGGTGAGTTACAACTCACTGCATTCCACATGCCAGCTAGACTGCTGGGTATTCAGCATTGTTGAGCAGTGTTTTATTCCCATGCAGGCTGGAGAATTCTGGAAATTGAAGTACCCACATCTTAAAGTTGCCACGGTTGAGGAACCTGGCCATGGGTTCCCACTGGTATACTGCCCTAGCTCTGCTTTCATCCTTTGTGGGTTCAAAAAAAAAAAGTTTCAGCCCATCCTACTTTTTTGTTGTTGTTGAAGGAAGTCTGTATTCATGTCATGATTATAAGAACAGTTCCCCAGATGTGGTGGAATCATTGGCTGAAGGAGAAAGGGCCCTCTAAGGCAGGGGTCTCCAAATTTGGGAACTTTTAAGACTTGTGGATTTCAACTCCCAGTCCACATGTCTTAAAGTTCCCAAGTTTGGAGACCCCCTGCTCTAGGGGGAGTAAAGAGGTATCCCAGTTTGGAATCTGGGGTAAAATCTGCTGCTTTCCAAGAAAAGGCAGACAGGTAAGATTTTTGTAATACAGGTGTTCACCAATGAAGTATCTATAGAGCCGAGGTGGCGCAGTGGTTAAATGCAGCACTGCAGGCTACTTCAGCTGACTGCAGTTCTGCAGTTCGGCTGTTCAAATCTCACCGGCTCAAGGTTGACTCAGCCTTCCATCCTTCCGAGGTGGGTAAAATGAGGACCCAGATTGTTGTTGGGGGCGATATGCTGACTCTGTAAACCGCTTAGAGAGGGCTGAAAGCCCCATGAAGTGGTATATAAGTCTAACTGCTATTGCTATTGCTACTTGCCCCTTGAACTGATGTTTCTTAAGCAACCTCCCTTAAGGGACTTGTGCCCGATGCCAGGGAAGAGGGACAGGAAACATCTAGCCTAAAAAGTGAAACTCATTGCAAAGCTTGGCTTGTGTTCTCTCTCTTCAACTTCCTCATTTTTCACAAGCGTTGGCTGTGGTCGGTGTGCAATGCCTCTTTAGTTCCTGAACCCAAGGCCCGATGTCGCAGTTCAGCTGCAGCATATTTTGCTCCTCTCCTTCCTTCTCCTCTGGCCCGTTGAGGAGTGTGAAAATAGGCCTCTCTGAATGGTCCTTCTGTCCATCTTTATATATCAAGAACGTCCCCGTCTCCCCCCACCCCACCCCATGTTATTCAGGCCTGTGGTTTTGCAACCAGAGGCCACATAATCCCAGCTTTGAAAGTGCCTGTTCAGCTTCCTCCCAAGTGGGCGGGGGTGTTTGCAGTGGACCAGCGCAGAGTGTAGAATTTAAAGCAAAGCAGCTTTCTGTGCTGGGAAATCCCATTTTTTGCACCGGAGGCACCAGCTTCAATCTTATTCTTGCTAGCTATAGATGATCCTAGCAAAAGAGATCAAGGGGTGGGGGTGGGGGGGCGGGGGGTAGTGGTGGTCATAGAAGACGAGACAGGAAATGTGGAACATTTTAACTGGCACGGCTCATTTTAATTTTCCTTGATCTGCTTGATTTGAATCTGATTCAGACAAAGCTGTGTACTTCTTGTTCTTTAAAAAATAAAAATTACTTTTGAATGAAAAAAGGACTCCGCTTTTAAATGGGCAAGACAAGTTATGTCTATAACTATAATTTGCCTTACATATTTGACCTTTCAAATATTATTTAGTGACTGAGCTAAGTACATTTGAATCTTGTGTGAGTTAAAAGACTGGAAAAAAAGGCTCCAAGCACCAAACTCCATATATAATTAGCAGTGGCCTGTGAATGGAGGCCCTCCTGAGTGTTGACATCATATCACTTATACTTTGTTTTATGCCCTGGTGTTGTTGGTTTTTTTTTGCACCGAGCCTTTAATGTAAAGATGACTTGTACTAAGACTGCATAAATAAATGTTCTTTCTGGCTGGTCTGATCCTGCTTATTCCATCGAGGCAGAATAGTTTTTGAAAGAGAAAAGCTGCATGTTTTGGTCTAGGCTAGCTATTAACTATTTAAAGATGGTTACTGGTTTTGACGTTACATATTAAATATAGCAGCATTTCTCTTTACTGTCGTTTATTACTTCTATTTTCTATTTTGATCAGAACATTTATTTTGGGGAACACAGAAATATTTCTAAATAAAAGTGATGGACTTTGGTTCCACCACAAAACCGCGTTCGACTAAACCGCGCCCGACGAAACCGCATCGCTGACGTCATCAACAGGGCGACAACAGCGCGGAGACAGAAGCACGCTGTAAACGCTAAACCTAAAATTAACCCCTAAACCTAACCCCCCTAAACCTAATCCTAATCCTAACCCTTAACCTAACCCTAAACCTAACCCTAAACCTAACCCTAAACCTAACCCTAAACCTAATCCTAACCCTTAACCTAACCCTAAAGCTAACCCTAAAGCTAACCCTTACCTTAAGTTGAATTGGCTTGCTTTCAAAGCGCTATTTAAAGCGCCCTTCTTTCTCCGCGCTGGCTGTTGTCGCCCTGTTGATGACATCAGCGACGCGGTTTAGTCGGGCACGCCTTAGTCGAGCGCGGTTTTGTCGTGCCACGATGGACTTTATGGTTTCATAAAGAGGAATTCATCTCCATACCTTTTCTGTTTGTCCCATCTTCCATCGGAGTAACACAAAATATACATATTAAACGAAGAACAGAAAATCTTGGGGGCCACAGTTGGAATTAAGAGACCCTCTTGCGACTATTTTCATAAAATGCTGAGGGAAAAATGTCCTTTTTTTCTGATGCGGTCCACATGACCAGCCACACAAGACTGATGTACCCCCAAACTAGCTTCCTGGCTCTTAGATGCCTTCTGTCACCCTTCCACATATTTGCAAATTTCAAAAAAGGCTGCAGCCATGCCTCATTTTAACCAATTGCCTTTGAGGCCCATGTGGGTCCCAGAGATGTTCTTAGAAATGAAAATGAATTTGAAGTCTGGCATTCTGCCATTTCATTTATTTATGATTCAAGGAGCCTATCAAAAATTAGGTGAGTGAGATTGCTGGATGAATGCCAAGATAGTATCTACAGGCACATGTTGGCCAAGGATGTCCGTCTCTGGCCTAATGATAATCTACTTCAGTTAAATACTTCTGCCTTCAGTTGGCTGGAGAAATTTTGCTGCCCGAGGCAAAACGCATCATGTGCTTCCCATTCCTTTTATTTTCCAAGAGAGAAATTATCTTCCAGGAGAGAAAACAGTATCTTCCAATACAATGAAATGGGTTTATTTAAAGGGCAGACATAAAGAAGCCAGATTTCCAGCTCCAGCCCTATTCACCTCTAATCTATGCCACAAAGGCCTTCCCTGAAGGGATTTCTGGAGACATTTAATCATTTATGCAGCTTGAATCAAAGGAAGGAGACTTGAGAGAAAAGTGTGTGTGGAAAAAAGGGATCTTCTTCTATTTTGATATTTGTTTTAAAGTGGTTTAGTTCCCCTTCCCTGGGAAGGCAACATTTAACAGAATGCAATAACTTTGAGCCTTATTTTCATCAAAATGCCAAGATTTATACACTACGATTTATGGAACAAGCCATGTTCCACAGCCTGGTTCACAAATAGTGCAGAGCCATAACAGATAGCTCTTATATACCATGCTTTTTCCTGTTACTCCTCCTGTTTGGCACTGATACAAGCACAACAGTTTTGCTCCCTCTCGCAGGTACAATCCTCCGTGCCTGTCCTCTTGCAACACGAAGCACCAAAGATCTTCCATTGAACATGTGGCTTTTAAGAGCCGGCGCAGTGGTTAAATGCAGCACTGCAGGCTACTTCAGCTGACTGCAGTTCTGCAGTTCGGCTGTTCAAATCTCACCAGCTCAGGGTTGACTCAGCCTTCCATCCTTCCGAGGTGGATAAAATGAGGACCCGGATTGTTGTTGGGGGCGATATGCTGACTCTGTAAACCGCTTAGAGAGGGCTGAAAGCCCTATGAAGCGGTATATAAGTCTAACTGCTATTGCTATCCCAAGTTACAGCCCTCGGGGCCAACTCTGTATGACTGTTGTCATGTCTTTGAAATGCGCCGTTGTTCTTTCTTTGAAAAAAACAAGCGATTGAAGGGAAAGGTGTCGTTTCTCAGCGGCAACTCGCGATGACCATCTGATTTGCTTGGAATGGGCGACGCAGGAGGAGGAGGAGGAGGTGTAGTTACTCCAACGCAATTCGCAGAGGAGGGTGCAATCCGGTGGTGCAACCGTCGCCGTTGGCGTTTCTTCGGCTGCTGTTGATTGCTGTGCCGTCCGAGCGCTGGAGAGAGAGAGAGAGAGAGAGTGACACAAAGCCTTTGGCTCCAACCCTGGACTGTATAGCGCCTGGCACCCGGGAGGGGGGGGCTGATAGTGGCTGGCACGGAAAGGAGGGGAAGCCGGGAGGCAGGGGGTTAATCCAGCCGCTCCAGCCCCAGCTTCTCCTGTGTGGGGAAGGCAACCAGAAGGAAAGGGGGCGGCGCCTCGCCCAGGAGCGCCGCACACCGCGCCGCATCTCCCGTGCGCATCTTGCAAGGCGAGCAGCAGCGGCGGCGGCGGCGGCGGCCCTGCTGCGCCCTGCCACACAACCCGTCGAGATGAACGCGCCGGGGAAAGCGCGCCGCGAGCGAGGCAGCCTGGCTGAATACGAGACCCAAGTCAAAGGTGAGCTTGGGGTTGGGGTTGGGGTTGGGGTTGGGGTTGGGTTGGGTTGGGTTGGGTTGGGGCAACGGGACGGGGGCGTCCGGCGGGGCGGCTGCTGGAGTGGGTGGGGCTGCACGAGGTGGAGAGTCAAGAACACGGGGACCGGAGGACGGAATGGGGGGGGCTGCTCAGTTGCCTGCAGCGGGAGAAAAGAGGCGGGTTGCCTATGAGGTTCATAGGGGTGCACTGTGCAGACGGGTACCGGTGGGTGGCGGGGGGGTGGAAGAAGGCGTGCATCGGGGAGCGCCACTGCGCTATCGTAGCGGGGGAGGGGGCGGCAAGAAGCGGCCCTCCGGAGCTGGACGTCTCCCTGCTTTTTTTGCAGGTGGTAACCGCAGTGACAACGGCGTGGTGGCCCCTCTCGCTTCCCCTGTCTTGCCTGTGAGCACGTAGGCCTGGGAGGGGGGGAGATCCAGGGCACCGTCTGCTGGAGCCCCGAGCCCCATTCCCGCTGGGATGACTGCCTTGTCAAGGATCATCCTCCTTGCTGGGGGGGGGGGGGGGATCCATTGCGGCTGCGTTTTGGATTGCTGGCAGACGAATGCGTTGTCCCGCCACCCCTCCCCGCCCCTGAAACCTAGAAAAATGTGACCCAGATTTTTCAACCCAGATAATAGGATTGCTAGAGGTGGTAAAAAAAAAACAAAAAACGAGCAAAAGCTACAATACTGGGGTGTTTTGGGTTTTTTTTTTAAATGTTCCAGGTGCATGGGCATGAACATGCTCTCACAGATAAAAAGATGTGTGGTTATTGGTTCAGGACGTAATGTGAGGCTCCTTAGTGGGGAAAAAAAAGAGAAAGAAATACACCAGATTGACAGAAAAAGGAAAGAACCCCTTGATTCCCAGCAACCTCTCTCTCTTCTCTGCAAAACATTCATTTCCACTTCCCATCTGAAGACACCCTTGTACAGCAAAGCTGTTGATTATAATGCAACATCCCCTCTTCAAGGTTCCGGTTGTTCAACTTCCTCTCTGTTGTGAGTGATCAACCAGCAAGAATTCTGCCTCTGCCCCATTCATTTGCAGCTCCTCTCCCTCCCCAGCTCATGGCATCTTTCTGAACATGCCTCGGCTTGTCGTTGTGTATAACAGAAGCTTCCACCGAATACCAGAAGGCTTCGGTCCAGCAGTCTGGCTTCACAGTCTTTACTATCATTTAACCGATCGACGCACAAAATCTTCTAAGGCATTTTGATGCTTGGGGAAGAAAGAAGAGTGGCCCCACTTGGGGATCACCATCATCTAGACCAGTGTTTCTCAACCTTGGCCACTTGAAGATGGCTGGACTTCAACTCCCAGAATTCCCCAGCCAGCGAATGCTGGCTGGGGAATTCTGGGATTTGAAGTCCAGACATCTTCAAGTAGCCAAGGTTGAGAAACACTGATCTAGACCATTGTTTCTCAACCTTGGCCGCTTGAAGATGAGTGGACTTCAACTCCCAGAATTCCCCAGGCTGGCTCGGGAATTCTGGGAGTTGAAGTCCACCCATCTTCAAGCGGCCAAGGTTGAGAAACCATGATCTCTAGACAACCGGGTGTGTGCATGGGAGTATAAGCTCGGTTTCAGTAAGGAGCAGCTGTACGAGAGGATAGTGCTCCATTTTAATGCAATTTGCATAGGATATTATTCAATGGATATTACGTTGTGAAGAAGACCTCTCTTATCAGTGGCAAAGCACCATTGATGGCATTGAGGCAGGGCATTGTGGCAGACACCTGGAACCCACCGAACAGGGGGTTCCAGCAGGAAATCCTCTAAATGCAACAGGGTGGACTTATCATATTTTGATTTGAATAAGTAATATATATTACGCATCAGGGGAACAGGCTATAAAACTGTACATCCATTAAGCTACCTTACTATGTTTATCCTCGATTACTTGGCATCTAAAATACACAGGTTTGCTTTATTGTTGTGGGTATCTCTGCCCATTGCTAAGCTTAATTTCCTCTCCCAGAAGTCCTATTACCTTGCTCACTACAATACTCCTCCTAAACCATACAAGACTGGATACACGCTACTACACATAAAGGAGGAATAGAACACAAATATATTTAGACGCAAATGAATTTATGCTTCCTTTCCTGGGTTGCTGCTGAAAGAAGGCATCGGCAGTAGCTGTGAGAAGGATCTTGGAGTCCTAATGGACAATCACTTAAATATGTGCTGCAGCTGCCAAAAAGGCCAATACAATCCTAGGCTGCGTTAACAGAGGGATAGAAGCAAGATCACGTGAAGTGTTGGTACCACTTTATAAAGCCTTAGTAAGACCACACTTGAAATACGTGCATCCAGTTTAGCTCACCACAATGTAAATGAGATGTTGAGATTTTGGAAAGAGTGCAGGGACAAGCAACAAAGATGATTAGGTGACTGGAGGCTGAAATATAAAGAGGAGTTGCAGAAATTGGGTGTATCTAGTCTTGTGAAAAGAAAGACCGAATGACATGATAGCAACGCTTCAACATTTGAGGGACTGCCACCAAGAAGGGAAAGTCAACCTATTTTCAAATGCACTAGAAGGCAAGACAAGAAGCAATGGGTGGAAATTAAATCAAGGAGAAAAGCAACCTAGAACTTAGGAGAAATTTCCTAACAGTGAGAACAATTAACCAGTGGAATGGGTTGCCTTCAGAAGTTGTTGGTGCTCGTGACCCGACAAATGTGCGAACATCAAAAGCGTGCCGACAAAACCTCGGCGCTAAAACCGCGATGTCAAAACCGCGCCGACAAAACCGCGCCGACAAAACCGCGCCGACAGAAGCGCGATTTAAGTTAAGGTTAGGTTTAGGGTTAGGTTTAGGGTTAGGTTTAGGGTTAGGTTTAGGGTTAGGTTTAGGGTTAGGTTTAGGGTTAGGTTTAGGGTTTGGTTTAGGGTTAGGGTTAGAGCGCGCTTCTGTCAGCGTGCTGTTGTCGGCGTGCTTCAGCGCTCATTCGTCGGCGCGGTTTTGTCACCACAGTTTAGTCAGGCGCGCTTTTGTCGTTCTCGCATTTGTGGTGGAACCGTTGGTGCTCCATCACTGGAGGCTTTTAAAAAGACTGGACAGCTATTTGTCTGAAATGGTATAGGGTCTCCTACTTGAGCAGGGGGGGTTGACTAGATGACCATTCCAACTCTGTTATCATGATCTAGTCTTCCCTGAAGCAAAAGGTGATTCATCTACTTCAGAAGCACTTCTGAAGATCTGTGTAAGGAGATTTTGAGTGTGGGAAAATAGCCCCTGAGGAGGTTTGGGGGATGCTTTCATCATGGGGCTTAGTTTAGTGGAGTTTGCTGATATGTTGACTTTGGTGTTACAGATGGCATGCCCCTGGGGTAGGAATAGCCGATGTGGTGGCTATGGATTCCAACATGCCAAAGAGCATCTCCATTGTGTTCCTTCAAGCTTAGTACATTTTCAAAAGTTCTCTTGCGTGGGAGACGGTAGTGACAAAACAAAATGCTCTCATATCATCTTTATCTCCAAGAATGGCATTCTTTACAAGTTAAAAAAAAGGAGGTGTTTGGTGTCCACTGCTTTATTTAAAAACGTGGCAATTATGCTGCTCTTATTTTTTTTTTTTTCTTTTAAAAGAGAAGCTGGAGTGGTAGAAGGGGGGCGTTACTAGTTTACATGCTTGGAAACGAGAGTCAGAGGCTGAATACAAGCTGACTTTTTCAATTTTAGATGTGCTACTCTGGGTCTGGTTGTGAATCTCCTCCTTAAGCCATTTTAGAAAAGTGGCCGCAGCAATACAAATTCATCCAGGGGTGCACTGAATGCAGACCCTTTGAACCCAAGTAGTTTAGCTTTAGACCAGATGTCAAGATAGATCCAAATCAGTGGTGGGTTTCAAAAAACTTTGGAACCTCTTCTGTAGGTGTGGCCTGCTTTCCGGGTCCACTGGTGGAACCTCTTCTAACCGGTTCGGTAGATTTGACGAACCGGTTCTACCGAATAGGTGCGAACTGGTAGGAACCCACCTCTGATCCAAATGTAGGATATGCTTGGTTTTCCCTAGAAGGAGGTTGTTGTTTCAGGCCATTCATTCAATGGAAGGGAACAGAAGGGCTATTTAATTTATAATTACAAAGGTATTTTTACTACCAGAGGGAGAAGCACTTGTGGGATGTTCTGCTTTAATAATTTCACCTCTGGGGGCTCTGTACTTTCATTAAAGATAGAGACCATATTTCCTATTCTGCTTCTGCCAGTACTGTAAAATGGTTGGGACCAAATAGTGGTGGGATTCAGCCAATTCGCACCTATTCAGGAGAACCGGTTGGTAACTTTCTAAGTAGTTCAGAGAACCGATTGTTGGAAGAAATCTCCTTTTGTTTTTTTCCGCTTTACAGGGCTAATCCTGTAAGGAAGGCAGGAAGGAAACATTCTGGTGTTTTTTCTAGCCTAATCTTTATTGCCCTGCTTACAGAAACTGCCTCTCCGGTTAACCCTGATGACATTGTAAGAGCTAAGGCGAAGCGCCGATCGACGGGAGTGACGTTGAGTTGGCCACGCTCACCCAGTCACATGACCACCGAGCCCCACCTACCCAGATGGTCATTAGGGCGGAGAACCGGTTGTTAAATTATTTGAATCCCACCACTGGGACCAAAGCAAGTTAACTCAAGGTATAAGATGAAGCTAGCTAAGCTGCAATGGTAGGGTGCACTGCCCTTTGGGTGTGCTAGATTACATCTCCAACAGTTCCTAATAGGACAATGTTTGGCCATATTGACTGGGAATTATGGAAGATGTAGTGCAACACATCTAGAAGGCACGAGGTTAGGTAGTGAAAGGAGAACTTTAGTGAACTAGAATTTGCTCTGAGGGAGATGAGTTTTGGATACCAGATTAGCTGGAGAGTCAATATGGTAGCATAATCTGTTTGAACCGCCGTACAAATTTGAAGGCAATAAATAAGATCCTTGCAATTACATCACTAAGTCAATCTTTTTTTAAGCAAACTACTTTTCTAAAGAACATGACAGTTTGCATGAGAAGAATATAGTGTCACCAGTAGTCCTTGACTTATGCCTGTTCGTTTAAGGTCTGTTCAAAGTTAGATGGCTTCAGAAAAAAAGTGACTTATGACTGTCACAAGATCCCCGGGGGGGTCACATGATTGCATTTCGGGTGCTTGGCAATTGGCTCACCTCCTTCAGTCACATATGATCATAGCTTGTTACCTTTCCTGCTGATTTCTGGCAAAATACGCCCCATTGGGGAAACCGAATTCACTTAACAACAACGGCAGTAAAATGGTCACAAAATTGGATCTGACTTGGCTTACAAATCGTAGTGACTTACAGTGGAAATTCCAGTCCCACTTGCAGTCAGATGCCGAGGAGTTCCTGTAGCTGCGTTCAGGCGAAGATTTGAGCCATGTTATAAATCAGATTATCTGTAGGCTCTTGAATGCCTGACTCTCGTATCTGTTAGTGCGATTAATATATAGATTATTTTCACAGTCCTCTCTACAGGCCCACTGGATTGAAGCAAATACTTCCTGGAGGCTTTCTTATTCTGTCCTTCTTCCCCTTATCCTTGGCTTTGTGCTCTTATCTTGTTGCTGAATCAAGGCTTTGCATGGGGGGCAGGGGAGGGGTGGGGAATGGCCTGATATTACTGACTTTCTTTTTCTCCCCAGTCAACTAACTCCCCCTTCCCCGTGTTCCCAGATGAGTTTTCTCTCCCCATTGAGTATAGCTTCCGAGTTGTCAGTTCTGATTTTTCAGAGGCTTTTGTGCTGAGGGGTGGAGGAGGGGCTTTATCCATTTCTGTGTCTCTTTACTCTTCCTTCTTCTTTCTGTTGATAAAGCTGGTAGATAAAGCAGATGCCCTCCCCCACCCCACCCCCCGCCTCCTTAATTGCTGGCTCCTTTCTCAATGCCCCCCATCCCATTAAGCAATGGACTTCCAGCACCCTGGGATCTGACATGGATCATGGTTTTTTTTAAAAAAATTCTAGGGTGAGTGTTGGTGGAAGGAATTCATTTTAATTTGAATAGAAATTGTTAATTTTAATTTATTTTTTAAAGTTCATTCTTACCGTGACCCGACAAATGCACGCAGAACTAAAGCGCGCCGACAAAACCGCGGCGCTAAAACCGCCAGCGCGCCGACAGAAGCACAATTTAAGTTAAGGTAAGGGTTAGGTTTAGGTTTACAGCGCTCTTCTGTCGGCGCGCTTCAGCGCTCATTCGTTGGCGCGGTTTAGAACTCGCGGTTTTGTCACCGCGGTTTAGTCAGGCGTGCTTTTGTCAGTCGCCCTTTTGTCGGTGAACCCATTCTTACATCTTCTGTTAACATGAAACCTGTTCATGCTAGATCTGGAAACATTTCTTCCGGGACATAGATTATTCTCTTCTCATTATTTTGGATTCTAGTATTTTTTAATGCTGTATTATCTCCCAGCAACCTTCCAAATTTCATAAATTTGGGTGAGATGGGTGACATATAAATTTATTCAGTCAACCAATATGTGCACACATACCTTGTGATATCAAAAGGTAGATGCAAAAAACGTTGCTCAAAAATGTAATCCCCACATCATTTGATACAGTGGTGGGTTGCTAACTGGTTTACTACTGGTTTGCTCGCGCTCGTCAGAGCGGGTGGGCAGAGCCTCCCACTGCCACCGCTACTGGTTCGACTGAACCGGCAGCAACCCACCTCTGATTTAATAATATCTAGCGTCTAAGCTGACCTGCAGTTTCAACAGGCATGGGCTTCTCACACATTTTCAAGTATAATCTCACACTTTCAAAGGACTAGAAGCTGAATTTTGCACTGATGAAAGAAATGTCCTTCTGGGTTCAGCTCCAAGTGGGGAAAAAGACACTGGAGACACGGAGGCTGCTTGGAAAGATGGTTTATTGGTGGACAGGACCACGTGGCTTGAGCCCTGAACAGAAAAGGGGATCACATGCTTCAATGTTGGTGAAGAAGGGCTGAGGGAGGGGCTTGCTAGGCTTTTTATAACCTGTTCAGTCCCACCTCTCTGTGTTCCTGTTCCTGTGTAAGAAATGAATTCTGATTGGTTGTCAGACTCCCATAGGGCCATGCAGGGGCAACTCTCTAGGCTGTGTTTTGAATCCAGGTATGGATGAGTTCTCAGATGCCATGCGGTCAGTTGAGTAAAGGGCCAATATTATCATGCTTTTCTGCAGCTGCTGGTGAAGTCTTTATTATGTAAAGTGGACTATCTTGGCCTTCTTAATGGCCCATTGACAAAGTGGGGATGGGCAGGAAGCTACAGGCAACTATTCTGTCTTTTAAAACATGTTTCTTTCTTTTCACATCCAGAGAAATATTCTGCCTTTTCAATATTTCCTAGGATATTTCATTTTTCTGGAAGAGGGCTGGATGATAACTTCCCACAGCTCTCACTACCACTGCTTACATTGTTCCTACACTTTTCTGGAATATTTACAGCATGTCTCTTGTAGGGCAATCCCTCCCTCTGCCTGCTGATGCTTCCACATATACAGTGCATTCAGAAAGTATTCAGACCTCCTTCACTTTTGTAAATTTTGTTATACTGCAGCCTCATTCTATAGTTGTTGAAATTCATTTTTTTCCTCATTAATCTACACTCAGTACCCCATAATGACACAGTGAAAACAGAATTCTAGAAATGGCTGTAAATGTATTAAAAAGAAAAAAAAACCTGAAATATTACATTGACGTAAGTACACTTGAAATTTAGCTCCAGTGCCCCCCATTTCTCTTGATTGTTGCTGACATGTTTCTGTACCTTGATTGGAGTTGATCTGTGGTAAATTAAATTGATTGGACATTATTTGATTGGCCACACTTGGAATCCTGCATTCAGTTTTGGTCTCCACGATGTAGAAAAAATGTGGAGACTCTAGAAAGAGTGCAGAGAAGAGCAACAAAGATGATTAGGGGACTGGAGGGTAAAACATATGAAGAACGGTTGCAGGAACTGGGTATGTCTAGTTTAATGAAAAGAAGGACTAGGGGAGACTTGATAGCAGTATTCCAATATCTCAGGGGTTGCCACAAAGAAGAGGGAGTCAAATTATTCTCCAAAGCACCTGAGTGCAGAACAAGAAGCAACGGGTGGAAACTAATTAAGGAGAGAAGCAACTTAGAAATTTCCTGACAGTTGGAACAATTAATCAGTGGAACAGCTTCCCTCCAGAAGTTGTGAATGCCCCAACACTGGAAGTCTTTAAGAAGATGTTGGATAGCCATTTGTCTGAAACAGTATAGGGTTTCCTGCCTAGGCAGGGGGTTGGACTAGAAGACCTCCAAGGTCCCTTCCAACTCTGCTATTGTATTGTATTGTATTTGAAAAGGCACACACCTCTCTATAGAAGGCCTTACAGCTGACAATGCATACTGTAGCAAAGCAAAAGCTTGAGGTCAAAGAAACTGCCCGAGGAGCTCGGAGATAGGATTATTGCAAGGCACAGATCTGGGGAAGGCTACAATAAAATTTCTACTGCACTGAAGCCTCCATAATTCTCAAATGGAAAAAATATTGGCACAGTGAGGACTCTTCCAAGAGCTGGTCGCCCGGTCAAACTGAGCAATCGGAGGAGAAGAGCCTTAGTAAGAGAAATGATCAAGAACCCGATGGTCGCTCTGACTGAGCTCCAGCGATCCTATGTGGAGATGGGACAGAGTTCCAGAAGAACAACCATCACTGCAGGCCCCCCCACCGATCTGGGCTTTATGGCTGGACAGAAGCTTCTCCTCAGTGCAAAAAAGGAAGGGAAAGCTGAATAGAGTAAATACAGGGGACATTCACAATGAAAATCTGTTCCACAGTGCTTGGGACTTGAGACTTCGCCAAAGGTTCACATTCCAACATGATAAATGATGCTAAGTACACAGCCAAGATTACACAGGAGTGACTTAGGGAGAACTCTGAATATCCTAGTGTGGCCCAGCCAGAGCCCTGTCTTGAACCCTATTGAACATCTCTGGAGGGACCTGAAAATGGCCGTCCATTGATGGTTGCCATCCAACCTGACTGAGCTTGAGGGGATTTTCAAGGAAGAATGGCATAAAATCCCCCCCAATCTAGTGTGCAAAGTGTATTGTGTCATATCCC
Source organism: Thamnophis elegans (assembly GCF_009769535.1). NCBI lineage: Eukaryota > Metazoa > Chordata > Lepidosauria > Squamata > Natricidae > Thamnophis > Thamnophis elegans. The sequence continues at coordinate 7,821,200 of NC_045542.1, forward strand.
CAAAAAACTCGAGGCTGTAATTGCTGCCAAAGGTGCTTCAACGAAGTACTGAGTGAAGGGTCTGAATACTTACGCCAATGTGATATTTCGCGAGTGATTGTGGGTGCACCTCGGTACACCCACGTTACACCTATCCTCCGTGAGCTGCACTGGCTACCGATCGGTCTCCGGATACGCTTCAAAGTGCTAGTCGTCACTTATAAAGCCCTTCATGGTATTGGACCTGGGTACTTGAGAGACCGCCTGCTGCCAATTACCTCCCAAAGACCCATTAGATCACACAGGGTGGGCCTCCTCCGGGTTCCGTCTACCAGCCAATGCCATCTGGCTACCACCCGGAGGGCCTTCTCTGTGGCAGCTCCGGCCCTTTGGAACGAACTCCCTACAGAGATTCAGACCCTCACCTCTCTCCAGGCCTTCCGAAAAGCCGTCAAAACCTGGCTGTGCCGGCAGGCCTGGGGTTGATGAGTTCCCCTCCCCTCTCGACCTGTGTGGCTGTGTGGTTCTTGGCTATTTTAACTACTTGTATTGTGTCCTATGTTCCCTTTCCCCTTTTGAGTTGTTCGCCGCCGTGAGTCCTTCCCGGAAAAGGGCGGCATATAAATAAAACAAATCTCAATCTCAATTTCAGGGTTTTTTTTTTCTTTTTAATAAATTTACAGACATTTCTAAAATTCTGTTTTCACTTTGACATAGTAGGGTACTAAGTTAATGAGAGAAAATGAATTTCACCAACTTTAGAATCAGGCTGCAGCACAACAAAATGGACAGAAACCAAGGTGATCTGGATATTTTCTGAATTTACTATATAGTGTGTAGGTCATACTTTGCAAGTGAAAAAAGGAAGCGTGGGTGTATTACACACAGAGAGAGAGACACACACAGACTATTTATATCTCTATCTGCCTATCTATCATCTATTATCACTCTATCATCTTCTTTCTAATCTCCCTCCCTCCTCCATCCCTATTTGCCTATCTACTTGCCTCGTGTTCCCTGTTAATTGTTACGCTAGCTCTTCAGATGAATTGTTCACAAGCCTATTTCAGTGTAAAGACACATGAAATCAGTGTGAGCTCCATTTAGCATTGCGGCATTGCATTAAACTGGGTTTAGGAAAAAACGGAACTTTCAACTTTTCAACTTTTAATAGATTTGTATGCCGTTCAATCCCGAAGGACTCCGGGCGGCTTACATAAAAGCAGTTTAAAAAAATACTAAAAAATATTTAAAAACACAAGAGAGAACGGCTTAAAAACAGAAACACAACATGCACTCAGTTTTTAAAAGGGGCTGAAGTTCAATCAAGATCAACAGCCCCAGGCCTGCCAGAACAGCCAGGTCTTAACAGACTTACGGAAGGCCGGGAGAGTGGGGAGGGTCCGGATCTCGGGGGAGGTAGATTGTTCCAAAGGGCCGGAAGATTTTTGAAATGGTTGAAGTACATTTGCTTATATATATGATAGTTGAGCATATGCAGGGCATCTGAACACAGAATATTAATTTTTACAATAATATGCCCATGCCAGTGACAAACTATGAGCATGACATGAAAAGGGCATAGGCATTCTTTTCCTTTACCAATTTATAGGAATGATTGTTCAGTAAGAATGGGATTCCTTTTTGCATAGGTTTTGAAGCCATGGTTTCTCTTTATGTAGATCCAGGCCTCTTGTCATGATATTTAATTATACATTCATGCTTGCTAGAATCATTGAGAAGCAGTATTCAGCAGTCAGCATTGTTATGTGATTTAATAACTATATATGCAATTCTGCTCCAAGGTGTGCCTTTGGGATGGTTTTGATTGCAGTAGTGAGATCTTAATGCAAGTTGTGCCTCTCTGCATCAAATCCAGCCTGATTCTGCTTTTATTTTACCTTTGCATTTTGTTTTTATAGATGTCATTAAGTGAATTACTAGCCTTGATTATTAGAATACCGTGCAGGTTTATGGTTTCTTACCTGACACTAGCACAGGTTCATGAACTGTTCAGAACAGTTCATTTAGTGACCAAAGTTACAAAAGCACTGAAAAAAAGTGAATTTTTGACTGTTGTAGCGTCCCCATGGTCACGTCATCAAAATTGGCAACTGCCTCATATTTATGACGGTTGCAGTGTCTGGGATCATGTGATCACATTTTGCAACCTTCAGACAAGCAAAGTCAATGGGGAAGCCAGATTAACTTAATAGCCATGTTACTAACTTAACAACTACAGTGATTCACTTAATTACTATGGCAAGCATAGTCAAAAAATGCGGCAAACTCACTTAACAAATGTTTCACTTAGCAACAAAATTATGGCCTCAACTGTGGTAGTAACTCAAGGGACTACCTCTATACCAGGGGTGGGTTTCTCGCCCCATTCCAACTGGTTCGGTTGGAACGGGGCCGGCGGCGTCCTCGTGCACGCGCGCAGCGCACGCATGCGTACTAGCGTCTGTGCGATGCTCCAGCTGCTCCTGGAGGATCGCGCAGGCGCTGTATGCGTCCTGCGCATACGTGGAGGCGCGGAACTCGTCAAAACCGGGTAAGGAACGCGGGCGGGCGGGTGGGCCCTTCGCCGTTCCCGGAAGTTACTTACTTCTGGGTTTGCCGACCAACCGGTTCGCGGGGACCGCCGCGAACCGGTTGAAACCCACCCCTGCTCTATACCAAATTCGGAGGAGGGGGGGGCTATAGATAGAAAGCAACATGCAGAAATGTGATAGTAATTATTAAAACTTATGTTTCCTAAGAAAGTTACCTTATGAATAATTTATGAGAAATAGTCCTGGCATGAGATTAAGGGAGGCTGTAGTCCACCTTACAGTGGATATAAAAAGTTTACACAATCCTGTTAAAATGCAGGTTTGTGAAATATTAAAAAAAAAATCAGACCAAGATAAATCAATTTTTGTACATTTAATATAGCATATAAGTTGCACAGGTCAGTTGAAAAACAAACTAAAATCATTAGTGGAAAGAATAACAATGCAAACTTGCGATAACGTGGTGAAGTGCGCACATCCTTTTATAAGTAGGGAAGTAGCTGTGTTCAGAATTAACCAATCACATTCAAACTGATGTTAAATAGTAGCAGCACACAATTAATGTGACTGATCAAGCCCATAGAAAGTTCAGCTGTTCTCGTAGGATTTTTCTGACATTTCTGACATTTACAGCAAAAGCCATGGTCTGCAAAGAGATGATAAAGCATGAAAGGCATCTCGTTGGAAGGTATCCGTCAGGAGAAGGATACAAAAAAATTCCAAAGCATTTGATATACCATGGAAGACAGTCATCAACAGGTGGGGAAAATAAAGCACAATAGTGACATTACCAAAAACTGGATATTCCTTCAAAATTGATAAAAAGGAAAAAAGAAAACTGGTCCAACAGGCTGCCAAGATGCATACAGCAATATGGTGGTGGTAGTAGCATTGAGCCGAGGTGGCGCAGTGGTTAGAGTGCAGCACTGCAGGCTACTTCAGCTGACTGCAGTTCGGCGGCTCAAGGTTGACTCAGCCTTCCATCCTTCCGAGGTGGGTAAAATGAGGACCCAGACTGTGGGGGCGATATGCTGATTCTGTAAACCGCTTAGAGAGGGCTGAAAGCCCTATGATGTGGTATATAAGTCTAACTACTAACTGCTATTATGTTTTGGGGCTTCCTTTCTTCAGCTGGAACTGGGGTTTTAGTCAAGGTATGAACTTATTCCAAATATCAGTCAATTTTGGCAGAAAGGTTTCTGCTAAAATGCCGAAAATGAAGAGAAATTTCACTTTTTAGCCGACAACAACCCAAGGCATACCTCCTAATCAACGAAAGAATGGCTTCACAGAAGAATATCAAAGTTTTGGAATGGCCTACCCAGAGCTTGGATCTGGATCCAATTGAAAACATGTGGGGTTACCCAAAGAAGGCTGGGCACAGGAGTTACCCTTGCAATCTGACAGATTTGGAGGGCTTTTTGCAAGGAAGAGTAGGCACAGATTCCCAAGACAATCTTTGTGCCATGCTAATAGACTCCTACACCAAAAGACCAGTGGTGGGTTTCAAAAATTGTTGGAACCTACTCTGTGGGTGTGGCCTCCTTTGTGGGAGTGGCTTGCCACCCATGTGACCGGATATGAAATTTTGAATTAGTACTTAGGTCAGTCCAAGTAGCTATTCAGAAACTCTGGCATTGAAGCGTGCAAGTCTTAAAGCTGTCAAGTTACAAGATCCTTGCACCCCTAACCATTTAGAAAAAAAAAACCTAGGGGTCTTCAAACCTGACAGCTTTAAGACTTGTGGACTTCAACTCCCAGAATTCCTCCTCTAGTCACGTTGGCTCAGAAACTCTGGCATTGAAGTATGCAAGTCTTAAAGCTGTCAAGTTACAAGACCCTCGCACCCCTAACCCTTTAGCAGTGGTGGGTTTCAAAATGTTTTGGAACCTCTTCTGTAGGTGTGGCCTGCTTTCCGGGTCCACTGGTGGAACCTCTTCTAACCGGTCCGGTAGATTTGATGAACCGGTTCTACCGAATAGGTGCAAACTGGTAGGAACCCACTTCTGCAAAAGACTTAATGTTGTCATAAAATCAAAAGGTGCTTCAGCAAAGTATTATTTTAAGGGTGTTGCGTACTATTTATTGCATGTTTTTTTACTGTTATTTCCTCCCTAAAAAGATATTAGTTTGTATTCAATACTTTCCAATAAAGGTGGGAAAAATTCAGAAGTGATCTATCTTGGGCTGATTTTTTTTTTTTACATCTCAAAAACGTGGCATTTTAACAGTGATGTGTAGATGTTTTATATCCACTGCATATCCTCTAGATCAGGGCTGTCAAACTTGCAGCCTGTGGGCCGGATGTATCATGCGCTGGCCACACCCACACCTGGTTTAGTGAAGGGGGGAGAAAGTTGCTGTACATCACATGATGTCGTGACAATGCAAGTTTGACACCCCTGCTCTACATCGTGGGTCCCCAATCCTCAGTCTAGGGACCAACACAGGTTCGCAGCATGCCAGAAACTGGGCTGCGCAAACAAGTGACGCCCCATTCACCAAATGCAGGCAGCACACAAAACCACGCCCCCTCTGGTCCGTGGGAAAACCTCCCCATGGAACAGCTTCCTGGTGCCCCAGAAGGTTGGGGGCAGTGGTGGGTTTCAAAAATTGTTGGAACCTACTCTGTGGGTGTGGCCTCCTTTGTGGGAGTGGCTTGCCACCCATGTGACCGGATGGGAGTGGCTTGCCGCCCATGTGACCAGATATGAAATTATGAATTAGTACTTAGGTTGGTCCAAGTAGCTATTCAGAAACTCTGGCATTGAAGCATGCAAGTCTTAAAGCTGTCAAGTTACAAGATCCTTGCCAGTGGTGGGTTTCAAAAATGTTTGGAACCTCTTCTGTAGGTGTGGCCTGCTTTACGGGTCCACTGGTGGAACCTCCTCTAACCGGTTCGGTAGATTTGACGAACGGGTTCTACCGAATAGGTGCGAACTGGTAGGAACCCACCTCTGGTTGGGGGCCATTACTCTAGATGTCATAAATGATGTGGTTAATTTGTGAACAGATATGTGTTAGTTGCATAAAACTAAAGACAATACACTACTGATTTATTAAGTAGTAGTTGCATTGGTAGTATTTATTGCTGCTTTACAATAGGATGAATTCTTTAAACTGATATAACATTAATTCATTTCTTCATTGTGGAAGCAGATGAAATGATCTTAAAATGTCATGGATTTTGACTTAAAGGAAAGATTCCTAGATGTGTGTTGCAGTAAATGAAGGACAAAAGGCATTTATTTTGAGAGCTTTATTTGTTGCTATGATGAGAAAAAGGAAGGCAGCCAATTAAGTCTGTCAATTCAGCTTTGTTGATTGCAGGAAATTGAGGGCTTTTTTTTTTTTTTTTTTGCAAATAAATTGCTCATCATCCACAAGAAAAAAAGATTCATCATGTTCACTTTTATGTTTAGAATACTTTTAGCACATAATGTCATGAAGTCATTTACATGTTTCATTTAAGAGGTTTGTCTATGCTGTATGAGATGGTGATATATATATTTTTAGAAATAAGTTAGTACCAGTAATAGATATAAAATCACTCTCAAAGACAAAGTCTTCGTAGGACTCACTTCTGCATTGTCACAATCATATCACGGAGTGATGGCACAAAACACCTCTCCAGAGAAGGTTGCCTAAAGAATAAAGATGAATATAAGGGTCAGGCCTGCATTTATATTCCTTTTAGAATTTTGGCCTGCCACACTTTCTCTTATTTCATTGTGCTGTTTCTTTAAGTATAGTCAATGGGAAGGGGGATTAGAAGGAGTAGGATTTCGGAATGTATTGTTTTTCATTCTTTGCTAGAAGCCAAGGTCATCCTTTGTCTCCACACCAGTACACTTGACCAGAAGAAGCTGGGCATGGACGCCAGCGTGGAAGAAGGAGATTGGACCATGTGATGGATTGTGGGTGTGGGGACAAGATCATGAACTTTTAACTGGGTGGGATTCTGATGTAACTTCCAGAGTTGGGATCCCACAGCTATGTGCCAACATGCCTGCTTTATTAAATTGGAACTTTAAGCATAGTTTCGCCTTCGATTCTGATTTGATTCTACATGGTATTCGGAACGCTGACAATAAGGATGAGCAGAGACTGACCTAGGATACCAAAGCTTAGGGGGCACCAATGCCAGCCTGCCTGCCGAATCATTCTAAACATACAGAACTTCCCATTGGTGGGAAGGGGTGCTATCAATGCCAGCTAAGTACCATATGCCCTTGATGCAGCACTGCCTTCCAGTAACCCTGCATTTATATACAAACATAAATACCACTTGGGACAAAGGGGTTAGAAATGGAAGAGTAAGTCTAACTAGTGGGAAGAAGAGAAATACCCTCACTCACTTTTGCATAAGTAGCTTAACAACTCTATACAACCGGAGATAGAAAATTGACTCATCATGGCCAGGCAAAAGACCAGGAGTAGTTCACAAGTTACAGGTCCAGCTTAAGGCCCCCACACTAGGAAAGTTGGAGAGAGGATTCTCCCCCATGTAGCATAAATTAATATCCTGGATTTTTGCATGGTGAAATAGTACTAATCTTGCCCTACAATTTAATGGACCCTTTGTCATGTGCTGCTTGATCTTAAAAGCTGGGCACTTAGCAATAGCAATAGCAGTTAGACTTATATACCGCTTCATAGGGCTTTCAGCCCTCTCTAAGCGGTTTACAGAATCAGCATATCGCCCCCACAGTCTGGGTTCTCATTTCCCCCACCTCGGAAGGATGGAAGGCTGAGTCGACCTTGAGCCGGTGAGATTAGAACCGCCGAACTGCAGATAACAGTCAGCTGAAGTGGCCTGCAGTACTGCACCCTAACCACTGCGCCACCTCGGCTCTTCTTGGCTGCTGACTTAATTTCAATCTTTGCCCTAAAAAGTCTGGCTCTCAACTGCTCCCCACCTCATTTACTGCTTCACATAGACTGATAGAGGTGTTTATACCACTTTCATACCATCACGTAAGCCAAGAATAGAAGGATGCCCTACTTTCCTCCTAATTCTTCTCCTACTCAGAATCCCATTCCTGAGGCAACTCAAGGGAGATCATATATGGCACTGTATGAGTCACGATTTCAGTCTGTCTCCCTCATGAAGCAACTAAGGGTCGATCCCAGTGGCTCCATGGAAAGCACAGTGTGGTATTTTGAATAGAGTAATTGCTTATCTCGTAGCATGTAAGGGGAGAGGAGCAATGGTAGGATTCAATTTTTTTTTTACTACCGGTTCTGTGGGTGTGGCTTGGTGGATAGCAACAGCAATAGCAGTTAGACTTATATACCGCTTCATAGGGCTTTCAGCCCTCTCTAAGCGGTTTACAGAGTCAGCATATTGCCCCCACAGTCTGGGTCCTCATTTCACCCACCTTGGAAGGATGGAAGGCAGAGTCAACCTTGAGCCGGTGAGATTAGAACCGCTGAACTGCAGATAACAGTCAGCTGAAGTGGCTTGCAGTACTGCACCCTAACCACTGCGAACCGGTAGGAAGCCACCTCTGCAGTGGTGGGATTCAAATTTTTTTACTACCGGTTCTGTGGGTGTGGCTTGGTGGATAGCAATAGCAATAGCAGTTAGACTTATATACCGCTTCATAGGGCTTTCAGCCCTCTCTAAGCGGTTTACAGAGTCAGCATATCTCCCCCACAGTCTGGGTCCTCATTTCACCCACCTCGGAAGGATGGAAGGCTGAGTCAACCTTGAGCCAGTGAGATTTGAACCGCTGAACTGCAGATAACAGTCAGCTGAAGTGGCCTGCAGTACTGCACCCTACCCACTGCGCCACCTCGGCTCCCCACCTCGTATGTGGCATGGCGTGGTGGGCGTGGCTGGGGACGGTTACTGCAAAATCCCTATTCCCTCCCGATCAGCTGGGACTTGGGAGGCAGAGAATAGATGGGGTGGGGCCAGTCAGTGGTGGTATTTGCTGGTTCTCCGGACTACTCAAAATTTCCGCTACCGGTTCTCCAGAACTGGTCAGAACCTGCTGACTACCACCTCTGGAGAGGAGACTTCCTAGACCAATGAATTGCCAAAGACGATGAAGAATCTAGGAGTGTTCTGGTGATTATTGCTGTTGGTGACAAAAAAAGATGTGAAATGGATTCCTTGCTTGCGGAGATGCCGCTATGAGTTTCTGCAACCAGCATCAAAATGTGTCCCTGAATATTGAGAAAAGTTTGCAAAGAAAAGAGGAAACGAAATAACCTGAAAGTCCTCACGTCTCAGCCTCACCATTCACTGGAAGTAGAGAAGACTGACTTGATTGTGGTTGTTGTGAAAGAGTGTGGGTGCTATGGTAAAAGGACTCCTGGACATTGTCTGGTCTTTACCAGAAGTTAGCTTATCTACCTGCTCTATGTGGTCTGGCAAAACACAGCATAGTTCACCCACCAAGCGGAAACTTGGCAGCATTTCTACAGCATGTTTTCCCCTAGCAGGAATTGAGCCTATGGTACTTAATTGGTTCAGCTTGGCTTTGAAAGCCCCATGCCTTGGAAGATACCAATAGAAGCTTCCCTTAGGGATCAATTTTGCTAATTTCTGCACGTGTTCTTCCCTTCTCCTTATTTGTGTCCAGATACCTCTTGACTCCTGAAGGTAGCCAAAATTTGGTCTTGGGCACCTGTGCCTGTAAGTCTCAAGGTATTGTTAGGTACGGTGCCTATTTACTATGCTTGTAGTTTCTTATGAGAGTTTTTAAGATAGCTGTCTGCGAAGAAGCACTCTCGTTGTGTATAATTTTTCTCTCTCTCTCATTATCAGATCTTCTGTTTATGAACTCCGATGATCCACAACATGCGGGCAGGGCAGTGGTGGGTTTCAAATTTTTTTAGAGCCTCTTCTGTAGGTGTGGCCTGCTTTGTGGGAGTGGCTTGCCGGCCATGTGACCGAGTGGGAGTGGCTTGGCAGTCATGTTATGGGGTGGGCGTGGCCAACTTGTAAAATGTGGTGAAGCTCACTTAACAACGCTCTTGCTTAGTAACCAAAATGTTGCCTCAGAAACTCTGGCATTGAAGTGTGCAAGTCATAAAGCTGTCAAGTTATAAGACCCTTGCACCCGTAATCTTTTAGAAAAAAAAACCCCAGGGGTGTTCAAACTTGACAGCTTTAAGACTTGTGGACTTCAACTCCCAGAATTCCTCCTCCAGTCATGTTGGTTCAGGAACTCTGGCATTGAAATGTGCAAGTCTTAAAGCTGCCAAGTTACAAGACCCTTGCACCCGTAATCCTTTAGGAAAAAAAAACCCCAGGGATGTTCAAACTTGACAGCTTTAAGACTTTAAGATTTAGATAGGATTCTTAGAGGCGGGCAGGGTGATAGGTGAGCCAGCCAATCAGTGAGCGGCGGGCGGGGCAAGCGTGGTGCGGACGGGCGGGGGGAGGGAGGGAGCTGGAACCGGTTCTAAATGGCACGGTAGATTTGTGGAACCTCTTCTATAGAAGAGGTTAGAACTGGCAGGAACCCACCTCTGGAGCAGAGACTCCTTTTACCTAACTGTTAAACTCTGTGGAATTTATGGGTGCCAGAAGAGCATCTGCAATTCTGCTGTAAGGTGTCTGCTGTTTTCTTAATCTCTTCAGTTTGCAGATAGGAAATGCAGGATTATTTCTGTAATGGATCGAATGTTTATTATAGTTCTTTACCCTCCTTCTGGAAATAACATATGTCAGGACTTATCTCTTTCTTGTATACAAGACAATAATAGTAGAGAATCCCTAAGTATATCCAGAGAACATTTTTCATGCTACTAAGAAATACATCCCAATCCCTCTCTTATATAAAATCCCTTGGTATAAACTACAATTGGGAAATCAGGGTCCCCAAATCAAAGAGGGAGGGGTCTTCTTGCAATTATTCACTGATTCTTTTTCCTCCCAGCTGCAATCTGTTGCTTCCTTGTGAATTCTCTTCTTGAAAGGAGTTGTGAAACTGACAGCATTTTTTAAAAAAACCTCTCAATATTGTCTCTAAAAATATACTCTAAAAAGTCTTAAGACTCTTACATCATGTTTTTCAAGATCTTAATTATACAGTACTTGTCAGGAGATAACTGGGTTAGCATACTGATGTAAAGTGAAAATGTTTGATTTATATTTAGTTTGTTTTTGTTAACAGACTTGGAAGTATTTCCTATCTGGGGTGTTTCATTATTTAACTTTCCAGTGAATAAGACGACTGAAAAATCAATGAATATATTCTCGGTTTTTGGTCAAATAGATATTCCATACATGTCAAGTTGAGGGGAAGTGAATTATTGCGGAAGCACACAATAGTTTTTTCAGATGTACCAGGTGGTCCTCAACTTACAACCACAATTGAGCTCGAAATTTATTATGTTGCTAAGTGAGACATTTGTTAAGTGAATTTTTCTTCATTTTATCTCCTTTCTTGCCACAGTTGTTAAGTGAATCAGTGCAGTTGTTAAGTTAGTGACATGCTTGTTCAGTGAACCTGGCTTCCGCATTGACTTTGCTTATCAGAAAGTTGAAAAAGCTGATCATGTGACCCTGAAATATTGCAACCGTCATAAATATGAACCAGTTGCCAAGCAGCCAAATTTTTGTCATGTGACTATAGAGCCACAATGGTTGTAAGTGTGAAAAACAGTCATTAGTCATTTTTTTCAGTGCCACTGTACTTTGAACAGTCACTAAATGGACTATTGTGACTTGAGAACTACCTGTATTTGTTCTTGCCATAAGTAACTTTGAGCTGTAAAAACTGATATCAATTCATAACAGAAGCTGAATGAAAAGAATACTGAATGGTGTGTTCCCTCTGTGCTACAAACTCACCCTCCTATTTATATTTATATTGTCTTTCCTTTTTAAGTAGTAAAATTGATGAACAGGTCATTTACATTTTAAAAGTTTACACCATGGTATTAAAAATACCGAGTGGTTCATTTATTACGGTAGTTCAATATCTACTTAGTGTGACCACAAAAGACGATTACTCTCAGTCTAAAACAGTGGTGGGTTTCAAAAATTGTTCGAACCTACTCCGTGGGTGTGGCCTCCTTTGTGGGAGTGGCTTGCTGCCCATGTGACCGGATGGGAGTGGCTTGCCGCCCATGTGACCGGATATGAAGATGCCGACGACACTTGTCAGAACCACCTTAAATTACCTCACACACAGCACTGGCATGCATAAGAATATGATGTAAACTTGTTTTTTAATAGGCATCTTTGGTTTGTGTTAAAACAACCTCAACACACGCAATGTTCTGATTGCACCACAAACGCAGTAGTCATCCTTACCTTTCGCAGAGGCCCTGAGTTTTATAAATAGGAGCATGATAGTGTAGAATAATCCTATCCAAGGACCAGTGGTGGGTTTCAAAACTTTTTGGAACCTCTTCTGTAGGTGTGGCCTGCTTTCCGGGTCCACTGGTGGAACCTCTTCTAACCGGTTCGGTAGATTTGACGAACCGGTTCTACCGAATAGGTGCGAACTGGTAGGAACCCACCTCTGGTGTGTTCCCTCTGTGCTACAAACTCACTCTCCTATTTATATTTATATTGTCTTTCCTTTTTAAGTAGTAAAATTGATGGAACAGATCATTTACATTTTAAAAGTTTACACTCCTGGTATTAAAAATACTGAGTGCTTCATTTATTACGGTAGTTCAATATCTGCTTAGTGTGACCACAAAAGGCGATTACTCTCAGTCTAAAAGCAAGATTATAAATGCATCCTTTGCTTTTGAAACTAGACAAATAACTTCTTTGATAGAGAGACAAGCTAACTGAATGGGACACCATGTTGCGATGGTCCTCTTTCCTAAAAGCATTATTTGTTTAGCAGTGCTTATATCCAACCTTTATCCTAGTGGACGCTGGGTGGCAAAAACCCTGTGAATGTAATAAAGCAAAGCAAGGAAAATAATTGCAGCTATTATAGTAATAATAATTCAATAGGTGAATAAAATAGCCAAATCCCAGTCTCAATATCTGACTGATTGTGCAACCAACCATAATACAATCATATAATAAAATGATCAAGTCCTAATCACCTAATTCTGGTCTAACAATTACTTTGGAATAATGGCTTGCAGAAATAGAGTTCATCATCTCTCTGTGAAATGGAAAAAATTTCAAGAATCACATAACTCCATGGTGAGAAGTGTTGTGGCCCAGCAGGAGCCGTTGGAGCTGCCCCCAGACTCTGACAGCGAGGGACCCTATGAGTCGGCTCTGGAGGATGTGGAGGACCCTGGACAGGGTTCCGACTCCGAGCAGGGCGCAGAGAGGCTGGTGGGCCACCAGGAGGCGCCTGATCCTTGGACCAGTGGGGAGGAGACAAGGGAGAGTGATCCAGACGCCAGCAGTGAGTTGTTCCTGGATGCCCGGCACCGAAGAGCTAATAGGCGTCAGGAACAGTTGCGCAAGTACAGGAAGTAATTACACTCAGCTGATGGTCTTTAGGCTCCTCTCCAGACTATAAAAGGACTGCTTGTGCACACGCCCCTTTTGCAGAAGTCAACGCAGGAACTAATGCTGGAGAACATTATTGCGAGCTTGGCAGGCTGGATTGCTGCCACGGCTTATCTGTGTTGGATTACTGCCCAAGCTTGTCTGTGCCGGTTTGCTGCCAAGGACCTGTCTGTCTGTTAATTAAATGCCGTAACTTATCTTTGGCTCGGAGTGTATTGGTGTGGGACGAGGTGGGTCAGAACAGAGAAGGTACCAAAGAATGAGGCTGTGAAAGAGAAGGTCTGCTTTCTCAGTCATGTCTCTTGAAGGAGAAATCTTTAACAGGCCTTCTCTGTGTGTCTGAGTCCGGAGGAAAGATTTTGTTCTAGCTAGGCATTGCCTGAGGCAGGGATGGGCTTCAAAAATTTCAGCAACAGGTTCTATGCCTGGTTGTTGGGTGGTTGGTTGCCATGGTGGGCATGGCCTAGTTGGCCTCCTGCATCATGGTGGGGGGGACCATTTTTGCCTTTTCCAGGCTCCGGAGGCTTTCCTCGAGCCTCTGGGAGGGCAAAAACTGCCTCTCCTGGCAGTAGTGGGTTGCCAATTTTTTTACCACCGCTTCCACCGGAGGTGATTTTTTTCTCCAAACCTTCCTCTCTACTATAATCTGTGCTTCTCTCTCAGAAATGCGCTGGCAAATGGGGGAGCAAGTCCGAGGTCTTGACTCTCAGGCGGAGAGTCGACAACAGTTGCTCCAAGATGTGGCCGACTTCCTGCGCCGGAAGGCTGAAGTGGAACAAGAATATTCCAGAGGACTGGAGAAATTGTCGGAACGTTTCTCGGCTAAGATACGTGGCTCCAAGGAGCATCAGAACTTCAGGTTAGAGTCTTTGGATTCTTCAGGGGGGGGAAGGGTGGACAGGTGTTGAGAAGGACCTTCCGCGGAGATAACTTGAGGGTGATGATTGCGTGGGAAGAAGCTGAAAAAAAAAAAGGTTTAGAGACATTATTGAACAGGTCAAGAGTTTGACCCTGGGAGCTTTCCTGGCAAGGTTTTTCCTGGCGTCCATTTTGTGTGTAAGTCAGTGCAATGGCGATTATATGTATCTTATTATACCTCCGCATACCTCCCAACGGCCGATAAGATCACACAGGCCTTCTCCAGGTGACGTCGACCAGACAATGTCGTCTGGCGACCCCCCGGGGAAGGGCCTTCTCTGTAGCCGCTCCGACCCTATGGAACGATCTACCCCCAGAGATCTGGACTCTTCCCACTCTCCCGGCCTTCCGAAAGGCTACTAAAACCTGGCTATTCCGGCAAGCCTGGGGCTGTTGACCTCATGAATGAGGTCCAGTCCCGCCTAGATTGAGTGTATGAAGTGATCTTTTAATCTGTTTTTTTTTTTAATTTTCTCTTTTAATTTTTTATTTTTGGAAATGTATTTCTGTAAGCCGCCCGGAGTCCTTTGGGATTGGGCGGCCTATAAATTTATTAAATACTTAATTATATCTAAGAGACATTACAGCAAGTAACTATACAGGAAGAAGTAGAAAGTTCATCGGTTGGTAACCAGTAATCCTGCACTTGGAGGCAACCCTTGTTGGAACGTTCCTTATTAGCCCAGTTTCCTCTCAGTGTGCTTAGGTTCACGCTATCATGCCTCATCCCCACCCCTTCTCCTTTTTGTTAGAAAACTGATTAATCTTTCCCAGCCTTCCAATCTCTTGGGAGTGCTAGAGATATGGGATGCACATAATCCCTCTGACCTTTTACCCATTCTTCAGTCAATACCGCAGTTCAGTTTTAGTGGAGCATGTTTCATAACCTGTGAATCAGTGTCATACTACTGATAGAAAACTCCTGGGGTCGGGGACCCTTCTGTTAGAAATATTTCATAAAGAAAATTGAAAGTGCAACAACATTGACATATATTTTACGCAACAGCATATGAAAGCAAAGATTTATTAAAAAAAAAACCCTACCAAAAATATCCCTGGATACTTGAAGGGTAATAGTCAGGAGAACAGATTGAAGCAGATGCTTGTAACTAAGTGCAGTGCAAATACAGAATAAAACATTGATTAGTACTTTAACATAATTATGGTACAATTGATTGGAATATCATAATATATAAGAAGGATTTCCAAATGGAAAGGTCCACATTATATAATATTAATCTGTATTCATTTGCCTACCTTAGGCAAGAAAGCCAGGTGAGTGACACTTTATTTTTTTAAAAAAATATTTCTGGAGGTGGCCAGCCCTGGAGAAAACACCTGATGGGATGGTAGATGAAGGAAAGGTGGCTTGCTGATGGGAGTTAAGTCTGAATATATACATCATCTGCAACTAAATTTGTGTGACACTGACTCTATATCAGTGGTGGGATTCAGCTAGTTCGCACCTATTCGGGAGAACCGGTTCTTAACTTTCCAAGAGATTGTAATAATTTAATTGTAATTTAATAAATTTATATGCTGCCCAATTCCGTAGGACTCCAGGCGGCTTACAAAAACAAGACTAAAAGATAAAAAGTTAAAAATAGGGAGGAAAACAAATTTAAAAGCAACGCACCATACACTCAATCTTGGTGGGACCGGACCTCATTCGTTTAAAGAACCGGTTGTTGGAAGAAATCTCCTTTTGTTTTTTTCCACTTCACAGGGCTAATCCTGTAAGGAAGGCAGGAAGGAAACATTCTGGTGTTGTTTCTAGCCTAATCTTTATTGACCTGCTTACAGAAACTGCATCTCCGGTTAACCCTTATTACCATTGTCACAGCTAAGGCAAAGCGCCCATCGACCTGAGTAATGTTGAGTTGGCCATGCCCACATGGTCACATGACCACTAAGCCCCGCCTACCCACCTGGTCATTAAGACAGAGAACCGGTTGTTAAATTATTTGAATCCCACCACTGCTCTATATTATATTCAACAATTTATCCCGGAGGATATAAATGCTTTATGTTATGACTAGGTTGAAAGGCAGTTTGGTCTAGTGCAGTGTTTCTCAACCTTGGCAACTTGAAGATGTCCGGACTTCAACTCCCAGAATTCCCCAGCCAGCATTCGCTGGCTGGGGAATTCTGGGAGTTGAAGTCCAGACATCTTCAAGTTGCCAAGGTTGAGAAACACTGGTCTAGCGTTAAGGCACCAGGATAGAAACAGAGAGATCTTGAGTTCTATTCCTGCCTTAGGTATAAAAGTCACCTGAGAGGCCTTGAGCCAGTCACTTTCTCTGATCTCTAGGAAGCAGGCAACGGCAACCCACTTCTGAAAAATCTTGCTAAGAAAACTGCAGGAACTGATCCAGGAAGTCTCCACGAATCAGACACAATTAAATATAGACGGGGGGAAAAATGACTAGGTTACCTCACCAGCAATACTTGGTTTGATGTACCAGTGCAATGTCAGCACACAGACAGCATCTCTCCTCCTTCTGAGGAAAAAAACATGTAGATGCAGAGTTCTGATAATTGATATGAACATAGAAGCTGAGCAGCAGGAAAAGTGAAAAATCCCTAAATTTTCTTTCTAAGTTTCGTAACAATTATCAGGCGTGTTTGATTTCTTTTTTCTGTGTATGCAGTACTTTCATCTTAAGGTATCTGTGGTGTAACTGGGTGGAACACAACATAGCAGTCACGTTAGGCTGTAGCTATGTTGTGAACTAGGTCCAAATGGCTTAGGAATGGTCACAGTTGGCACACTAAATGTGGTTGCGCAAACTCCTTGCCACTGTTGCAATAGCAATAGCAATAGCAGTTAGACTTATGTACCGCTTCATAGGGCTTCCAGCCCTCTCTAAGTGGTTTACAGAGTCAGCATATCGCCCCCACAGTCTGGGTCCTCATTTTACCCACCTCGGAAGGATGGAAGGCGGAGTCAACCCTGAGCCGGTGAGATTTGAACAGCCGAACTGCCGAACTAGCAGTCAGCTGAAGTAGCCTGCAGTGCTGCATTTAACCACTGCACCACCTCGGCTCCTTACAACCATGGAGAGGCAGCTTTGGATCTCCCCCACCCAGCAGACCTCCTCTTTCAGAGGTAATACAAACTGATCTAAAATAGGCTAACCACAATTCCAGAGCTCAGTTACTTCCCGCAGTTTTCCCACCTTGTGGGTGGTGATAGTTAATTTTAGACAGTTGGCCTTTATCTAGCACATTGGCCAGACTTGGCTAAGACCAGTTTCAGGTACTCATTACTTCCTTGGAGTAAAATGGTGGAGAAAATAAAACGAATATATCGCAAATAAGGAAGAGCGATGAAAGATGATAAAAGCTAAGGATGCAGAGTGTGTTGTTCCTGCAGTCAAAGATTAAAGGGCTTCCTTTTTTACATGCAGGAAGGACCAGAATCTCCCTTCACCTTTGAACTGCTGGTATACAATCCTCAACCAGACACGGCAGGCAAGCCGGGATCATGGAGCACTGAGTGAAATCTACACAGGGCATTTGGTGCTTCGGTTGGTGCACATCAGCGAGGATGTGGGGCGATTAGCCCGGAAAGTAAGTGCTTTGGAGTAAGACCAAGGTGGATTCCATCCTCATGTCACCTTGATAATGTCTGTCAAAGTTAGACTTTGTACAGGGCTTGAACAATAGGCCTCTTCTTTGTAGCCTATACTATCCTTTCGCCTTGCCCTCGCTGGAATCACCCTTTGCCATCAAGCCAGTTATTATTCCTGATTGAAAAGTTGGAGGAGGGGTGTTGGATTTTAAGGTATTATGATTGTACATGTATACTGCTATTTTTTCTTTTTTATGTATATTGAAATGGAATTATAAATACCATCAACACAAAAGGGAGTTTGCTCAGAAGCTGAAATACCCCAAGTGAATTAGAGGAAGAGTGGGAAGCAGAGGAGAGAAGAAAGATGGGAAGAGAGGGATAGTAGAGAGGGTGAGAGGGGAAGATGAGGTGTATAAGGAGGAGTGGTAAGGGGAGAGAGGAGAAGGAGAAAGGAAGGGGAAGTAGAGTAGAAAATGATGGAGGGAAGACAGGATGTAGAAGAGTGGGAAGCAGAGGAGAGAAGAAAGATAGGAAGAGAGGGACAGGAGAGAGGGTGATGGGGGAAGATGAGGTGTATAAGGAGGAGTGGAACGAGGAGAGAGGAGAAGGAGAAAGGAAGGGGAAGTAGAGTAGAAAATGATGGAGGGAAGACAGGATGTAGAAGAGTGGGAAGCAGAGGAGAGAAGAAAGATAGGAAGAGAGCGACAGGAGAGAGGGTGAGGGGGGAAGATGAGGTGTATAAGGAGGTGTGGTAAGGGGGGAAAGGAGAAGGAGAAAGGAAGGGGAAGTAGAGTAGAAAATGATGGAGGGAAGACAGGATGTAGAAATGGGGAGGAGAGAGTGGGAAGAAAGTGTCGGATAAGGTATAAATATGGTGTATGGAGAGCAGAAGAGCCAATAATTGGTGGGGGTTTTTTTCCTTTGGTAGTTGATGGTAAGATGAATTGATGTAATTACTTAATAATACAACATGATATTGACTATGTAATAGTATACATGTGATTATATGCTATGAAAATGGAAAATAAAAAAACTTTCTATAAAAAAAAAGAAAAGGGAAAATGGACAAAATGAAGAGTTTTTATGGCTCTCTAGCATCTGTACGAGAATATTTTCCCCAGTCGCCTCCTGATCAATTCAGAAGTTGGCTAATGTTTCTGTGACTGTTAAGTAATAATGGAAAATGTTTTCTCAGATCCAGTTCTTACCTGGCAGAGCAGTGATTGTGAAGTACCAGCACCAAATGTGATGGGTGTTGTGTATGAGGGACATGAAGAATGGGCTCAAATACTCTGAGCCCAATGTCTATTTCTATTTAGTATATCCTTATGATCTCTGTAGGAAGCCCCATTCTACTTGTAATTTCCTCCGAGTTTTATATCGTGCTCACCAAAGGTTCAAAATGGTCATGCACAGTAATTTCCAAGTTTTTATTTGGAGCTCTTACACTAAACTAGCTTCTAGAATGATTCTCCTGATCTGAAAACAATGTGTTCACAAATTCACAGTTTGCAAGCCTCCCCTTTGTCAATGTCTCACTTTTTTTTTTTATTTAAGTCTGACCTACAGGCAAAGAAGCTGAGAAGGACAGTAAATGAACATTTTGCCATTTAAAAAGTATAAGGTGGTTTTCAGCACTTGCTGCCTTAAGCCAAGCATTTGCCTCCCTATATGAGAACATTATAATTAAGAACACTCAAAGAGAAGAAAATTGGGTAACCAGGCTCAAATACTCCCATCAAGTGTACCACAAAAGAGATTTGTCCTCTTACACCAGTGGTCTCCAACCTTGGCAACTTTAAGACCTGTGGACTTCAACTCCCAGAGTTCCTCAGCCAGCTGAGGAACTCTGGGAGTTGAAGTCCACAGGTCTTAAAGTTGCCAAGGTTGGAGACCACTGTCTTACCCGATTCAGTTATGTCTGTCTGCAATCCTTGGTTGATCCAGTGGGATTGTTAAGAAGACATTAGCTCTGCTAGGTAAATCAGGCCAGGAAACCGATTTGTGTGACCCTACATTATATTCAACAATTTATCCTGGAAGTTACAAGTGCTTTATCCAAGAGATACTAGAATTCTATTTTACAGATACCGGTGCTGTGAAAACTGAGAACCAGTTTGATGTAGTGGTTAAGGCATTAGCTTAGAAACCAGGAAACTGAGTGCTCCATTCCCACCTGAGGTTCAAAGCCAGCTGAGTGACTTTGGGCCAGTCACTCTCTCTCAGAAGTAGGCAATGACGAACCACATCCAAAATCTTGCCAAATAAACTGCAAGGACTTGTGCCGGCAGTTACCAGGAGTTAAAAATTGACTTGAATAACTGTAAGGAGGACATCGGACATTTTACCTTCCGTTGTTAACAATTTACAATTCTCTGACCATAGGAAGCATGCAAAACGAAGGTTTGGTGGGGTTTTTTTTGTGATAAGTTACCATATTTTTCGTAGTATAAGACGCACCTTCCCTCCCCAAATGTGGGTGAAAATTTAGGTGCATCTTATAGACCGAATACAGGTTTTTATGGTGCGTCACATTTTCACCCTCCCCGGCCCCCAGAAGCACTCTGCAATGCTCCGCACGTCCCATTTCTGCCAAAAAACGTGCCTGTTTTTGGGCTCCCAAGCCCTCCATGTGTTGCATTTTCACCCTACTCAGCCCCCAGAAGCACTTTGCAGGCCAAAAATGGGCCCTTTTTTGCAAAAAAAAAAAAAAAAAAAAAGCCATGTGGAGCACTGCAGAGTGTTTCTGGGGGTCTGGGAAGACAAAAACACGATGCAGGGAGGGCTTGGGAGCCCCAAAATGGACCCAGTTTTGGGCTTCCAATCCCTCTGCGCATTTTTGGTGAAAATGGGGCGTGCGGAGCACTGCAGAGTGCTTCTGGGGGCAAGGGAGGTCGAAAATGCGATGCACAGAGGCCAAAAACTATTTTTTCTTGTTTTCCTCCTGTAAATTTAGGTGCATCTTATAGTCCAGTGCGTCTTATAGTCCAAAAAATATGGTATTTTTTAAGACCTTACTTCTTTTATGTTAGACATGCACCATCAGAAAACAGGAAATAATGTTTTCCTATTACATCTGAATTCACTTGTATTCAACCATTTCTTGCCAGGATAGTCTGTAATTTTATGCAGTGAGAGTCTGAATTGGCCTTTATGTTTTTTTTTAAAGCATGTGTAGGCTGCTTATGCAAATCCTTTGTGTCATTGGAGGGAAGCCAAGAACTGCCTGAGCATTTGAAGCCCTATCCTTTGGTCACTGGAAATCCTTGTTAATCACTGCCATGTTTATGGTGCTTTCTAAAGCATTGCTTGCTGGATTGCAACTATATTTCTGTAACAACAAGGATTAAATCCTTTTCCCCCCCTTAAAAATCAAAGCTGAGATTCTCAGCCTGCTGCAATAACAATGTCTCTGTTTACCCCTATAGTTGAGTAGACTATGTGCAGCCCAGGGTGCCCTATCTTAATCTTTCCTCCCTTTTCCTCCCTGGTCAGAGCAAAGAGATGGAACAGCAGATGCAGGATGAGCTCCTGAAGGCAATTTCAGAGTTGCAGATGGTAAGTGGGAAAGAAAGGGTCCCTATCCTGCATTTGTCATCTCATTTAGTCTCTAACACAGGGGTATCAAACTCAAAGCCGGGGGGCCAGATCTGGCCTGCGGGGTTCTTAGATCTGGGCCACCCTGGAAACAGCAAAGGACCAGCCCACGGTGCCTCTGCTGGCGAAAATGGAGCATCGTTTTCACTGGCAGTGGGTTCCAGGAAGCCATCACGGAGCTCGCGAGCCCATTTTTGCTGGCAGACTACTCAGGCCTCCATAGGCGTTCCTGACACGAGTGGCGCCGAGCTGACCATGCTCACTCTGGCCAGCCCCCCCCCCCAGCCCCACCGAGGTCAAACACAACTTTGATGCGGCCCTCAATGAAATCAAGTTTGACACCCCTGCTCTAACAGGATAGCAATAATATAATGACTCAAGTCGTTTTACAGCAGTAGACATGGAAGAGTCTTTGTGTTTATTCTAAGACTGAGATGCCGCTTTCCCCAGACTATGCATTTAGGGTGGAAGGGGCCATCAAGTCAGAGGTGGGTTCCTACCAGTTCGCACCTATTCGGTAGAACCGGTTCGTCAAATGTACCGAACCGGTTAGAAGAGGTTCCACCAGTGGACCCGGAAAGCAGGCCACACCTACAAAAGAGGTTCCAAAATTTTTTGAAACCCACCACTGGTCCTTGGATATGATTATTCTACACTATCATGCTCATATTTATAAAACTCAGTGCCTCTGTGAAAGGTAAGGAGGACTATTGCGTTTGTGGTGCAATCAGAACTTTGTGTGTGTCGAAGTTGTTTTAACGCAAACCAAAGATGCCTTTTAAAAAACAAGTTTACATCATATTCTTATGCATGCCAGTGCTGTGTGTGGGATAATTTAAGGTGGTTCTGACAAGTGTCGTCGGCATCTTCATATCTGGTCACAGGGGCGGCAAGCCACTCCCATCCGGTCACAGGGGCGGCAAGCCACTCCCACAAAGGAGGCCACACCCACAGAGTAGGTTTGAACAATTTTTGAAACCCACCACTGCATCAAGTCCAACTCTTTCCTCTGAGCAGAAATACTCGAAGTATTCCCAACAGATGGCTGTTTAGTGTTGGCTTGAACACCACCATCTCTCTAGGCAACTGATGTTGCTGTCCAAGTGCTCAGGAAGGATTTTCTGATAATTTAGTTGGAAAATCAGTTTTCTTGACATTTAAACCCATAATTTCATATTCTGTTTTTCTGGAATGAGAAAGTACAAGCCTGGCCTCCTTCTTTGTGGCATCCTTTCATACTTTTAAAGAGGGCTGTTATATCCACCCTCCCTTGTTTTTTTCTGGAGACTTAAAAGACCCAACCTCCTTAAATCTTTCTTCCCAATGCTTGGTTTCTAGTCCCCAATCACCTTGATTGCCTTTCTTTGAGCCAGTTTCAATTTTTTTGTTATTGAAAATTTTTGAAAAAAAACTTTTACAAATGTTTACCTCCCTCCCCCTACCATTCCCACCCAACCCCCACAACCTTGCCCCACCCCCCGACTTCCCAGAACCAATATAGGGTAAAAATCTTTAACAAAGATATTCTAAATTAAGCTTAAAAATAGTTAGTATCATCTTTCATTTGAGCTTTAACTCCCCTTTGCTAGGTTAACTCTAAACAGATTATATCATTCCTTGTTTCTTCAGTCATAAGCTATCTGGAATTTCTTAGTCCCATATTTATTTAGAGTATAGCCAATCCATCTTCTCCACTCCAGTTTATATCTCTCATTTGAGTGATCCTTGAGATATGCTGATATTTTAGCCATCTCTGCTAAGTTTGTTACTTTTAATATCCATTCTTGAATAGTAGGCAAATCTTCCTTCTTCCAGTGTTGCCCCACCAACAGTCTTGCTGCAGTTATTAAATGCAAAATCAAATTAGTCTCTATAACTGTACAATCAGTAATTATACCTAACAAGAATAACTGAGGGGTGAACTTTATCCTTTTTTAAAGAACATTTTGCATAATCCACCATATTTTTATCCAAAATGCTTTTACCTTTTTACAAGTCCACCATATATGATAGCAGGTAGCATCGAGACAATCGCATCTCCAGCATTTAGCCAGTTTCAATTTTTATGAATCTTCTTTATTTGTGGTGCCCCAAAATGGATACCGTACTTGAAATGGGTCAGATGAAAGCAGAATTCAATAGAGCTGAATAGTTTCTTCTCATGATTTGAAATGTATACTTCTGAAGAGGTCATCTAAAACCGTGGCACGTCAAAACCGCGGTCCACTAAAGCGCGCCCGATTAAAGCGCGTACGTGACGTCATCAGCAGTGTGACAAGAAAGAAAAAGGGCGCTTTAAAAAGCGCTTTTAAAGCAAGCCGATTCACATAAAGGTAAGGGTTAGGGTTAGGGTTAGGTTTAGGGTTAGGGTTAGGGTTAGGTTTAGGGTTACGTTAAGCGTTAGGGTTAGGTTTAGGGTTAGGTTAAGGGTTAGCGTTAGGTTTAGCGTTAGGTTAAGGGTTAGGTTTAGGGTTAGGTTAAGGGTTAGGCTTAGGGTTAGGTTTAGGGTTAGGTTTGGGGGGGTTAGGTTTAGATTTATGCATTAATTTTAAGTTTACCGCTCACAGCGTGCTGTTTTCGTCGCGCTGTGATGACGTCACGTACGCGCTTTCGTCGAGCGCGCTTTAGTCTACCGCGGTTTTGTGGTGGAACCATCTAAAACCACCTTTGCCGTTTTTGTAGCGACATTTTACTGTTGGCTAAAATTCTGCTTGTTTAATCCTCTAACGATTAAGATTTGTCTTTTCTTTCTTAACAAAGTTTGACAACTTTGAGCCGATCAGCTTTTGTCTATTTGTTAGGCTATGAAGTCATACCAGACGTACCGCATTGATTGCCTGAATGCTGAGGCGAAGCTGCGTGAGGCTGAACGGCAAGAGGAGAAGCGCAGCGGCGGAAAGCATTCAGATCCTAGCGGATCCCCGGGTGGGGCTGGACTTGACAAAACCCCTCGTCGCGCTTCACTTCGGAAGGTGGAGCGCCTCCTGGAAAAGGTAGCTAGAAGATGGGGGGTGGGAGTGTTGGAAATTTTGATCATAGATCAAAATGCGACTGGGCCTTTTGGTAAAGATGCTAGTACTGTTCACTGAATATATTAGGACTTGGAGTAAATATGTTTGGTTTGAAACTGTGGGGCTATCATCCTGTTCACACAGCCTGCTTAATTGGGGCAGGACAAAAGCCATTTGCATAACATAAACTTGTGTGTATTAACTTTTCAGGTTCTTTTTGTGGGTTCGTGTGTTTTATGAACACATTTGGCTTCTTTCTGGCTCAGTATATTGGGTGAGAAATGTGGAAATATGAGTTCAGCCCGTAAATCTTAATCTTCCCATTTTGAGCTGGAGAGGTTTGGAGAAGAGAGGTCTTCAGTGAACTGTCCTTTGGAAGAGGCAGCTCATTCCAGCTTCAGATTTGGAGCAGGTGTGGGGAGTAAGAGGTGACCAGAGGCTCCTTTTCAAAGGTGCATCAGAGAATCTCCCCACAGAAGGGGGAAGGTTTTGAGAGAACACAGAATGGCTGGCAGTTGAGGCCAACCCAAATCTATGGCCATTTATTACCTTGCAATGATTTGAGCCAGTAAGTTCAGACCACAAACCACTTCCTTTTCTTTTGGTTCTTTTTTCTGCTGCTGGTGGGCTGATATGAAACTTTTGTGACCTTGGTGGAGGCAAGGTTGGTTCCATCTGACAAGGCTGTTTCTAAACAACAAAACCGATAGCAATTAAGAGCCGAGGTGGCGCAGTGGTTAGGGGTGCAGTACTGCAGGCCACTTTAGCTGACTGTGATCTGCAGCTCAGCGGTTCAAATCTCACCAGGCTCAAGGTCGACTCAGCCTTCCATCCTTCCGAGGTGGGTGAAATGAGGACCCGGACTGTTGGGGGCAAGTTGCTGACTCAATTTGCTAAAAAAAAAATTGTAAACCGCTTAGAGAGGGCTGAAAGCCCTATGAAGCGGTATATAAGTCTAATAAATAAATAAATAAATTGTCTTTAAGGAACACTAACATAGGTTACAAGTCTCCCCTACTAAACACACTGTTGTTCCAACATTCACGTAACTCCATTAATCATTTTAGAATGTCAGTGCAAACTGAGCTCATACATATATTGAGTTTGCCAGAATTCCCTTTATGCCCCTTAGAAATCTGGAAGAAAATCTTAAAGATTTGTCTTCTGTGTAGTCATGGAGAATATATCCGTCTTAACGTCTTGCATCTAAATGAAGTTCTCGTCGTATCTTTGTAGCTTTCCTTCTTGAGCCGATTACAGATTAGCCTAGATTATATTCCTTGAATCCATTTAGATAGCACTTACTGCCTTTAATTCCTATTGTATGTTTTTTATTGTTATTTCCCCCCTAAAATGTTTCAGTTTGTTTTTCAATTGAATTGTACACTTTAAATGTTGTATATAGAAAAAAATCTGAAGTGATTTATCTTGGTCTGATTTTTTTTTTTTAACGTCTCAAAACTTGCCCTTTTAACAATGGAAACAGTGGAATTGTTGGGGTAATGCAAGGCAGACAGGGTATTTGCACTGTTCCTACTCACAGAGGAGTCCTGCATTGCAGGAAATAGGATGAGTATTCCTCAACTTGCAACCAGTTGCTTAACAACCATTTGAAGATAGATTTTTAAAAAAGCTACTTATGAACTGTCCTTGAAGTTATGACTGCCACACACTCCTTTCTGTGGACTGCAAGAGCCGTGATGGCACAGTGGCTAGAGTGCAGTACTGCAGGCTACTTCTGCTGATCACCGGCTGCCAGCAGTTTGGCAGATTGAATCTCATCAGGCTCAGGGTTGATTCAGCCTTCCATCCTTCCGAAGTGGGTAAAATGAGGACCCAGACTGTTGGGGGACAATATGCCGACTCTGTAAACTGCTTAGAGAGGGGCTGCAAAGCACTGTGAAGCGGTATATAAGTCTAACTGCTATTTCTATTGCTAAGTGCATTTACAACTGGCTGTGGCATCCTGCATTCGTGTGAAACCAGCAGAAAATGGCAAAAAAAACACCACTCATTGGATATGTTAGATTTGGTTAATGATTGTACTCTAATGGTCATAAAACAATCATAAAATCAAGTCCAGTTACGTAGTGCCTTGACTTACGATCACAATGCCTTGCAGTCAAAATTCTGGCCTCCATCGTGGTTGTAAGTCAAACTGTATGAACCATATATAGCAGATCTGGAACCCCAGCATGATATTTATGAATACCGCTCTTCCCACGTTTTTTTCAATCATTTTATATAATCTCTTTACTAAATGACAACTCTGGTGCCTCCGGTGTATCCTCAATATTTCAAATATATCCATCGGTTTAAAAAATGGTTAGGGGAGATCCCCTGCAATAGAATAAGGAGAGAAGGGAAAGGAGAGCAGGAAGGAAGGAAGGAGAGAAGAAAGAGAAGAAAGGGGGGTAGGAAGGAGGGAGGGAAGGAGGGAGGGAAGCAAGGAGGGAAGGAAGGAAGGAGAGAAGAAAGGAGGGAACGAAGGAGGGAAGGGGGAAGGAGGGAGGGAAGGAAGGAGGGAAGGAAGGAGAGTAGGAGAGAAGAAACGAGGGAAGGAAAGAGGGAGTGAGGGAAGAAGAAGTAGGACCCTTGTAAAATAAGATGGATCTATGGGATGGTAAGAAAGCAATTTTCAAGTATATTGTCAACTGTAGGGAAAAAATTGTTATAAATACATATTATTAATAACAGTTATGAGATCATATAATTGTGAATGTATATATGAAATTGATAAAATAAAAAATAACAAAAAAAAAGAATTTTATTCTACCAGAACCTACCAGATTTTTCTTATTATGCAAAAGTTATGGGAAAGTAGAATGCTAGGAGGAAAAAAGTATAATTGAGGGGATTAATGGGAAGGAAGAAATAGTTAGCTGTCACTCCTCAGCTGCCTATCGAATAAAGTTGCTGAACAGTTCCTTCGGCTGTTTTCTTCAGTGATTTCAGAGATGATCTTCTTCTTCCTTCTTGCTCAGTGATTTATCATACAACTTCTGCTGGAATCAGGCTAGGAAGGAGGTTGTTCCCTTTATGAGCAATTGCTGCCACTATTTATCAGGAAAAAAGATGTTTGCAAAAGTACTAAGCTGAGGGAAATGGAGGGAAGAAGGAAGGACAGTCTGGAATGTTAACATAACGATTTCTTGATCTTCGCAGAGACAGGCTAAATTCCTGGAAAGCAAGCTGAAGTGTGCCAAGGCTCGGAATGATTACTTGTTGAATCTACATACCGCTAACTCTGCCATGAGCAACTACTATGTACGAGATGTGGCTGACCTGCTAGATGTGAGTCAATTCTCTCCATGCCCATCAGCAACGTAGGGGTTTGCACTAAGATATCAACTGCCAAGCCTTTGGTTGCCTATATGAATTCCTTTTGTCACTGTTTAGAGCCGAGGTGGTGCAGTGGTTAGAGTGCAGTACTGCAGCCACTTCAGCTGACTGTTAGCTGCAGTTCGGCGGTTCAAATCTCACCGGCTCAAGGTTGACTCAGCCTTCCATCCTTCCGAGGTGGGTAAAATGAGGACCCAGACTGTGGGGGCAATATGCTAACTCTGTAAACCGCTTAGAGAGGGCTGAAAGCCCTATGAAGCGGTATATAAGTCTAATTGCTATTGCTATTGTTTATGTGAGGGCACGAGTCCATGTATATATCAAATGTATACTGGTCTTCCAGTGCAACTTCATGGCTTGTCTAAAGTATCCTGCAACCTTCTGTATGGTGGGAATGTTGAAATTGCTCATAGGTTTCATTCACAGAACTATAGTTCAAACAATTTTGGGAAAAGCAGAGAGTATGCATCAGTATTCAAACTGGAATCAAGACTGTGTGCCAGGAAGTTTGGAGACCACTGTTTTAAAAGTTACAGTATAGAGAAGTTAGCTAGTTTCCTGTAACTTGATTTTTTTTAAAAAGACAGTGCCTGCCATATTTTAACAGCTATTTTAATGGGGGCATTCTCCATTTAAAAATGATATAAGTTTAACCCCCCCATGAGAATGAGAACCTTGAAAAAGATACTGGAGCAATTTCTGCTCGCCAACTGAAATAAGTTTACCATATCTCAGTTATAACATTTTAGATCAGTGGTCCCCAACCCCCGGTCCGGGGGGGAGCTGCGCGGAAGCACAGGAGCAAGTGAGGCGAGGAGGAAGAATCCCCCGCTACTACACCACCTCCGCCCCCTCCCCGAGTCAGCCGTCCCCTCCGTGAACGCCTCCGCCTCTTTCTCCTTTCTTGCCTCAGTCGGCTCGCCTGGAAGCGAGGCGAGGAGGGGGCGGACCATGCGCTGGAAGCGGAGCCCTTGGAGGCCCTGGCGGCTTCCCCGCCCGGCCTTGGCTTGTGAGAAGGAACGGCGGGAGAGGTAGAGAGAGAGAGAGAGAGAGAACGTCGGGCAGCCGAGGGCGGGGGGGGGGTCTTTTGAGGGGAGATGGGGGGCAGCGCACGGTGGAAAAGCGGCGGTCTTGCCCACCCTTTTCCTGCCTCCCGCCCGCTCCAGTTGGCGCAGGCAGGGGTGGGGGCTCGGTGCCTGAAGTCTCTTGCCTCTCTTCCAAAATTTCGCCAACGGGCATCGGTGAAGCGCGCTCTTTCTCTTCCTCACAAAACACATTTCCTTTCCCCCCACGCGTATTATTGGCGATATGGACTCTTGGAGGCTGCGCTCCCGGGTCGCGTTTCCTTTTTGCAGCCCACGAGAATGCCTGGTTCTGAGCCTCAAAAAACGAGAGTTCTCTTAAGGCTGCAAAAAAGGAATATACTTTGGTCCTTGAAGCGCTTTTCCTGTTATTTGGACATTATATATATACGTACGTACATACGTACGGTATGTATATATGCATGTATGTGTGTGTGTGTGTGTGTGTGTGTGTGTGTGTGTGTGTGTGTGTATGTATATATATATATATATATATATATATATATATATATATATATATATGTCTGTAGTCCATAATATAGTGATGATTTAAAAAAAAATTAGTTGAGCACATGGAATCTTTTTTCTTTTAGTATATTTTGGAGGTGGGGGCCCACTTTGTTATTTAAGATAGTATCTCCTTTTATATATGGTAGTGAAGATACCTAATACTCCCAAACCCTATTTCCCCCACGACAATCAATGTGTCGTCGCGAACAACGCCCGCCCACGCCTGCGCGCGCTCAGCGGGCCACGGTAAAATTATCAAAGGCTGACTGGTCCGCGGCGATAAAAAGGTTGGGGACCACTGTTTTAGATGACTTGTTAGGTGACAACAAAGAGTTGGAGTTTTGCGTAGCTCTTTGCTGCACAAGGATATAATTGTCCTAATTAAAATGTAAATTTCTGCTATGAAGCTTCAAGGGCATTCTACTTGGCTGTCTTGTTTCCTGTGCTCCTAAACCATGAAACGTTATAAATTTCTAATCTTGCAATCACAAAATTCCAAATCCCGCAGAATTTATTCCCTTTCTTGCAGAATCTACTGCACACTTTATCGTGGCTTTATTTCTACACTATTATCCATTTCATAACTTGACCTGCCTTTGTAGCAGACGGTCATTTGCACGTCATAGAAAAGATGCACCAAGAACAAAAGTTGTGCTTGTTGGGTCATCGTGCAGCTATTGGAAAAGATAGTGGGGATCGGTCAACCGTGGAACCTAATGACCATCGGGCTCATCTGATAACTAATGACATCTTTATCATATGATTGCAGTGTTTTGACCTTGGCTTCCACCTGTCGCTGGGCAAAGTACTGAGGACCTACCTAGCCGCAGAATCACGGGCCCAGGCATCTTGGCAACAGGGCCTGTGCGCCATTGAAGGGGTGGTTGATGCTTTGGATCCATTGGGAGATAAGTCCAGGATGATGGAGGCCAACCCTGCAGCCTATTGCCCTCCTCTGTCTTTTGACTACCAGCCTCATGAAGGCGACGAGGTGAGAGGATTCCTGGCTGCTTCTTCTTCTACAGGTTTCGCTCTCCGCTCAGGCTGGCCCTTATTATTTCTTTCCTGTACTTTTTCTATCTTCAGGTATCTGAAGTCCGGGCTGAGGGTCCGCTGAGAAATGAACTAGTTTCCCGTTTCCAGCACATCCAGTCTCGCCTCAATTCCATCACCCTGGAGACAGATGAAGTAGGTACCAATAGAGAGAGTGAGGTGCAATTGAAGGGGGGGGATGGGCAGGAATTAATTGCAATTTCAAAAATCAGTTTCGTTAATTTTAGGAACTGCAAAGGAGAAGTGCCTGGAGGGGTGGGGGTGGGGGATTCTGGCACTTCTTCCTGCCACTGACTGTCCTGCAGAAGCCTTCCGCTCTATATGGGGCAGCCCTTGAAGAGTATTCAGAGACTTCAACTCGTCCAGAACGCAGCCGCGCGAGCGATTGTGGGTGCACCTCGGTACACCCACGTTACACCTATCCTCCGCGAGCTGCACTGGTTACCGATCAGTCTCCGGATACGCTTCAAGGTGCTAGTCGTAACTTATAAAGCCCTTCATGGTATCGGATCTGGGTACTTGAGAGACCGCCTGCAGCCAATTACCTCCCACAGACCCATTAGATCTCACAGGGTTGGCCTCTTCCGGGTGCCATCTACCAGCCAATGCCATCTGGCTATTACCCGGGGGAGGGCCTTCTCTGTGGCAGCTCCGGCCCTCTGGAATGAACTCCCCGCAGGGATCCGGACCCTCACCTCTCTCCAGGCCTTCCGAAAAGCCGTCAAAACCTGGCTTTGCCGGCAGGCCTGGGGTTGATGAGTTCCCCTCCCCTCTCGACATGTATGGTTGTGCAACTGTTGTTTACTTTTATTATTTGTATTTTGTTTTTTATGTTCCCCTTTTTCCCCCTTGAATTGTTCGCTGTCCTGAGTCCTCCCGGAGAAGGGCGGCATACAAATAATAAAATTCCAATTCCAATTCCAATTCCCCATTCCCTTAGTGCTAGAGAGGAATTCCTAGGATTCATCAGAATGTAGCTGGGCTCTTAGGAAGACCTTTTTACTGTAGAGGTCTCCTGGTATAGGAATTTCTATTTTCTTTCACAGGTCAACAAGACTCTGAAGGCCACCCTGCAAAGCCTGATAGATCTTTTGACAGCAGAGGAGCCCGAAGCGCTGGATGCCTTTCAAGGCTGTCAGTCTACAGAGTCACTCAAGTCCACAGGTTCTGATGCTGGTGGGAAGCAGGCATTGGCAAAGCGCCGGGCCAACCAGCAGGATACAGAAAGCTTCTATATCATGGTAGAATCCTAGATGCCTGAAAGAATTAAACTTGATGCACCTTTAATATGCGGTCATAAAGACGAGGCCACCATAACCTAATACATTTAGATAGTTATTTTTATTTTAATTAATTTAGATTTCACCAGAACTTGTTTATGATAACTCACCCTCCTCCTATTTATATAAGACAGCGTAAGGTCACTTTTGCTATTGGTAGGTTTCTTCTTTACGACAATTTCTCTATGAAATCACTGATAGAATGTTACCCTGAACCGTGACCCAACAAACGCGCGTCGACAAAAAACCCGTGACAAAACGGCAAAGTCGAAAGCGCGCCCACTAAAGCGCGCCGACAAAACTGCGCCCACAAAAGCGTGATTAGGGTTTTTAAGTTAGGGTTAGGGTAAGGGTTAGGGTTAGGGTTGTTGATGTTGTTAACATTGTTTTCATGTTGTTTTCGATGGCGCACTTTTGTCGGCGTGCATTTGTCGACGCGCTTTAGTAGGCGCGCTTTTGATTTCGCCGTTTTGTCGGCACGCATTTGTTAGGCGCGCATTTGTCGGTGAACCACCCTGAACTAATCCCTGCTTCAGCATTGTTCTGAGCAAGACCTATTGCCAGAGACCCTTCCTTCAGCCCCATTTTAGAAACCTAGACAAAAAGAAGGTGGCTGTAAGGATTGCCTCTCCTTCTAGCTTAAGAAAGTGAAGACTCTTGAAATGAAGTATTTCAAAAGGAACCTTTTACTAAGTAGAAGTGAAAACAATCAGTTCAAAGCAACATCTGAATCCCCTGAGACAAGACAACTAGAATTAAAGCGGTAGAGACCCCTCCCATTCGTCAGAATGCAGATTTTAGCCAATACACAAGTGTGAAGGTGGTTCCTTTACCAGGCTGCCCTGAGAACTGGATAAGCATACATTCCCATGGCTATCTTCCGTTAGACATTAAAGTGAACTGTCCCACATGGCCATCATAAACATTCCCCAAAAGGTGAGGGGATCTCAAGGCGCTTCGGCATCAGGAGACCAGTTGTGAAATCTCAGTTGTCACAGGCACTGTTAATAAATCGACTCCAAGGTCCCCCTCCTCCCAATTGAATGGCAGTATCACTTTTAGGGATAGTGGCTTTGGATTTTGTCTCTCAAAGCGGAGAAACACAAATTATGAATCTGCTGTAGAATGAGAACCTCTGACCTGATTAGATACTATAGAGACCCGGAGTTTAAAAATAAAGTGATAGAAGATTGATTTGAGAAAAAAAAACAGTTTCTGACTCTTGTTCAATGGTGGAATGCCTCCTACTTTTGAAATTGATGATTTAGCTCTTCTCAATTATCGAAATAATGTAGAAAGGTGACCAGGCCGCTTTCTTGGATTTTAAATAGCTGGCTAGATGCAACAAGACGCTAAACATTTGTGAAGGATGAAAGATAAGTTCTCTCCCATTCAGTCTTCCTGGCATGGTTCCAGTTTGTTGAAAGCTTCAATAAGATGTCTTGGATTTGATCAGTATATAGAGAAACCTGTCCCACTCGGCCCAATCTTTGATAACAGATTTCATGCTATCTCTTGCACAGAAATTCAAAGAATATCTCTCTGGACGAAGCATTCAAACAAAACTGCAAGCAAAGCATGACCAGATGAAGGAAGCGATAGAGAAAGGTGAGGTGTGAAGGAATAGACAATACCTGTACTCTTCGATTGGGAGCCTATTATTGGTATTTATTATATTTGTCCGTCTGTCCATCCATCCACTCACACATGCACCCATCTGTCCATCCAGCTTCTAAGGACTTGAGAAACACCTGATAATATCTAAAAGAATAAATCACTTTGTCATGCTTTCTCCCAGAATACCCTCAAAATTACAGGTTGCAGAAATAGTTTGCCTTGGTACTCTTTTGAGAGAATTTCTGATCCCAAGGTTCTCTGTGGTGAGAATTGTTTAGTTGTTTTCACTTAAGGGAAGAAGGAACAGTCTATTGGGGAGTTGCATTCCCTTCTGTATT
This sequence comes from Thamnophis elegans, assembly GCF_009769535.1. NCBI lineage: Eukaryota > Metazoa > Chordata > Lepidosauria > Squamata > Natricidae > Thamnophis > Thamnophis elegans. The sequence goes on from NC_045542.1 coordinate 7,854,512, forward strand.
TTACACACACACACACACACACACACACACCACACACCACCCACCACACACACACACTTTCATACACACAGAGACACAGTGTTTGTTTTGAATCCTGAATGCTGATAGCTCTTTGAGTGACAAAGTCTGTGATTCTCTCCTGTATGGCTTTCCTTTGTCATATTTACTTGATCAAATATAAGTTCTGTGCTTCATTGAAACTATTATTTTTTAAAACCTTATATATATTTTGAGAGAGATGAAATTGGTTTGGAGAGTAGGATAAGAGCGGAAAATTATATAAATGTGTTTGAAATATATATATTAATATCTGCATTAAATTAAGTGTATGCTGTATAGAATTCACTATTAAAATGATATACTATTTTTCTCTTTTTTCCTTTGTTGTGTTTTTTACATTTTGTCAAAAAGCATCTATGTACTTCCCCCCTCCCTTTTTTGGCATTATTTTAAAAGCAATTAAAAATAAATAAATAAAGGACAAGTGCTTGCCAATTGAACCTTCTTCTTGAAAAGCAGGGAAAGAAGTTTCACAATTTCTGTCAACTCGTGCAACTCTGGTTTCTGACCAAAACCAGATTCTTGCTAAGCTTGGGCCCAGTGAGAACTAGCAATCTGTATCAGTGAGTTCCTTCCAATGAGATTCTTACTGTAGAAGCAACAAGCTGATCTTCGACGAGCAACAAGCTCTCTGATTTTACTCTAAAATCAGAGGCATGAATAAAGCCACTAAGACTCCAAATTTAACTTCTTGGTCTTCCTCTTGTTCTTTCTCCTTGCTTTCCCAGGTGCTGCGTTGGATAGAGAATTAGCCAGGTAAAAAAGGAATCCTGGGATGAATGAAAATTGCAGATTCAGTTGGTGGTGGTGGTTCCCTTGTAAGAATCCCTCAGGCCTACTCTGCAGTGGAGAATCCAAGCAGAACTCTGGGGAGGACACCGTTCCAGTTTGGGTGGGGGAACGCTCTGACATCTGCCTTCCTCCCCACACCACAAAAATGTTGGTTCCAGGCCACAGTCCCAGCGCATCCGGCGGTCCCGCCCTCCCTCGCGCTGTCATCACCAGCTCTTCGAGGGTGACCTACAGGCCTTCTTGGAGGTACCGGCTGCTGCCCTCAGCTGCTCCCCTCCTGCCCAGCTCCTAGTCTTGCTTTCTTGCCCTTTGCCTAGTGTGATTACTCTGCGCTGTTCTGGCCCAGCTTTTGCCTCTGGCTCTCCCCCTAATGGCTTTTGCTGCTCCCTTTGCTTGTAACATGTCTATGCTCACTCTGTCTCTCCTGTCCCTGCTGCCCAAGGAGGCGGAGGCTGCAGGCACGGAAGCAGGTACAGGACTGGCGGTGGGAAACGGTAGCCTGACTCGGTGGGTGGGGAGGCCTGCCAACCTAAGGGGCATGGAAGGGTACATAGGCCGCTTGCGTGATGGACTGTACTTTCTCATTAAAAAAAAACACACACACAGACCATGATTTTGAGTGTTTGTGTACTCACTCACTTATATATATATATTTATGTATGAGTGTGTCTGCAAGTATTTGTGGGATTATAAAGTGCTAACCTTGCATGAAGCATGCTTTGCACATCAGACTATTTAATACTACATTTCTGTATGTACTTGCCTATGTGTGCATGGGTTCACCCACAAAACCGCGCTCGACTAAACCGCGCCCGACTAAACCGCGTCGCTGATGTCATCAACAGGGCGACAACAGCGCGGAGACAGAAACACGTTGTAAACCCTAAACCTAAAATTAACCCCTAAACCTAAATCTAACCCCCCTAAACCTAATCCTAAACCTAACCCTAAACCTAACCCTTAACCTAACCCTAACCCTAACCCTTAACCTAACCCTAAACCTAAACCTAACCCTAAACCTAAACCTAAACCTAAACCTAACCTTTAACCTAACCCTAAACCTAATCCTAACCCTTAACGTAACCCTAAACCTAACCCTAAACCTAACCCTAAACCTAACCCTTACCTTAAATTGAATCGGCTTGCTTTCAAAGCGCTATTTAAAGCGCCCTTCTTTCTCCTGGCTGTTGTCGCCCTGTTGATGACGTCAGCGACGCGGTTTAATCAGGCACGGTTTAGTCGAGCGCGGTTTTGACGGGTCACGATGTGCATGCAGTGCTATCTTGCTTGTATTTCTGCACATGCACTATTCCATCTTTTTTTTTTTTTTTAATGTTCACTTGTCACTGGAAGATCTTGATGTGTTATCGAAATAAGACATGACTGCATGTTTTAGCCATATATATTATGCATTGTCTGATGGTCTCTTTCAGTCCATTAAAAGGCTGTAAAAATTTAGTTCTGTATAGGAAAGCTTTGAATTTGTGTCCCGGCTACTTTCTGGGAAATGCTCGTTGCTTTTGCTGTATCGTTGCAATACATTATCCTCCAAGAAATAGCGCGCTGGCATGAGCATCCATAGAGGCAAAGGGGCAGATAGAGCATGATGACATAATCACACAGATCTTGCAACACATGTGTTTGTTGACAACAAATGTCATTGCAGCATTTGTCATGTGTGTGTCATCATTTTGCTGTCATCAATAACTGACCCTGTGGATCACAGCCTGGAGTCCTTTGCTTCTTTTGAATTTTAAGCTGATAATTTAGGGATAACTCTGGGGACCTGAGCCAAGTAAGTTGAACCAAAATTTCCTGCCTAGCCAGCCAGCCAGCCAGTGACCAGGAGCTACACCCATAAATTAACAATAAAATAAAGTATTGATTACATTTGAGAAGAAATGATACCTTTCCAGTCAAACGACGTGTGAAAAAAAAGGTTCTGCAGAATTTGTTTTATAGCAGGGGTGTCAAACTCGTGGCCCGCGAACCAGATGCGTCACGCGCTGGCGACGCCCACCCCCGTTTTAGCGAAGGGGGGGGGAAAGTTGCAATATGCCACGCGACGACGTTGCGAGTTGACACACCTATTTTATATCATTAGAATAAGGATATTAAAATACGCTAATGCGATTGAACTAAAAGCTTTCGATTGCTTCAAATTTGTCCATAATTAAGCGGATTAATTCATTCATTCTTTACAGGAGTTTATTTGATAACCGTAGGTAACGGATCCTAGTTAAGAAAAACTACTTGTTCCTTTTTGCTTATTTTGTAGGCAATACCTCTTCTCACCATTTGCCTACAGATCATCACAATTGTTTGATTCACACACCACTAATAGCTTGTGCAGATTTGTTTGATTTTTATGGTTTACACTTTACTTTAGTTTTCATAAACAGATTAAAGCGAGAGATTTGGGGTTTGATCTAGACATACATCATGCTGAAAGTGATCTGTTGAACTCATAGGGATTTGAATTCTTCTCAATTAATCTGATTCTTCTTTGGTGTCAATGGATCCACTCTCACCATGTTACATTTGGATTCCACCCACAATTTATCCACGTGTTAGAAATGTGGTAAATGCGTGAGAACCTGAACTCAAATCCCAGCATGGAATGGGAAATCACTCTGCTTTACCAGGTCTTTTTGCAGTCATACACAACACACACACAGGGTATATATGTGGGTGAAGGGGTGGTTTTCAGTGCTAAAATGAGACTATTTCTACTTCTATACACCAGATGTCTTGTTTTGCTGTTTCATTGTTGGATATTACTGTATTAAAAGAGAGACTTTGCCCATTATTCCCCCTGCCCATTTTTTTTCTGTGCTAAACAGTGAATGTGCCTTAATATTTAACACCCTGAGTCATTTTGCTCATAGACTGCTTTTTCCATTGTATACATGAGAAGATAGGGCCGAGCAATTTTAACAGTTTGCAAGCCACATGTGGAATCCGCACTCCTGCCACCCCCGCCTTTCTAGCTCTCCGGTTTTGTTTCCCAAGCGCCTGGGGCCAAAACCTTCAAATGGGTTTCCCCAGTTTTGAGGAAGTTGGAGGTGTTTCAGGCTTCAGATAAGCATTTTAAAGCTTCCCTATGATAAAGGCACCCTGTTTTTAAAATCCCACCTGCAATGATTATATCTCCCCCCCCCCGCCCCATTTGCAGAGGTTTTAAGGAGTGAGATGAGTGCCAAGTTGTTGAAAGTTTCTCTAGCAAATTTGTTGCTTATTAGTAAAAAAAAAATAACATGGGGAAGAGAAGTGGACATTTTGTCATTCTCCTCTGATGATGTTGTAATGACCCTACAGCCGTGACCCGACAAATGTGCGCACGACAAAAGCGCGCTGACAAAAGCATGGCGCTAAAACTGCGACGTCATCAATGTGACGTCATCAACGCGGCGACAACAGCGCGCCGACAGAAGCGCGATTTAATTTAAGGTAAGGGTTAGGGTTAGGGTTAGGTTTAGGGTTAGGTTTGGGGTTAGGTTTGGGGTTAGGTTTAGGGTTAGGTTTAGGGTTAGGTTTAGGGTTAGGTTTAGGGTTAAGTTTAGGTTTACAGCGCGCTTCTGTCGTCGTGCTTCTGTCGTCGCGCTTCAGCGCTCATTCATCGGCGCGCTTTAGAACTCGCGGTTTTGTCACCGCGGTTTAGTCGGGCGCGCTTTTGTCGTTCGCCCTTTTGTCGGTGAACCCCCTACAGCCACATCTCCTTTGATCCCCAAATGAGGCACAGAGACAAAATGACACACAGACACAGACAGAGTCATCAGGAGTTGTCACTCCTGCTGTAGAAGGAGACTCAGTTCAAGCCTACAGGCTACGCTGGGAAATCAAGACATCAACCTAGAAAGAGATGGTAGCAAACTGCTTCCATAATAGTACTGAGAAAAATGTATAAATGTAGGTACCGGAAGTAGGGTAGGGTGGGGTGAGCTCTCTTCAAGATGCTTTTACTTTCTTTATGATCTATAATGCTTGCCTAAGTAGGGAAAGTCCAGGTTCTCTCTCTAATTTCTTTTTTGCCCCCTGCCCTTCCCCCTCACTCAGTGCTATATTTGTGCAAAAAGTGAAACTGAGAGGAAGTTGGGTTTTTTTTCTTTTTTTGATTTTGCAATTCTGAACAATATGTAGAAATTTTCTTAGCTCTGGGGCGTGGTTGGTATTGCTTTAAAACATAATACAGACTTCTGTGCTAAGTAAAATTATGTGGACCAAACCGTTTGTTCTGCAGTTTTTAGAGGACAAATTAAAATGGTTTATCTAAAGCTTTGAAGCTCTCTCCTGAAGAATGGAAATGTGATGGGCTAATTATGCAATTACTTGGATAGGATCTACCCTTTTCCCAAGAATGGCCAGAGTAAGGTATCTGGAGGTTTTTTCCCTTCTCTTTTTCCTGCTTCATTTTATCTTCACATGTTTTTTTTTCCCTTCTGTTTTCCAGGCAGTCTTGACCCCTGGTGACTGCCTGGGCAAGCCCCCTGAAGTTTTCTTGGCAAGATTTTTTCAGGAGTGGCTTGGCCTTGCCTTCTTCCTAGGGCTGAGAGAGGAGGACTGGCCCAAGGTCAGCTGACTTCATGGGCAATAAAATTCAGAGCGTCTCGGATTCTAGCCTGATGCCTGAACCACTACCCCAAAGTGGCTCTCGCCTTCACAATTGTCCTGTAAAATTTGATGCACCTGGCCAAAAAAATAAAAGAGAAAAGACATATTTTTAAAAAGTTTCTTCTCTCAGTTTTATTTTATTTGTATCACAGTCTTCTCTTCAAAAGCCCAAGGTATAAGCTTGGCTAGTGTGCATTAGAAAGTCCTCGTTTCTTTGCCACTGAATTAGTTAACAGTTGCCCTAAAATCCAGTTTAAATCCAACTCTTCTCATCCCTCCAATGCGCATGTTGCAGAGGTGGGTTTCTGCGGGTTCAGCACAGATTGGGCGAACCAGTAGTAGCGGCGGCGGGAGGCTCCATCCACCCGCCAAGACGCTTCTGCACATGCGTAGAAGTGTTGCGCACACGAGCGAACCAGTAGTAAAAAAAATTGGAAACCCACCACTAGCGTGCTGCACTGAATATAGAAAAACACAGTGCAAACATTTGAGTTTTACAGTAAGAGGGATCATTGCTAATGGTGATCACACTTATTCTGTTTCTGCTGTTGATAACCAAAGCTTTTTGTCTTGTTTCCAAAACCTCCCATGTCTGCAGAGCGTCAATAGTGTGGAGAAGAGGCACATATAAAATAAGCTACTGATAACAGCTGTCAGCAGCACCCAAATGATTTTTATTCACCCATCTTTTCCCCACGTTTATTTCAGTCATTACAGCAATTCACTAGTTACAGCAGTGAGTTACTGTAGATTGCATTATAGTACAGCAATTGTTACAACTGTGCTAAGGCGCTATTCTTGCCCCTCTTGCAGATAAAAGTTTGACTCTGAGGGAGCGATTCGACTACGAGTAAACCATTTGAGTTATAAGATAAGATGAGCAGGAAACTTCCTAATCAGAGTTTTAGCTATACCCACTGCAGCATTTTGTTTTGCTCTATCTGCTAGAGCAGAATAAAGATGTCATTAAGTAATGAACAGGGGTGGGTTCCTGCCAGTTCCAACCACTACCATGCCGTTTAGAACCAGTTCCCACTCCCCCCCGCCCATCCGCACCACGCTTGCCCTGTCTGCCGCTCACTGATTGGCTGGCTCACCAATCGCCCCGCCCACCTCTAAGACTCCTATCTAAACCTTAAAGCCTTAAAGCTGTCAAGTTTGAACACCCCTGGGGGTTTTCTTTTCTAAAGGGTTAGGGGTGCAAGGGTCTTGTAACTTGACAGCTTTAAGACTTGCACACTTCAATGCCAGAGTTCCTGAGTCAACATGACTGGAGGAGGAATTCTGGGAGTTGAAGTCCACAAGTCTTAAAGCTGTCAAGTTTGAACACCCCTGGGGTATTTTTTTCTAAAGGGTTAGGGGTGCAAGGGTCTTGTAACTTGACAGCTTTAAGACTTGCACACTTCAATGCCAGAGTTCCTGAGTCAACATGACTGGAGGAGGAATTCTGGGAGTTGAAGTCCACAAGTCTTAAAGCTGTCAAGTTTGAACACCCCTGGGTTTTTTTTCCTAAAGGGTTAGGGGTGCAAGGGTCCTGTAACTTGACAGCTTTAAGACTTCCGTGCTTCAAATGCCAGAGTTTCTGAGCCAACATTTTGGCTGCTAAGCAAGAGCGTTGTTAAGTGAGTTTCACCACAGTTTACAACTTGGCCACTCCTACCCGGTCACATGGCTTGCAAGCCACTCCCATTCAGTCACATGGCTGGCAAGCCACTCCCACCCAGTCACATGGCCGGCAAGCCACTCCCACAAAGCAGGCCACACCTACAGAAGAGGTTCTAAAAAAAATTGAAACCCACCACTGGAACAGGCCCAATCACGGCAGCTAGGAGCTTAGTCCCTAGCAGTCCTGGGTGTGTTGTGAGAATGCTATCTTGTGACCCTCTTCTTTCCTTCCTGTAACTCCAGGCCTCGGGCCAAGCGGTGCCCCTTGTGGTGGAAAGTTGCATCCGCTTCATCAATCTCCATGGTAAGACTGTCCTGTGCTAATCCCCCCTTTCCTTCCTTCCTCCCTCTTTCCTTGTGCTCATGTTTGGTCACCTTGCTGGGAATTGAACTGTGAAGACCATGAGTTCTTCACTGAAAATACCCCTTGGTATTTCCTCCCCCCCACCTTCTTCTTTGCTCAGGCCTCCAGCATGAAGGTGTTTTTCGTGTGCCTGGATCTCAAGCACAAGTAGCGGAGATCAGGAATGCCTTTGAGAAAGGTGAGCAGTCAGGAGGACGTTTAAAAGGTTTTATTAAGCTTGCCATGGCATTTCTAGAATGCCATAGAAGCAGGAGGTACATCAAATACCTCTTATGCATTGACATTCCAGAAATTATAACCACAACAGATATTGGTCTTCAGATCCCATTGCAACAGCCTTCAGCGTTGGCATTGGCTACCACATTCAAAGTTGTTTAGACATTTTCATAGCTAGCCTGGGATTGGACCCCATCTTTTACCTGTGGTTGCAAGTTTGATTTTTCTCCACCAGGTGAGGACCCCTTAGCCGATAGCTATGTACAGCATGACTTGGATTCAGTGGCTGGAGTGCTGAAATTGTACTTTCGGGGACTGGAGAAACCTCTCTTTCCTTATGATATTGTTCCTGAGCTGCTGGCCACGGCCCGTAAGTATATTTGCCTCTTCCTCGGTGTTGCTGTTGCAGCCAATATGAATGTTTATGCATTGCATTGGGATATACAGGCCATTTCTTACAAAATCAAAGAGTTAACATTTTACATGTGAACTTCCACTCTATCTCTCTCGTGGCACGACAAAACCGCGAAGCCCTTATCCGCGGAGACATAAGTGCGTCGCTAAAGCCGCGATGTCATCACCGCGCGTCATCACCGCCGCGACAACAGCGCGGCAACAGAAGGGCGCTTTAAAACGGCGCCGCAGCAGAAAGCCGATTTCAATTAAGGTAAGGGTTAGGATTAGGTTTAGGGGTTTGTTTTAGGGTTAGGGTTAGGTTTAGGGTTAGGTTTAGGGTTAGGGTTAGGGTTAGGGTTAGGGTTAGGGTTAGGTTTAGGTTACTGAGTGCTTGGAAATGCGCGGGTTTGCCCTCCGCGATTATGTCATCGCGGTAGGGTCGCGTTTTTCCTTAGTGCTTCGAACGGTGCGAATTAGTCTTCGCGCTTATGTCTCCGCGGATAAGGGCTTCACGGATTTGTGGTGGAACCTATCTCTCTTACATACATCCTTTTAAAAAAAACATTTATTTTCTTTACAAGAGAATAAAGCTGGCCAGAGGTAAGAAAAAAATGGGATAGAGTGTGACATCTCCACCAGCTTCAATATAAATGCAGATACTCCTTACTTACCCATTACTTTGTTTAGCAATCTTTTGAAGTTATGATGACACTGAAAAAAGTAAACTTATGACTGGTCCTTGAACTTGTGGCTGTACATTGTCTCGGAGGTCATGTGAGTGTGATTTGGGGGTTTACCGACAAAAGAGCGACCGACAAAACTGCGCCCGACTAAACTGCGGTGACAAAACCGCGAGTTCTAAACCGCGACAACGAATGAGCGCTGAAGCGCGGCGACAACAGCACGGCGACAACAGCGCGGCGACAGAAGCGTGCTGTGAACCTAACCCTAAACCTAACGCTAACCCTAAACCTAACCCTAACCCTAACCCTAACCCTTACCTTAACTTAAATCGCCCTTAAATCGCCCTTCTGTCGACGTGCTGTTGCCATCGCGCTGTTGTCGGCGCTTTGATGATGTCGCGGTTTTAGCGACGCGGTTTTGTCGGCGCAGTTTTGTTGTACATGCTTTTGTCGGGTCACGTGGTTTGGGTGCTTTGCAAGCCAGCACAAATTGTTTCAACAATCACAGAGTCCCTCAGTCAATGGGTCACTGTTTGCAACTTTCACAACTGACTTCTAACGAACAAAATGAGGAAGCCGGCAGAAGGTCTTGGTCATGTCATATTGTGCTTTGTGGCTGTGGGTACTTTGCTTAATAACTGCAGCAGAACTGACATAAGGGCAATGAGGTCATATTAATTATATCACTTAGCAGTGGGGTTGCTGGTCCCAATTGTGTCAGTAATCGCTACCTATAATTCATTTATTCAGCCTGTAATAAAGCAAGAATCTTGTGCTAATTAGAAACAAATGCAGTATTTTATAGTAATGTATTGATAATTTGTTTTATTCGTCAATTGGTTGAATGTACGGTAACTTTATGCACACTTTATAGGATTTGAATGGTATCTGTGTGCATGTATGTTTGGCCTCTACAGCTAGTTGTGTAGAGGCCACATATATTGAAAAATGGAATAAAAGTGAAACAAAATAAAAATAAATGTATAAGAATTTAAAATTGAGAATGAGATACCTTCCCCCCCCACTTCTGTGATTTTTAAAGGGGTGTATTAGGCTTAGAGAAGGGATAAGTAAGTTATTTTTATGGTCCATTTTCTATAGCAAAGAGGAAACCATTGGTAAAATGTTCTGTCATTAGGAATGTCATTAGGAAACAGATCTAAAGACATGTTTCATTCATCACATTTCCCCAGCTCCAGTTGTTTCTCCCTATCCCTAACTAGCAAGGAATCAAGAAGCCCTGTCCTTTAGGAGTGGAGTAAGGCTGACATTTTCATCCCTTCCCTTATTTTTCTGGAAGTTTAGAGGGTATCCACACACCACTTCCCCCACAGCTCCCAGACTGTTTGCATCTGGTTTTCTGGTTTTCCAAGCAGAGGGAGCAGGCTAGGTAACTTAATTGGGCTGATTTCTATTGGTGTATTTCTCAGAACAGGAAATGCCAGCAAAATATACAGATCCTTGGCCCTAGAGTTTATTTGGGGGCAACAGGTACTCATGCCCTCGTCCTTTCTCGCCTGGACTACTGTAACGCTCTCTACATGGGGCTGCCCTTGAAGAGCACCCGGAAGCTTCAACTGGTCCAGAATGCAGCTGCGTGGGTTATCATGGGGGCACCTAGGTGCTCCCATGTTACACCCCTTTTAGGCAGCCTGCACTGGTTGCCGGTTGTCTTCCGGGTGCGATTCAAGGTACTAATTATGACCTTTAAAGCGCTCCATGGCTTAGGCCCAGGGTACCTGCGAGACCACCTACTGCCACCGGTAGCCTCCCATCGTCCAGTGCGGTCCCACAGAGTTGGCCTCCTTAGGGTGCCGTCGGCCAGACAGTGTCGGCTAGCGACCCCCAGGGGGGAGAGCCTTCTCTGTGGGAGCGCCTTCCCTCTGGAATGAGCTGCCCCGGAGCTTCGTATAATCCCCGACCTCCAGTCCTTCCGACGTGCCCTAAAAAGTTGGCTTTTCCAGCAAGCCAGCCTGGCCTGAACAAAACAAAATAACTTATTGATCACTGTTAATTTTAATTCAATTTGTTTTTTAAAAAAATGTATTGTCAATTTTAATTGGGTTTGGGATATTCCATTTAATTTTTTCTTAACTTTTGTATTATGTGTTTCTTTTAATTGTTGTACGCCGCCCTGAATCCTTGGGAGAAGGGCGGCATATAAATCTAATAAATCTCAAATCTCAACTAACAAGGGGAGATTTAGGTGATGCTAAAACTCTTGCAGGGCAAGATGGAGAAGTCGCTATTCTCAATTGCTAAATGACAACTGTTGTTGATTTATTAATTGAAACAGTCAACTTCTGAAGAGGAGTATGGCTTAACACAGAGGAAGATGGGTGATTTAAAAATACGAAATATAAACAAATGAATAACATGTTGAATGCTTCATGCGCCAATAATGCACTAACTGTATAAATCATTTCCCATTCTTCCTTTTGAGCACAAAGTGGTTATGAATTATAATACCCAAAGTTGAGAATTAACTAGTTTTGGGGGGATGCAGAAGCACGTGGTCCAGCACTGATCCATCCAATGCATGGTCCTCTATCTCACACTGCCATCCATTGCTTTCCAGATCTGGAGCCTTTAGCTGATCGCATCTCACACCTCCGGGCTCTCATTTCCCAGCTTCCGTCGGTAGTGTTGGTGGTTCTGCGGTACCTTTTTGCTTTCCTCAACCAGTGAGTATTCGGGCACCGTGTGGCAAGTAAACCCGCTCCTTAGGATTTCCATGGCGAGAGCTTTCTTTGGCTAAGGGAACGCCATTGCCTTCCCCCACCCCTCTTCTTCCTGCAGTTTATCTCAGTACAGTGATGAGAATATGATGGACCCCCACAACCTAGCTGTCTGCTTCGGCCCCACCCTGGTGACGGTACCTGCAGGCCAGGATGCCGTGTCGGTGCAGCCTCACATCAACGAGGTGGTAAAGTGCCTGATCGTCCATCATGAAGCCATCTTTCCTGGAGCTAATCAGCTGCCTGGGCCCCAGTATGAAAAAGTCATGGCTCTGGCCGAAGAGGAGTACTGGTATGAGAAGGAGTAGAGGAGGAGGATTCTCTAAACTGGGGGCAAAGCAGCCAGGGGTGTGTGTGCAGATACTGCTTATGCAGTGCTGGTTTTGCATATCATGCCCTTCAGTCTTCCATGGCGGTGTGGCAGCTCGGATCACATCCATGCTGAACCAAGTTAGTTAAAGATCTGCATCTACATCAGCATGTTAAGCTTGCTTAGTTCAACTTTGGTCTGCCCCAAGGGTGCTCACTCTGGCAAGATTTGGTGCCCTTTGTTCAAAGGTAACAGAGGGGCATCATATTCCTATTCAAGAATGCCTTTGCATCTGTTTGGATGACATGTGTTTGTCCTGCTGAGTTGCCCACCCTGTGTTATACCTGAATCCTTTCATCAGATGCTTGGGCTGGCCTCAGTCGGAAATCGTGTCCTTTCTACTAAGGGATCAGTCTGGTAGAGCCACTGCAATAGATGAAATTGTGTTCTCTTTGATTGAAGTTAGAAATCTGTTGTGGCCCAGCAGGAGCCGTTGGAGCTGCCACCAGACTCCGACAGCAAGGGGCCCTATGAGTCGGCTCTGGAGGATGTGGAGGACCCTGGACAGGGTTCCGACTCCGAGCAGGGCGCAGAGAGGCTGGTTGGCCACCAGGAGGCACCTAAGCCTTGGACCAGTGGGGAGGAGACAAGGGAGAGTGAGCTGGTTGCCAGTAGTGAGTTGTTCCTGGATGCGCGCCATCGAAGAGCTAGTAGGTGTCAGGAAAAGTTGCGCAGGTACAGGAGGTAATTGTACTCAGCTGGTGGTCATTAGGCTCCTCTCCAGACTATAAAAAGACTCCTTGTGCACACGCCCCTCTTTGCAGAAGTCAACACAGGATTGAATGTCGGAGGACATTACTGTGAGCTTGGCAGGCTGGATTGCTGCCAAGCCTTATCTGTGTTTATTGCTGCCCAAGCTTGTCTGTGCCGGTTTGCTGCCAAGGACCTGTCTGTCGAGTAATTAAATGCTGTAACTTATCTCTGGCTCGGACTGTGTGTTGGTGTGAGACGAGGGGGGTCAGAATAGAAATCATTGGGTTTGCTTGCTATGAATGGCTTAGAGCCCCCAATATTAGCCTATTTACTCTGTTTGAGTGAGTGATAGATCCACCTTTCTTTTTCCTTCCTTTTTCTAAACCAGTGTCAAACAAAAACTTTATTTTAGCCCAAGACCAGCTTAATACAATACAATAAGAAAGGATTTATAGAAATGTAGACTTACAATACAAAAGGCAAAAGGGTGATATAAGGGAATTGTGTGAGGGACAGGACGTATTATCAGGAATTTAGGCCTAAGTAAGATTAAAATATTGTTTAAATGTTTATTTTTTTTTTCAAAAAAAAAGTCCTATATAAATATCCAAGTAGTATGTTGGGCAGGTAAATGTAAACATAAATACATAAAACAAGTAGAGCAAATATAAAAGTGGTTGCTGAGGGTGAAAGGAAGCATTAGGAAATGAAGGAAGAAAAACTGAGGGGAAACCGTTTTTGATAACTTCTTGTGGCCGTCTTTCTGATTTCACACGCTGTCATGCAGAATTTGGGCACTTTGTGTGTGTTATGGTACGAGCCTTATCAAACAATAGAAACAATGGATAGAAATACCTAGAGTGGCCCGGAAAATCTAGCAGGGGCATAAATGGCAGTGTTGCATATACGGCAGAGGTGGGTTCCCTACCAGTTCGCACCTATTCGGTAGAACCGGTTCGTCAAGTCTACCAAACCGGTTAGAAGAGGTTCCACCAGTGGACCCGGAAAGCAGGCGCCACACCTACAGAAGAGGTTCCAAAATTTTTTGAAACCCACCACTGACTGACACACACACACACACACACACACACACACACAGACTGACACACAGAGAGAGAGAAAGAGAAAGAGAAAGAAAGGAAGAAATAAATAAATAAAAAAAGAAAAAAGAAAGAAAAAGTGAGAGAGAGATGAAAGAAAAAAAGGAAAAAGGGGCAGAGAGACATAAGGAAGGAAAGAGAGAGAGAGAGAGAGAGAGAACGAGAACACATGGCCAGCAAGCCACTCCCACCATGTCACATGGCCGGCAAGCCACTCCCACAAAGGAGGCCACACCCACAGATTAGGTTCCAAAATTTTTTGAAACCCACCGGCTTTAATATTGCCAAACCTGTAGTGCCTACTTCGTTGTTTCTATCTTCCCATCCACAGAATGGCACAATTGTTCTGAATAGGGTACTTTTTAAAATCAGCCATCAGACAACTATGAGTGTCAATAGCTTTTATGTGGCCTGTGTTAATATTTTCCCTCTTGTATGTTTTTGGTCTGCGACTGAAGCAAGTATATAAGAAATAAGAACAGTCATGGTATGTGTGTGTTGCTTGTGTGCCTACGTGCTTTGATTTGCTGTACAGCTCCAGCCCAATAACTTAGTTAAGGGTGCCATGCGAAAACACCCCTTGGCTCTCATTCTTTGTCTCTTTGTCTCTCTTTCGACAGTGATGTCTTGCCCCTGGAGACTACAGCAGAAGAACCTGAGACTGAGGGGACCCCAGAAACTCCAGCAAGTGAGGATGGTGAGTGTGTGTGTGTGTGTTTGTAAGAGGAAGTTCTGAGACCTCTTTTGTCTTGTCCTGCTTGTTGTACTTGATACTACCCTCCGCATGGGGGTGGGGGATTGAAAGAATAGTTAGGTTACAGGGCCAGAGGCCCAGCGTACCTGCAAGACCACCTACTGCCACCGGTAGCCTCCCACCGTCCAGTGCGATCCCACAGATTCAGAGACAGTGTCGGCTAGCGACCCCCAGGGGGAGAGCCTTGTCTGTGGGAGCGCCTTCCCTCTGGAATGAGCTACCCCTGGAACTTTGCATAATCCCCGACCTCCGGTCCTTCCAGCACGCCCTAAAAAGTTGGCTTTTCCAGCAAGCCAGCCTGGCCTGAACAAAACAATATAAATTATTGATCATTGTTCATTTTAATTCGAATTTTTTTTTAAAAAAATGTTATTGTCAATTCTAATGGGTTTGTTTGGGATATTCTATTTAATTTTTTTTTTATTTTTGTATTATGTGTTTCTTTTAATGTTGTATGCCGCCCTGAGTCCTTGGGAGAAGGGCGGCATATAAATCTAATAAACCTAAACCTAAACCATAGCATTTTCAGTGCTAAAGGAAGAAGGGAATCAGTGGTAGGGAGTCTGTAGTTGAGCTTCTTGGAGGAAGACAATATAGGAAGCTGTTGTGACTCAGCAGAAGCTTGCTGTGAGTTGCGTCGGGATGCAGGAATAATGAGCAGCTGTTGTTCGTTAGGGTCGGCTTCTGCAGGTAAAAGACGGATGGTGCCACGCCTTCGTGGCAGAAGTCAACGTTCGTGGTTCATCGTGTGTGGTTCATTGTTTGGAGATTCAAAGAGGCACTTGGATAAGTGATTTGTTTTCTGTAAACCTGATTCAAAGAGGCACTTGGATAAGTGATTTGCTTTCTGTAAACCTGGTTTGCTGTAAGAGCTTTTTGTTTTTGCATTATAACTTTTTGCCAGAGACTTTATCTACGTTTAATTTTGGGCTCTCAGCCAGCTTGAGCCAGGACTGATAAATATATTTCCTTTGAAGTTCTGTCTGACTGTCGTCTGTGAACGAGCGAAGACGGGGGGTCAGAACAGGAAGCCATATATCTAAACACAGACATGAATTAAAACAGAGTACATGAGTCCATGTCCTGGATCAGGGTCTGTTTTTCACAGTTGGAACTGATTAGTCCCTGATTAGTTAAACATGGTAAATGATGAGGGATGCTGGGAGCAACACTGAACATTCTCCTTTAGATATGCTTTAAATGTGTCTCTTAGAGCAGTGTTTCTCAACCTTGTCAACTTGAAGATGTCTGGACTTCAACTCCCAGAATTCCCCAGCCAGCATTCGCTGGCTGGGGAATTCTGGGAGTTGAAGTCCAGACATCTTCAAGTTGACAAGGTTGAGAAACACTGTCTTAGAGGACCTGCTATGGAATTCTGATATATACAAATTGGGTTTCTGGGCTCCATATCTTTATTGGAGTATCATCTGGCCATGCAGTAGAATTAAAGACAGTCTGTGCAAGAATAAGTATGACTAGATACTTTGGGATGTTGGTTCACATCTGTTTCTTTTTATGGAACAAGCATGTCACAGTCTGCACTTTATTTTAGGAGGCAAAAGTTGTTCCTCCCCTGCCCTAATGAACCTGGCTGACACGCTCATCCCATAGATCCTTCAGAGAAGAAAAATATGCATCGTGGCCCCACCATCCCCTGCCTGCGTCAATAATGTGACATCGATATTCATAAAAATAATGGTTTTCCTATGAGTTCCTATTCCCTACTTATGATAATGAGGACCATTTTACAAGCTTTTTCAATAAGCTTCAGTCTTCCGTTTGACAATACAATATTTAAACGCAGATGGTGCTTCAGCTTCACAAGCTGTTTTTTTTAATAATTTTTTTTATTAGTTTTATTACAAAAAAAAACACAAAAAGAAAAGCATCATCTTTCATTACATCTTGTAGAAAGCGTATCCATTGGTCACAAGTACGTTTCGTGCGTTCTGTCCACAATCACATATATTCCATTCAGTTTAAATTGTATATGTTAAAAATTTATATATTTTACTATCGCCATACCACAATTTTCATTTAGTTAAGATTCAAAGACACAGCCACCTGCTGGCATTTTTCTCTCCTCTTCTCTCCACAAAGGCAAAAAGCAACAATCTCTAAACAACAATCTATTAATATGTGTTAACAAAATGACCATTTAAAGTCTAAGACAATCTAAAGGGAAAAGGAAAAAATGTTGACATTTCTAGTTAATAATCACCGAAGTATATGTTAACCTTCCCTTTTGTTTTTATAGTTGAAAGACAGAAAAAAAACACAATTGTTTGCCATTTCTAATCCAAATTAAAATGTCTAGTTGATAATTTCCAAGATATGCATTAACATTCCCTTTTATTATTGTAATTAGAGAAAGACAGAGAAGAAAACAATAGTTTGCTATTTACATCACATCACCTCTTATTCTAATCCAAATTATTTATAGCTTCATAACAAGGTCTGAAACACAAATTAATAGGCTTTATCACACCACCAAAACTCAGTTGCAATTTGTGGCCGGGTTATTTATCCTAATTAAGGTTATCCTTTCATTGTTAATATCATGATATATTTATATGTTAGCAATTAAACATTCAATGATAATCTATAAGAGTCTACAAAATACTAAAATCCCTACTTATTAACCATCAAAAATTAGCTAATTTTTATCAATTGGCATTTTCAGGCAGTGTCTTTCCAGTAGCAAAATAATCCTTTCTCTCTTGCCAGCAGTTGTGTCATTTCACTTATTAGAATCTTTTCAAAGTTTAACATTTCTCTCCACACTCTGTAGCTTAAAGGATCTCTCATGTAGTTTCGTAGCTCTTTAATTGTTATTAACGTAGGCTTCGCAAGCTGTTTTAACGATTGTAAAACAGGTCAGTCTTGTGACCGATCTGATTTTATGAGCTTTTTTTTTTTAGCAGTCGGTAATACAGTTGGTTGTCAAATGAATTCATTAAGCAAACCTATTGTTTGCTAGGGTAGTTCTAGCTGTACTTTTTAAAAAATATATATTTTTATTCTTTTTCTTAAAAAACAAAACAACACATACAAAACAAGAGGAAGAAAAAAAAACTTTCCTCCATTTCATCAAGCATGCCGTTTGGTTACAAGTTTTGGTGCATCGATTCTTAAGATTAAGAATAACATCACTGGTTTTGCATTAAACATAACTGAATATTTCGCTGTCATTGAGCATTATGTGTTTTCAAGTTACCATTAATATTCTTTCATTTGTAACAATCCTTATTTCCTTGAATTCATAATTATCTATCTAATAACAACAAGTCTTCAAAGTATTATAATATCACCTATCTCCAAGGAGAAAAAGCGGAGATTAGAACAAAGAATTCCCATTAATTTGTAATATACATTCATATTTTCAATTGACCATAATGCCACCAATCATCCAGAGTTCCAATAATAGTTTTCCATTATGAATTATTAATCCATATAGTGGTTAAGTATTTCAAATCATACAGCTCTAGCTGTATTGACAACCTCTAATGTGCAGTCATATGATTGCAAAGTTTGGCGACCATTGAAACTTTGGATTTGGGACATAACTCCCCTTTTTCAGGTCCATCATAACTTTGAATGGTTTCCAAGCAGCCGTCGTAAATTGAGGACTACCTGCATGTTTCTGTCCATCTGTCTGCACACACAAGCATCCTTTGTTTGCTAGATCCAATTATTCCAACAAGAACAGAGTGTGGATATCCTTAAGATAGGATACAACTCCTCGTGTAGACCCTGCTGTAAATAAACCTTCGTTACCTTTCCCCCTGTGGAGTTGCAGAAACATGTTTTCTGGCTGACATTTGAGGTGTTCTTCTGCAGGTGGGTTGCAGTGGTAGGTTTCCAAAATTGTTCGAACCTACTCTGTGGGTGTGGCCTCCTTTGTGGGAGTGGCTTGTCACCCATGTGACCGGATGGGAGTGGCTTGCTGCCCATGTGACCGGATATGAAGATGCTGACAACACTTGTCAGAACCACCTTAAATTACTTCACACACAGCACTGGCATTCAAAAGAATATGATGTAAACTTATTTTTTAAAAGGCATCTTTGGTTTGCATTAAAACAACTTCAACACATGCAATGTTCTGATTGCATCACAAACGCAGTAGTCATCCTTACCTTTCACAGAGGCCCTGAGTTTTATAAATATGAGCATGATAGTGTAGAATAATCATATCCAAGGCCAGTGGCGGGTTTCAAAAAATTTTGGAGCCTCTTCTGTAGGTGTGGCCTGCTTTCCGGGTCCACTGGTGGAACCTCTTCTAACTGGTTCGGTAGATTTGACGAACCGGTTCTACCGAATAGGTGCGAACTGGTAGGAACCCACCTCTGGTGGGTTGGAAAGGGCTTGTTGACTTACAAATTATTCATTTTCTTGCCCTCTCAGAAGGCGATTCCCAATCGGAAGCTGTGCCCCGCTCTGGCCCCATAGCTCAACCTGAAGAGCGGTTTGTGCGAGGAATCCCAGTGGGCTGGCGGCGAGGTGAACGTGGTGGCAACCGAGGATTAGTGCCACCCATTGTCTTACCAGACAGGTGAGTGGCCGTTTGTATTGTCAGTCAAGAGGAAAGTAGCAGTCGTGAATGCAAGCAGACCAGGGTAGTTTTGGAAAGATGCAAGATTGCTGGCGAAATCTTCATGTTTAGCACATAAAAGGGAGGCTTTGCTGCATATTGCGAGCTTTAGTTGAAACTATCCCAGAATGAAAATAAAATAATGTCCAAGAAGGCTCGTTCCCAATCTGGACTGAGAGGAGGAGATAGAAATAACCCAATAACAGTGTCAGTTAAATAGAAACCAAATGCTCCCATACATGTGAGTGAGCAAGGATTATGGATTTGTGTGGATGTGGATATGTTTAGGGTTGTCTTGGGGTCTGAAGAAAAGATTGGGGGTTGTGGGGGAGGGTGGGGAGGGATATATATTAGGTTGGATGAGACGTGTTAGATTTTAATATAATTTGACCCTACATAGCAATAGCAATAGCAGTTAGACTTATATACCGCTTCATAGGGCCTTCAGCCCTCTCTAAGCGGTTTACAGAGTCAGCATATTGCCCCCAACAACAATCCGGGTCCTCATTTCACCCACCTCGGAAGGATGGAAGGCTGAGTCAACCTTGAGCCAGTGAGATTAGAACCGCTGAACTGCAGATAACAGTCAGCTGAAGTGGCCTGCAGTACTGCACCCTAACCACTGCGCCACCTTGGCTCTGTTTCTTTTTTTCCCCCTTATATTTTCATTACTATTATTATTACTATTTTTTCTTTAAAATTAGGATATGTTAAGCATATTGACATGTAGCGGAAATACACCAAGGAGAGGAGGAGTGGGAAATAGAAGGGAGAATAAAGATGGGAAGAGAAGGATAGGAGAGAGGGTAAGGGGGGAGGATGACAAGGATAAGGAGGAGTGGATTGTAGAGAGAGGAGTAGTAGAAAGGGAGGGAAAGTAGAAAAGGATGATGGAAGGAAGATAGAAAGTTGGAGGATGGTAGAAGAAAGGTGTATGGAGAGCAGAAGAGCTATAATGGGTTTCTATTTTTCTGGGCATTGTTGACAAGAGGAACTGATGTAATTATTATTTAATGCTATATGATACGGGCTATGTATAGTATACATGTGAGTGTGTGTTATGAAAATGAAAATGGAAATAAAATATTCATTACAAAAAAAAGGTTGCTAAAGACAATTGCAGTGGAAGTGGTCGTGGGAATGCATTTTGGAGTTATAAATTCTACATGATCTTCCCTTTCAGGTAAGTAACAATTTGCAAAGCACAACTACAGGAGAATAGAGAAGGAAATTAAAGTGACAGGAAAGAGAGAAGGAAAAGAAATGGAATTAATTATGGCTTAACAGAAACACAATTCATACTATAATTCATATGTTTTTATTCTGGCAAACTGTTCTTGTCTCCTGTTGATTCACCTCTTTAGGCACCCTTTGCCTTTTGTTCTTTAAAATTCTTGTCGCTCTTTTCTGAAGAGCTCAACACGTCATCTACCATACATTTATTCCACATCCTCTCAAACTGTTCGTGGTTCTTCATATATTTCTCTGGGGATTTGATTTTTATTCTTTCTCTCTGTACGCCCTAACCATTTCAGGGTTCTTTCACACTAATAATGCACTTCCTACTGTATTTAACTTGTTTATGTTATAGGTTTCTCCTACCATCTCAGTTCTCTTCCATATAGCAAAGTCTGAGAAAGGTCACTCTTAGAGGCCAATCTGTTCACTTTTTTTTTTTTTACACTAACCTTCACTTTCACCTTTTGTAGTTTCAAAATTCAAATTATACTGTGTTTCCCCAAAAATAATACAAGGTCTTATTTTCTTTTGACCCACAAAATATGGCTTGGGCCTTATTTTCAGAGGAGGGCTAATTGTTTTGGGGTTGCTGGGTGGCTGGTCTCTTGTGTGCGGGCTCCCGAAGAGCCAGGCACAGCATCAGGGCAACACAACACAGCAGCCATGAGGTGACCATGCTCATGAACAGCCGCTTCTCTCCAGATGGCAGACCGCCATGCACTGACCTAGGAGGTATCCCGAATGTATCAAGCCGCGGGAGCTGGGGGGGGGCGGGCAGAGCGCCATGTGGCTTGGTGCCTTAGGGATACCCCCTAGGTCAGTGAATGGCTATCTGCCCGGCTGGATAGGGAGTTTGCCGGGCGGCTTCTCGTGAGCGTGGTCACCTTATGCCTGCTGTGTTGCACTGCTGCGACAGTGCAACACAGCCGTTCGCCCCTGAGACTGTGTCTGGCTCTTCGGGAGCCCACTCACAAGAAATCATCTGCCTGGCAACTCCACCCTCCGGCCAGGCAGAGCGCCACTTCCCAACCTAGTGGAATCCCGAAGGCGCCAAGCAACGTGAGCACTTTGCCCCCCCCCCCAGCTCCCACAGCTTACTGCCTTTGGGATACCGCTAGGTCGGTGAGCGTTGCTCTGCCTGGCTGGAGGGGGTGGGGTTGTCCAGTGGAGGGCTTATATTTTTGCCCACCCGAAAAATGTGGCATGGCCTTAGTTTCAGGACATGTCATATTTTGGGGGAAACACTTTCGGGGACTGCCTTTTTACGTCAAACGATTAAGTGTCCTCCAAGATCTTTTCAAAAGAAGACTGTGGAAGAAGGTGTGAGGGAGGAGACATCAACCCCTCTAACAACTTTCTTGGTCCCTTGGTTGCTTCTTTTGCAGTGAAAAACAATCTAACACCCGCAGCTCCAGGTTAGAGATTGATACTGGACCACCTCTGGAGGAACCGCTCCCTGAACCCGCCAGCAGGTAGGAGAAGTGTGGCAGGTAGATCTCATCCAAATTCTCAGCGCTGCGTGATGGTCACTGATGCTACCTCTGTGATTTGTTGCCTGCTGCAAAGAGGGCTTGTCTTGGGACTGGATCTGTCTCTTAAGCAGGCGTTCTCTCTCCCCCCTCCCCCCACTTCTCATATTTTAGACTGCGTGTCAATTCAGATGTGAGTCGCCAGCGTGGAGGAAGCAGCCCCATTCGCAAGTTGGCATCACCCTTCATGGATGGGGGCCGCCTGCCCTTTCCCATCCTACAAGGAAACCAGGCCAAGACTTTTCATCCTGTTGAGCGGTGAGAGTGTTGAAGGGGAGGGCACAAATGTGCGTTGGCATGTGCTGGATTAATTAGGTGGGGGGGGGACATTTAGAGGTGGCTCTTATATTACCTAGTCCTAGACAAATTGTATTTGGGAAGTATTTCATGTCTGCTTTGGTAGAGTCCAAAAGAATCATCTGCATTAGATGGGACAGGAGAAAAATAGACAATATCTTTGTGGTTTGGGATATAATTAAATGCGGAGATTCTAATTTTGAGTGCTCTGTTATAACAAATCACGGGACTCCCATTTCAAATGCTTTGAAAATAATAGGTAGGTAGGTAGGTAGGTAGCAGTGGTGGGTTTCAAAAATTGTTCGAACCTACTCTGTGGGTGTGGCCTCCTTTGTGGGAGTGGCTTGCTGCCCATGTGACCGGATGGGAGTGGCTTGCCACCCATGTGACCAGATGGGAGTGGCTTGCAGCCCATGTGACTGGATGGGAGTGGCTTGCCGCCCACGTGACCGGATATGAAGATGCCGACGACACTTGTCAGAACCACCTTAAATTACCTCACACACAGCACTGGCATGCATAAGAATATGGTGTAAACTTGTTTTTTAAAAGGCATCTTTGGTTTGCGTTCAAACAACTTCAACACACGCAATGTTCTGATTGCACCACAAACGCAGCAGTCATCCTCACCTTTCACAGAGGCACTGAGTTTTATAAATATGAGCATGATAGTGTAGAATAATCATATCCAAGGACCAGTGGTGGGTTTCAAAAACTTTTGGAACCTCTTCTGTAGGTGTGGCCTGCTTTCCGGGTCCACTGGTGGAACCTCTTCTAACCGGTTTGGTAGATTTGACGAACCGGTTCTACCGAATAGGTGCGAACTGGCAGGAACCCAGCTCTGGTAGGTAGGTAGGTAAATATGACTACAAGGAAGCAGAGCATCCAATTCGGAAATGCTCCCTTATAATAAGTAAGTAGGTAAATAAATAAATAAATAAGAAAGCAAGCAAAACAAGCATTATAAAGCAGAGGCAGATCACGTGTTCTTGATAATGCAGCTGAGTGTTTTTCATGATACATAGTCTGGCTAGCAAAAAAAATTAGCTGAAGTGGCATTGCAAGAGAATGTTGTCAATACAGACAGAATAAGGTTGGCAGAGGAATGGAGAGAACAAATGGACATGATGCCTGATGTTGATCACTCTGCTCTATTACCGAAATGTGTGCTTTCCATAGGCTTTTCCAACAGGTGCTCGATAGCTAGCAAAGCTCTCCGCAGGGCATTTTCTCGTCTATCAAATGTCCTATTCAACCAGCACTTGGAAAGTGCTAACATAATATAAACTTAAGATAATTGAGAGGGATGGATAACTGAAAAAAAACACACAGGATAAAATATTAATGATACAATTAAGAAATTATCGGTTATATACAAAATAAATATGGGACCAAGAAATTCCAGATAGCTTATGATTAAGATCAGGAATGATATAAATTGTTTAAAGTTAGCCTAGCGAGGAGGAGCTAAGTTCAATTTAAAGATGTTATCAATTTTCTATTCTTTTTTCAAATATATTTTAGACTGTTTTTGTTAAAGATTTATACCGTGTATGGGTTCTGGGAAGTCGGGGGAGGGAAGGCTGGGTGGGGGGGTTGGGGCGGAGGGTGGGAGGGAGGGATCTATATTAGGCTTGACGAGGGGTGTTAGATTTTAAAGTAATATGAATGCACATGTATACTGTCTTTTCTTATTTTTTCTTTAAAACTAAGATATGTTAAGTATATTGATATGGAAGCATAAATACCATAGAATGGAGTTTGCTCAGAAGCTGAAATACACCAATAAGAGGAAGAGTGGAAAACAGAGGAGAGAAGAAAGTTAGGAAGAGAGGGATAGGAGAGAGGGTAAGGGGGGAAGATGAGGAGGATAAGGAGGAGTGGAATGAAGAGAGAGGAGAAGGAGAAAGGAAGGGGAAGTAGAGTAGGAAAGGATGATGGAGGGAAGAAAGGAGGCGTGACCCGTCAAAACCGCGCTCGACTAAGCCGCGCCCGATTAAACCGCGTTGCTGACGTCATCAACAGGGCGACAACAGCCAGCGCGGAGAAAGAAGGGCGCTTTAAATAGCGCTTTAAAAGCAAGCCGATTCAACTTAAGGTAAGGGTTAGGTTTAGGGTTAGCTTTAGGGTTAGCTTTAGGGTTAGGTTAAGGGTTAGGGTTAGGTTTAGGGTTAGGTTAAGGGTTAGGTTTAGGATTAGGTTAAGGGTTAGGATTAGGTTTAGGGTTACGTTAAGGGTTAGGTTTAGGGTTAAGTTTAGGATTAGGTTTAGGGGGGTTAGGTTTAGGTTTAGGGGTTAATTTTAGGTTTAGCGTTTACAACGTGCTTCTGTCTCCGCGCTGTTGTCGCCCTGTTGATGACGTCAGCTACGCGGTTTAGTCGAGCGCGGTTTAGTCGAACGCGGTTTTGTGGTGGAACCGAAAGGAGGTAGGAGAGAGGTAGAAGAAAGGTGTATGGAGAGCAGAAGAGCTAATAATGGGTTGTTATCTTTCTGGGCGTTGATGGCAAGAGGAACTGATGTAATTACTACTTAATACAATAGGATATTGGCTATGTAATAGTATACCTGTGATTTTATGTTATGAAAATAGAAAATTAAAAAAAAGTATATTTCAGAAAGAAATCCATATGCAGTCTTATGTTTCATACACTCTTTGGTGGTCTTTGTGTTTCCCCAAGGCCAGACCGCTGGAACGAAGTTTCTCCACGCACCTGGGCTGGCAATAATTTTGAGAGGCAGGGACCAACGGAGAAACGAGTAGAGGTAGACCGGGTAAGAGCCTGCTCATTTTTTCCCCCTCCCCTTTCTAGTTTTTCCTCCCTCTCTTGCTCCCTTCACCATATTTTCTCTTTTTCCATTGATAGGAGGTTGCCAGGAATATGGATTCTGTGTTCAAAGAACTTCTTGGGAAAACTACTCTGAAGCACACGGGGATTTGTGACCCTCCCAATCATTCTGAACCCCCAAAGAGCAATCCTTTGGCTAAGAAGGGTATCGCCCCTGCCAAGCCAGCCTCTTCCAACAGGGCGCTTCTGCGGGGCAAAGGGGTCTTCAAGTCTTTGGGAAATGGAGAGTGAGTCAAACTCAACATGGGGAAAAGCACCCCCCCAGTGTGACTTGCCCAATACTGTGGCTACCCTCCTCCTCCTCCTCCTCTTCCTTCCTGTTCCGGATACCAACTCAGGGCAGTTGTGTCTTGCTCTCTCCTGGTGGGGGTGGGTGGGAAAGGGGGGTGATGTAAGATTATCAGCATTTGTGTTCCGACCTCCAAGCCAAATGTTGAAGATGCATTTGCTGTTGGACGTCTTCCTGCACTGGAGGTGCATCTGAAGGATTTCATGTTGTGGATGTGACTGGGACTAAAACATACAGCTCCCATCAGGATGATCCTGGGACCCAACACCCAGGCCAGCTGTTCCTTTGTCACAAAGAGTTTGCACTTGGATCTTCATGTGGAAGGGATGCATGGGGGGAGGGGATGTGCCAAGATTCCTGGACTCTGTTCTTGGCCTTGGCAAGGGAATCATGTCTAGTGAGTTATGGTGCCAGAGGTTGAAAGGACGGGCATTGTTTTGTACATGTGTGTTATTCTCTTCCTGACGTGCTTCACACTAGCCCTCACCTCCTCTCCTTCCTTCCTCGACTCTCAACCCCCGGCAATGTATCTCTTGTTGCTTTAAACATTCGTCTGAATTTAAAACTTTCCACACACGCTACTTGGTACAGCCTCATCCAACCCTGCACGCATCACCCTCCTACATTGGGGCAATAAGTAAGGGGACATATTTGTGGTGGGGACCCATGTGCCAATTTTCCCCTCATCATCCAAGGTCCAGTTTGTCTGCCCCCCTCCCCCACCTTCTACTTCATCATCATATTTTTGTCTTTACTGCTCAGTATTAATCAGGGCTGCATGTATTCTGTGCTTTAAAATGCTGTGTAAAGTCAAGCTGAATTCTGCAACCTGCAACCTTTACATGTGTAAAGTATGCAACTTCAACTCGTAGAGATTCTCTTCCATAATTTATGTTGCCAATCTGACAACTGGAAATCTGACTTAATGGGCACCCTCGTGGTTCCAAACTTTTAGCAGGAAATTAAAACCACACTTTTCAGCATCACTTTATAGACATAAGGGCTAGAAACCTGCTCTTTTATATATATAAAAATTTTATATATATATAATTTTTTTTCACATTCTCAGGAAGCAGAATTCTGTGCCCAATGCCGCATCCTGTGAGTTTCTCGCGAATTACAGCATATGTACAGCCCTGGTATTTAGCTTGTCATTAACAAAAAAAAAATGACTGTACTGTGATCTTTCTATACAGCCTGTTGATTTCTGTTTCTTGCAATAAACTGGATTTATAAACTCTCCACAGAAAGCGCCTGCCAGTCAGGATTTTATAAAGAATAAACAAGACACTGAAGGATTTGCTTGGGTTTTATTGTCATAAAATGCAAAATATCTTTTATAATTTTAGAAAATTGTCCGTTTTCGTTTCGAAGTAGCAGTTGGCATTAAGGTTTAAGAAAGGGCAGCACTGATTGAGTAAATGTTGTGCCCACAAACTGATTTCAAAGAAAGCTACCATAGTGATGACATGAAATGTGTTGGCAGAAAACCGTAATGTAGTGAGTTTCAAGAGAGAGAGATTGAGGTGTAAGGCTTTAGGGTTCCACCACAAAATCGCGGTAGACAAAAGCGCGCTTGACGAAAGTGCATATGTGATGTCATCACAGCGCGACGAAAACATCGCGCTGTGAGCGGTAAATTTAAAATTAAAGCGAAAACCTTACCCTAACCCCCCCAAACCTAACCCTAAACCTAACCCTAAACCTAACCCTAAACCTAACCCTTAACCTAACGCTAAACCTAACGCTAACCCTTAACCTAACGCTAAACCTAACCCTAACGCTTAACGTAACCCTAAACCTAACCCTAACCCTTAACCTAACCCTAACCCTAAACCTAACCCTTACCTTTATGTGAATCGGCTTGCTTTAATTTTATTTTAATTTCAATTTAATTTATTTTTAATTTTTTTCGTCGCGCTGCTGATGACGTCAGGTACGCGCTTTCGTCGAGCGCGCTTTTGTCTACTGCGGTTTTGACGGGTCACGAGGCTTTAGTGCTGTACTCAAAGCATCTCTGTAATGCCTTCCTAGGACAATGTTATCATCTTGTTCCAATTTAAGGCAGTATTCGAATTTTGTATCCCGGATAGGATAGCTCTAATCCCCATCGGCTGCCTCAATGTACTGTGGAAGGGGCAACTCAAAACATCCCGCAGCCAGGCTGCTGGGAGATTCTGGACACACTGTGATTGTGGCACATTTAGAATGTGCCCAGAATGTGGAGGCTATGATGCTGAAACGACCCACAGGTCATGGCATGGCAAGTTGGCTGCGGTAAGTTGGCAAATTGTCCTATTCTGCTGCTAGAAAGCCTTGCTATACAAAACTTTTACAGCAGTCCTGCACAGTTATTTATTTCCACAAGTGGACTTGTATAGAAGAACTTGCCACTATGTTGTGATACGTGTTTGTGTGTGTGTATGTGAGAGAGGGAAGGAAGGAAGGGAGAGAGAGAGAGAGAGATGGATGGGGAGGGGAATTTAGAGCAGTGTTTCTCAATCTTGCAACTTTAAGCCGAGGTGGCACAGTGGTTAAAAGCAGCACTGCAGGCTACTTCAGCTGACTGCAGTTCGGCAGTTCGGCTGTTCAAATCTCACCAGCTCAGGGTTGACTCTGCCTTCCATCCTTCCGAGGTGGGTGAAATGAGGACCCGGATTGTTGTTGGGGGCAATATGCTGACTCTGTAAACCGCTTAGAGAGGGCTGAAAGCCCTATGAAGCGGTATATAAGTCTAACTGCTATTGCTACTGCTAAGATGTGTGGACTTCTTGAAGTTGGAGTATGGCTGGCTGGCTGGGGAATTCTGGGAACTGAAGTCCAGACATCTTAAAGCTGCCATGGTTGAGGAACACTGATTTTGAGTACAGGGTTTTTTTTTTTGTTTGTTTGTTTATTTTTCCCACCTTAATCAAAAAGAGGTGGATTAATTTCTTGGGGGCAAGGAATTCAAGGGGAAGATCCATCAGCCAGATTGTTTCCGCCCATCAGTCAACCGACTCAGGATTCCAGCTGAGCTACTGTCCCATCTGAGTGGGTCAAGGGGAGGAAAAACGAAGCCAGAATCCTGTTCCTGATCCAAAGGAGAGGCCTCAGTCCTTTGCATGTTCCTTGCGCAGGGCCACTCGGACGTCGCTGCAAACTTTCCCTACTGCTTCAAAGAGAGGGTCGCAGAAGGTACGTATGCACAAGGCATAGCAGCGCCCGCAGCACTGCACCTCTATGAAGTAGCTCTTGATGCAAGGCATAGCCCCCCAGATGTGGCAGAAAGAAACACAGGCAAAGAGGAAACCCCAGAGCAAGGCAAGGGGCAGGCCCAGCACCCCTGAGAGAATCCGGTAGCACCAGTACTTGCTGACGGTAAAGGTGGTGTTGCTGGCCTTCCACACTCCATCAAAGCTGTGGGTTCCCTCTGGCTCAGCGATCACATCTTCAAAGTCTACCTGGCAAGGTAGGAAGAGAGGTTGTGAGTTGGCTAAAGCTTTTTTTTTGGTCAGGAGAGTGTGTGTGTGTGTGTGTGTGTGTGTGAACAGATCTAGTGCAGTGTTTCCCAAAGTGTGGTACGCGTACCCCCAGGGGTACGGGAAGAGTTTGGTGGGGGTACGCGTTGCACCGGAGTTTGGTGGGGATCACGTGGGAATATCACAACAGGAGAAGATAATCTTTAATGTTATGAATACATTTATGCAAGAGAACAAAATTGATTGGAATAGATGTGTTGGAATAAGCACAAATGGAGCAAAAAGTATGGTTGGAATTAATAAAGGACTCGTTGCAAGAATTCAAAATGTTGCTCCAAATGTCATATCCACACATTGTTGCATACACAGAGAGGCTTTGGCAACACGTAAGATGCCCGCTGATCTACAGAAAGTTCTGGATGAAAGCGTGAAAATCATTAACTACATTTTTTTATGTAGTTATGAGGGGTACTCAGCGTTTTTTATGAGGGGTACTCAGCGTTACGAAAATTATAGAAGGGGTACACATATGTCAAAAGTTTGGGAAACACTGATCTAGTGGGTACAATTTGGAACAAAGATTTCACAGGGTGGGGCTGTTACTCTTTCCCCTGAATCTGAGTTCCTAAACATATTCAGAATTTACTGGTGAAAACCTGTATTAAACTCGTTGGCGAAAGGTTGCTGTGACTGGAGAAGAGTTAACCTCCACCTCATCTGCTTTTCTCCGTACTGAGCTGAGCTTTCAAAGAATTATTTTCCTTATGAAAACGTCTGCTCCAGTTCTGCTATATGTGTTTACTTGCAGCCTGTAATTCTTGAATGGATGGAATACAGTGGTGGGATTCAAATAATTTAACAACTGGTTCTTTGCCCTAATGACCAGCGGGGTAGGTGGGGCTTGGTGGTCGTGTGACTGGGTGGGCGTGGCCAACTCAACATCACGTTGATGGGCGCTTCGCCTTAGCTGTTACAATGTCATAAGGGTTAACCAGAGAGGCAGTTTCTGTAAGCAGGGCAATAAAGATTAGGTTAGAAACAACACCAGAATGTTTCCTTCCTGCCTTCCTTACAGGATTAGCCCTGCAAAGTGGAAAAAAACAAAATGAGATTTCTTCCAACAACTGGTTCTCCGAACTGTTTAGAAAGTTAACAACCGGTTCTCCCGAATGGGTGCGAACTGGCTGAATCCCACCACTGATGGAATACCACCTAGTATTCAAATTGCAATCAT
This sequence comes from Thamnophis elegans, assembly GCF_009769535.1. Lineage (NCBI taxonomy): Eukaryota > Metazoa > Chordata > Lepidosauria > Squamata > Natricidae > Thamnophis > Thamnophis elegans. Next base: position 7,884,443 of record NC_045542.1, read on the forward strand.
GCATTTAAAGGAGGACGGGGGGGGGGTATATCATTACTAGGATTCTACATATTTCCATAACTAATAAATAGGGAAAAATTACCAGGAAGAGAGCAGTTAATTTGCATAACTTTCTTACACACTGCTTATAGACAATCCCAGCCTATCGTTCACCTCCAATCTTCAGAGCAACTTCCTCGCCTTTTGGAGCTGTCACTATTGAAATATGAATTTTGGAATTGCCCCTTCTGGAGTAAAGAGCAGGTGAGTGACTGCCTCAAGCAGGGGGATGATTTCCCAGGAGCACCATGTCTCAAGGAAGTTTTCCAGAACAGGCCTCACTGCAAGAATTGCAAAATCAGGGTAGGACAGATATTAGCAGGCAGGCAGGGGATGGATGTATTATTTGTCTCAAGAACCAAAACATTTAATTCTTTGGAAATGAAGCACGACCAAGGACAAATTGGAGTCACTGTGATGGTTTAAATTATGCACTGTTCTTAATTGTTGGCGGATACCCTGGTTTTATCAAGAAGGATGGGCTAGAAGTGGTTTTGCAATTAGAAGCAAAAATCCAAGTTAAAAGCTTCTAGGAGCAGAGTTCAACTCTCCTCCCAGCGTGCAGAGGATTAGAACAGAATTTCCCAACCTCGGTAGCTTTAAGCTGTGTAGATATAAACTCCCAGAATTACCTCGGCCAGCATGGGGAGTTGAAATCCACGCAGCTTAAAAAATTGCTGCGGTTGAGAAACACTGAATTAGAACACTGCTATGGTACACGATTAGTCTTAGGTTGATTATCCCTTCCCAAGTGTCATTTTTTAATGTTATCTTTACGCCATAATCCTTTTTAGAACCTTGTTAGCTTTCTTGCAAAGTGAGCTAATCAGCAAAACATTGAATTAGAGAGAACTACCGTCTTTTCCTTTGGCCTTGATTAACTTTAGGGAAGTAAAAACTGCCATTAGATACTCAGAGAAAAAGGAAGGAATAGGAAGAACGTCCTCTCTCTCTCTCTCTCTCTCTCCCCCCCCTTTAGCTATTTAGGTGGAGGATAATGTGCTTGCAGAACATTAATCATTAAAAAGGTAATTGTCACATATAATACTACAAGGATTCTTGTGTTTAAGCTTTTATTTGCAGTGGGAGCTAATTTTACAGGCGCCTTAGAAAATTTCAAGGAGAGAATGGTCTACCCTTCATGGTATTGGACCTGGGTACTTGAGAGACCACCTGCTGCCAATTACCTCCCAAAGACCCATTAGATCACACAGATTAGGCCTCCTCCGGGTTCCGTCTACCAGCCAATGCCATCTGGCTACCACCCGGGGGAGGGTCTTCTCTGTGGCAGCTCCGGCCCT